>NW_027135939.1:2898130-3220145 GCF_039906515.1 Pseudorca crassidens
ATTCAGGTACGATGATTCTAAGTGAAATAAATCACACAGAAAAAGAAACATCATAAGGTATCACTAATACACGGAATGTAAACATGGCTACACAGGAACTGAATTACAAAACAGAATAGGGTCTCAAATGAAGAAAACCAACTTACGCTTGCTTAAGAGGAAAGGTTAGTTGGGGTGCTGCATAAAACCAGAGATTGAAATTAACACAGATACATTTCCATAAGCCAAATATGTAATAGACAAGAGCTACTGCTTGCTCAACGAAGTGGACTCAACACCACATATTAAACGCCTAAGAATATACCTGACTAGTAAGAATCTTAAAACCTATGGATTTATATGTCTCCGAAAGAGAATCAAGCGTGTTTACAGCGGCATAAACGCAGCAGTGATAGGATTGGTGAGGTTCGGTGAGCAAATGCAGACCCTTTGAAGTCATATTGCATGGTACCCATTCCATGGTTCTCAACTCTCCAGGTTTAAGGGATTCTTCCTTCAGCTAAAACATGCATGTGGAACCCAGAGTATGATCCACCGTGTGATCGGGAAACGTGTTCAAATGTGTCTCAGTTTTCGTCCCCTGGTACTCGGGTGCAACATTCCAGACGCTTTACTAACACTCTCCCCACTTGGAGAGTCAGTGCCTTTAACCTCCTGTTTGGCCCAGTTTGCAATTTCTGTGGAAAATGAACAGGAATAGGGAGAACCAATGAGAGACTAGCTGGAGGTGTCTGGACGGGCAAATTTAACTCTCATTTCCCACCAGGAAGAGGAATTAACCAAAGGCTCAGCGAGCCATGCCAAAACCACACTAGGGCCTGAAGCAATCCTGCGGTGTTGCGGCCAGCTCACAAGAAAGCGAGTTGAAGAAAGGAGCTCAGGGGCACTGTCATTCACAAACCTGCAGAGTTATACATGACAGCTATCGTCCAAAAATATATTGAAGTAAGGCTGCCAAGAGGACTTGAAAGCGGGGCAGAATTGCAGGAAACCGATTTCAGGAGGTAGACTGGAATTGCATGTAAAGCATAGGAAAAGAGGCAGAACGTCCACAATGATGCACTTGGCCAAAAAGGGCGTATGCGTTTTTTCCTGAATACATTCAGGAAAAAACGCATACGCCCTTTTTGGCCAAGGAAGCAAGCTTGCAAAGGAAATCTGCACTACAATGAAGTCTCACTGCCCCCCGGTCAAAAGGGCCATCTGAAAAAAAGTGTAAAATCCAGAAAGGCAGGACAGGCCATGGAGAACTGAGAGCCTAGTTAGACTGATGGGCGGGATGTAAATTTCCAACGGCCACTCTGGAGAAGTGTATGGTGTTTCCTGAAACATCTAAAAAACAAAGCAACAGAGCCTAGGGCACTTACACTTATGGTCCTATAGATTAGGGAAATTAAAATCAAAAAGACACAGCCACCCCAAAGTTTGGGACGGCTCTGTTTACAAGAACCTCATTTACGGTACAAGTTCAATATCGCAGAAAGCGAAAAATGGATAAAGAAGTTGTGGTACTTACGTACAATGCAATATCACTCAGCAATGAAATCTATGTCATCAGGCCAGTAGCAGCATAATGAGTGAATTCAGGTACGATGATTCTAAGTAAAATAAGTCACACAGAAAAAGAAACATCATGAGGTATCACTAATACACGGAATGTAAACTTGGCTACACAGGAACTGAATTACAAAACAGAATAGGGTCTCAAATGTAGAAAACCAACTTATGCTTGCTTAAGGGGAAAGGTGAGTTGGGGTGCTGCATAAAACCAGAGATTGAAATTAGCACAGATACATTTCCATAAGTCAAATATGTAATAGACAAGAGCTACTGCTTGCTCAACGAAGTGGACTCAACACCCCATATTAAACGCCTAAGAATATACCTGACTAGTAAGAATCTTAAAGCCTATGGATTTATATGTCTCCGAAAGAGAATCAAGCGTGTGTACAGCGGCATAAACGCAGCAGTGATAGGATTGGTGAGGTTCGGTGAGCAAATGCAGACCCTTTGAAGTCATATTGCATGGTATCCATTCCATGCGTCTCAACTCTCCAGGTAAGGGATTCTTCCTTCAGCTAAAACATGCATGTGGAACCCAGAGTATGATCCACCGTGTGATCGGGAAAAGTGTTCATATGTGTCTCAGTTTTCGTCCCCTGGTACTCGGGTGCAACATTCCAGACGCTTTACTAACACTCTCCCCACTTGGAGAGTCAGTGCCTTTAACCTCCTGTTTGGCCCAGTTTGCAATTTCTGTGGAAAATTAACAAGAATAGGGAGAACCAATGAGAGACTAGCTGGAGGTGTCTGGACGGGCAAATTTAACTCTCATTTCCCACCAGGAAGAGGAATTAACCAAAGGCTCAGCGAGCCATGCCGAAACCACACTAGGGCCTGAAGCAATCCTGCGGTGTTGCGGCCAGCTCACAAGAAAGCGAGTTGAAGAAAGAAGCTCAGGGGCACTGTAATTCACAAACCTGCAGAGTTATAAATGACAGCTATCGTCCAAAAATATATTGAAGTAAGGCTGCCAAGAGGACTTTAAAGCGGGGAAGAATTGCAGGAAACCGATTTCAGGAGGTAGACTGGAATTGCATGTAAAGCATAGGAAAAGAGGCAGAACGTCCACAATGATGCACTTGGCCAAAAAGGGCGTATGCATTTTTTCCTGAATATATTCCTGAATATATTCAGGAAAAAACGCATACGCCCTTTTTGGCCAACCAAGCAAGCTTGCAAAGGAAATCTGCACTACAATGAAGTCTCACTGCCCCCCGGTCAAAAGGGCCATCTGAAAAAAGTGTAAAATCCAGAAAGGCAGGACAGGCCATGGAGAACTGGGAGCCTTTTTATGCTGATGGGCGGGATGTAAATTGCCAACAGCCACTCTGGAGAAGTGTATGGTGTTTCCTGAAACATCTAAAAAACAAAGCAACAGAGCCTAGGGCACTTACACTTATGGTCCTATAGATTAGGGAAATTAAAATCAAAAAGACACAGCCACCCCAAAGTTTGGGACGGCTCTGTTTACAAGAACCTCATTTACGGTACAAGTTCAATATCGCAGAAAGCGAAAAATGGATAAAGAAGTTGTGGTACTTACGTACAATGCAATATCACTCAGCAATGAAATCTATGTCATCAGGCCAGTAGCAGCATAATGAGTGAATTCAGGTACGATGATTCTAAGTAAAATAAGTCACACAGAAAAAGAAACATCATGAGGTATCACTAATACACGGAATGTAAACTTGGCTACACAGGAACTGAATTACAAAACAGAATAGGGTCTCAAATGTAGAAAACCAACTTATGCTTGCTTAAGGGGAAAGGTGAGTTGGGGTGCTGCATAAAACCAGAGATTGAAATTAGCACAGATACCTTTCCATAAGTCAAATATGTAATAGACAAGAGCTACTGCTTCCTCAACGAAGTGGACTCAACACCCCATATTAAACGCCTAAGAATATACCTGACTAGTAAGAATCTTAAAACCTATGGATTTATATGTCTCCAAAAGAGAATCCAGCGTGTGTACAGCAGCATAAACGCAGCAGTGATAGGATTGGTGAGGTTCGGTGAGCAAATGCAGACCCTTTGAAGTCATATTGCATGGTACCCATTCCATGGTTCTCAACTCTCCAGGTTTAAGGGATTCTTCCTTCAGCTAAAACATGCATGTGGAACCCAGAGTATGATCCACCGTGTGATCGGGAAACGTGTTCAAATGTGTCTCAGTTTTCGTCCCCTGGTACTCGGGTGCAACATTCCAGACGCTTTACTAACACTCTCCCCACTTGGAGAGTCAGCGCCTTTAACCTCCTGTTTGGCCCAGTGTGCAATTTCTGCGGAAAATGAACAGGAATAGGGAGAACCAATGAGAGACTAGCTGGAGGTGTCTGGACGGGCAAATTTAACTCTCATTTCCCACCAGGAAGAGGAATTAACCAAAGGCTCAGCGAGCCATGCCGGAACCACACTAGGACCTGAAGCAATCCTGCGGTGTTGCGGCCAGCTCACAAGAAAGCGAGTTGAAGAAAGAAGCTCAGGGGCACTGTAATTCACAAGCCTGCAGAGTTATAAATGACAGCTATCATCCAAAAATATATTGAAGTAAGGCTGCCAAGAGGACTTGAAAGCGGGGCAGAATTGCAGGAAACCGATTTCAGGAGGTAGACTGGAATTGCATGAAAAGCATAGGAAAAGAGGCAGAACGTCCACAATGATGCACTTGGCCAAAAAGGGCGTATGCGTTTTTTCCTGAATATATTCAGGAAAAAACGCATACGCCCTTTTTGGCCAACCAAGCAAGCTTGCAAAGGAAATCTGCACTACAATGAAGTCTCACTGCCCCCCGGTCAAAAGGGCCATCTGAAAAAAGTGTAAAATCCAGAAAGGCAGGACAGGCCATGGAGAACTGGGAGCCTTGTTATGCTGATGGGCGGGATGTAAATTGCCAACAGCCACTCTGGAGAAGTGTATGGTGTTTCCTGAAACATCTAAAAAACAAAGCAACAGAGCCTAGGGCACTTACACTTATGGTCCTATAGATTAGGGAAATTAAAATCAAAAAGACACAGCCACCCCAAAGTTTGGGACGGCTCTGTTTACAAGAACCTCATTTACGGTACAAGTTCAATATCGCAGAAAGCGAAAAATGGATAAAGAAGTTGTGGTACTTACGTACAATGCAATATCACTCAGCAATGAAATCTATGTCATCAGGCCAGTAGCAGCATAATGAGTGAATTCAGGTACGATGATTCTAAGTAAAATAAGTCACACAGAAAAAGAAACATCATGAGGTATCACTAATACACGGAATGTAAACTTGGCTACACAGGAACTGAATTACAAAACAGAATAGGGTCTCAAATGTAGAAAACCAACTTATGCTTGCTTAAGGGGAAAGGTGAGTTGGGGTGCTGCATAAAACCAGAGATTGAAATTAGCACAGATACATTTCCATAAGTCAAATATGTAATAGACAAGAGCTACTGCTTGCTCAACGAAGTGGACTCAACACCCCATATTAAACGCCTAAGAATATACCTGACTAGTAAGAATCTTAAAACCTATGGATTTATATGTCTCCGAAAGAGAATCAAGCGTGTGTACAGCGGCATAAACGCAGCAGTGATAGGATTGGTGAGGTTCGGTGAGCAAATGCAGACCCTTTGAAGTCATATTGCATGGTACCCATTCCATGCGTCTCAACTCTCCAGGTAAGGGATTCTTCCTTCAGCTAAAACATGCATGTGGAACCCAGAGTATGATCCACCGTGTGATCGGGAAACGTGTTCAAATGTGTCTCCGTTTTCGTCCCCTGGTACTCGGGTGCAACATTCCAGACACTTTACTAACACTCTCCCCACTTGGAGAGTCAGCGCCTTTAACCTCCTGTTTGGCCCAGTGTGCAATTTCTGCGGAAAATGAAAAGGAATAGGGAGAACCAATGAGAGACTAGCTGGAGGTGTCTGGACGGGCAAATTTAACTCTCATTTCCCACCAGGAAGAGGAATTAACCAAAGGCTCAGCGAGCCATGCCGGAACCACACTAGGACCTGAAGCAATCCTGCGGTGTTGCGGCCAGCTCACAAGAAAGCGAGTTGAAGAAAGAAGCTCAGGGGCACTGTAATTCACAAGCCTGCAGAGTTATAAATGACAGCTATCATCCAAAAATATATTGAAGTAAGGCTGCCAAGAGGACTTGAAAGCGGGGCAGAATTGCAGGAAACCGATTTCAGGAGGTAGACTGGAATTGCATGAAAAGCATAGGAAAAGAGGCAGAACGTCCACAATGATGCACTTGGCCAAAAAGGGCGTATGCGTTTTTTCCTGAATATATTCCTGAATATATTCAGGAAAAAACGCATACGCCCTTTTTGGCCACCCAAGCAAGCTTGCAAAGGAAATCTGCACTACAATGAAGTCTCACTGCCCCCCGGTCAAAAGGGCCATCTGAAAAAAGTGTAAAATCCAGAAAGGCAGGACAGGCCATGGAGAACTGGGAGCGTTGTTATGCTGATGGGCGGGATGTAAATTGCCAACAGCCACTCTGGAGAAGTGTATGGTGTTTCCTGAAACATCTAAAAAACAAAGCAACAGAGCCTAGGGCACTTCCACTTATGGTCCTATAGATTAGGGAAATTAAAATCAAAAAGACACAGTCACCCCAAAGTTTGGGATAGCTATGTTTACAAGAACCTCATTTACGGTACAAGTTCAATATCGCAAAAAGCGAAAAATGGATAAAGAAGTTGTGGTACTTACGTACAATGCAATATCACTCAGCAATGAAATCTATGTCATCAGGCCAGTAGCAGCATAATGAGTGTATTCAGGTACGATGATTCTAAGTGAAATAAATCACACAGAAAAAGAAACATCATAAGGTATCACTAATACACGGAATGTAAACATGGCTACACAGGAACTGAATTACAAAACAGAATAGGGTCTCAAATGAAGAAAACCAACTTACGCTTGCTTAAGAGGAAAGGTTAGTTGGGGTGCTGCATAAAACCAGAGATTGAAATTAACACAGATACATTTCCATAAGCCAAATATGTAATAGACAAGAGCTACTGCTTGCTCAACGAAGTGGACTCAACACCACATATTAAACGCCTAAGAATATACCTGACTAGTAAGAATCTTAAAACCTATGGATTTATATGTCTCCGAAAGAGAATCAAGCGTGTTTACAGCGGCATAAACGCAGCAGTGATAGGATTGGTGAGGTTCGGTGAGCAAATGCAGACCCTTTGAAGTCATATTGCATGGTACCCATTCCATGGTTCTCAACTCTCCAGGTTTAAGGGATTCTTCCTTCAGCTAAAACATGCATGTGGAACCCAGAGTATGATCCACCGTGTGATCGGGAAACGTGTTCAAATGTGTCTCAGTTTTCGTCCCCTGGTACTCGGGTGCAACATTCCAGACGCTTTACTAACACTCTCCCCACTTGGAGAGTCAGTGCCTTTAACCTCCTGTTTGGCCCAGTTTGCAATTTCTGTGGAAAATGAACAGGAATAGGGAGAACCAATGAGAGACTAGCTGGAGGTGTCTGGACGGGCAAATTTAACTCTCATTTCCCACCAGGAAGAGGAATTAACCAAAGGCTCAGCGAGCCATGCCAAAACCACACTAGGGCCTGAAGCAATCCTGCGGTGTTGCGGCCAGCTCACAAGAAAGCGAGTTGAAGAAAGGAGCTCAGGGGCACTGTCATTCACAAACCTGCAGAGTTATACATGACAGCTATCGTCCAAAAATATATTGAAGTAAGGCTGCCAAGAGGACTTGAAAGCGGGGCAGAATTGCAGGAAACCGATTTCAGGAGGTAGACTGGAATTGCATGTAAAGCATAGGAAAAGAGGCAGAACGTCCACAATGATGCACTTGGCCAAAAAGGGCGTATGCGTTTTTTCCTGAATACATTCAGGAAAAAACGCATACGCCCTTTTTGGCCAAGGAAGCAAGCTTGCAAAGGAAATCTGCACTACAATGAAGTCTCACTGCCCCCCGGTCAAAAGGGCCATCTGAAAAAAAGTGTAAAATCCAGAAAGGCAGGACAGGCCATGGAGAACTGAGAGCCTAGTTAGACTGATGGGCGGGATGTAAATTTCCAACGGCCACTCTGGAGAAGTGTATGGTGTTTCCTGAAACATCTAAAAAACAAAGCAACAGAGCCTAGGGCACTTACACTTATGGTCCTATAGATTAGGGAAATTAAAATCAAAAAGACACAGCCACCCCAAAGTTTGGGACGGCTCTGTTTACAAGAACCTCATTTACGGTACAAGTTCAATATCGCAGAAAGCGAAAAATGGATAAAGAAGTTGTGGTACTTACGTACAATGCAATATCACTCAGCAATGAAATCTATGTCATCAGGCCAGTAGCAGCATAATGAGTGAATTCAGGTACGATGATTCTAAGTAAAATAAGTCACACAGAAAAAGAAACATCATGAGGTATCACTAATACACGGAATGTAAACTTGGCTACACAGGAACTGAATTACAAAACAGAATAGGGTCTCAAATGTAGAAAACCAACTTATGCTTGCTTAAGGGGAAAGGTGAGTTGGGGTGCTGCATAAAACCAGAGATTGAAATTAGCACAGATACATTTCCATAAGTCAAATATGTAATAGACAAGAGCTACTGCTTGCTCAACGAAGTGGACTCAACACCCCATATTAAACGCCTAAGAATATACCTGACTAGTAAGAATCTTAAAGCCTATGGATTTATATGTCTCCGAAAGAGAATCAAGCGTGTGTACAGCGGCATAAACGCAGCAGTGATAGGATTGGTGAGGTTCGGTGAGCAAATGCAGACCCTTTGAAGTCATATTGCATGGTACCCATTCCATGCGTCTCAACTCTCCAGGTAAGGGATTCTTCCTTCAGCTAAAACATGCATGTGGAACCCAGAGTATGATCCACCGTGTGATCGGGAAAAGTGTTCATATGTGTCTCAGTTTTCGTCCCCTGGTACTCGGGTGCAACATTCCAGACGCTTTATTAACACTCTCCCCACTTGGAGAGTCAGTGCCTTTAACCTCCTGTTTGGCCCAGTTTGCAATTTCTGTGGAAAATTAACAAGAATAGGGAGAACCAATGAGAGACTAGCTGGAGGTGTCTGGACGGGCAAATTTAACTCTCATTTCCCACCAGGAAGAGGAATTAACCAAAGGCTCAGCGAGCCATGCCGAAACCACACTAGGGCCTGAAGCAATCCTGCGGTGTTGCGGCCAGCTCACAAGAAAGCGAGTTGAAGAAAGAAGCTCAGGGGCACTGTAATTCACAAACCTGCAGAGTTATAAATGACAGCTATCGTCCAAAAATATATTGAAGTAAGGCTGCCAAGAGGACTTTAAAGCGGGGAAGAATTGCAGGAAACCGATTTCAGGAGGTAGACTGGAATTGCATGTAAAGCATAGGAAAAGAGGCAGAACGTCCACAATGATGCACTTGGCCAAAAAGGGCGTATGCATTTTTTCCTGAATATATTCCTGAATATATTCAGGAAAAAACGCATACGCCCTTTTTGGCCAACCAAGCAAGCTTGCAAAGGAAATCTGCACTACAATGAAGTCTCACTGCCCCCCGGTCAAAAGGGCCATCTGAAAAAAGTGTAAAATCCAGAAAGGCAGGACAGGCCATGGAGAACTGGGAGCCTTTTTATGCTGATGGGCGGGATGTAAATTGCCAACAGCCACTCTGGAGAAGTGTATGGTGTTTCCTGAAACATCTAAAAAACAAAGCAACAGAGCCTAGGGCACTTACACTTATGGTCCTATAGATTAGGGAAATTAAAATCAAAAAGACACAGCCACCCCAAAGTTTGGGACGGCTCTGTTTACAAGAACCTCATTTACGGTACAAGTTCAATATCGCAGAAAGCGAAAAATGGATAAAGAAGTTGTGGTACTTACGTACAATGCAATATCACTCAGCAATGAAATCTATGTCATCAGGCCAGTAGCAGCATAATGAGTGAATTCAGGTACGATGATTCTAAGTAAAATAAGTCACACAGAAAAAGAAACATCATGAGGTATCACTAATACACGGAATGTAAACTTGGCTACACAGGAACTGAATTACAAAACAGAATAGGGTCTCAAATGTAGAAAACCAACTTATGCTTGCTTAAGGGGAAAGGTGAGTTGGGGTGCTGCATAAAACCAGAGATTGAAATTAGCACAGATACCTTTCCATAAGTCAAATATGTAATAGACAAGAGCTACTGCTTCCTCAACGAAGTGGACTCAACACCCCATATTAAACGCCTAAGAATATACCTGACTAGTAAGAATCTTAAAACCTATGGATTTATATATCTCCAAAAGAGAATCCAGCGTGTGTACAGCAGCATAAACGCAGCAGTGATAGGATTGGTGAGGTTCGGTGAGCAAATGCAGACCCTTTGAAGTCATATTGCATGGTACCCATTCCATGGTTCTCAACTCTCCAGGTTTAAGGGATTCTTCCTTCAGCTAAAACATGCATGTGGAAACCAGAGTATGATCCACCGTGTGATCGGGAAACGTGTTCAAATGTGTCTCAGTTTTCGTCCCCTGGTACTCGGGTGCAACATTCCAGACGCTTTACTAACACTCTCCCCACTTGGAGAGTCAGCGCCTTTAACCTACTGTTTGGCTCAGTGTGCAATTTCTGCGGAAAATGAAAAGGAATAGGGAGAACCAATGAGAGACTAGCTGGAGGTGTCTGGACGGGCAAATTTAACTCTCATTTCCCACCAGGAAGAGGAATTAACCAAAGGCTCAGCGAGCCATGCCGGAACCACACTAGGACCTGAAGCAATCCTGCGGTGTTGCGGCCAGCTCACAAGAAAGCGAGTTGAAGAAAGAAGCTCAGGGGCACTGTAATTCACAAGCCTGCAGAGTTATAAATGACAGCTATCATCCAAAAATATATTGAAGTAAGGCTGCCAAGAGGACTTGAAAGCGGGGCAGAATTGCAGGAAACCGATTTCAGGAGGTAGACTGGAATTGCATGAAAAGCATAGGAAAAGAGGCAGAACGTCCACAATGATGCACTTGGCCAAAAAGGGCGTATGCGTTTTTTCCTGAATATATTCCTGAATATATTCAGGAAAAAACGCATACGCCCTTTTTGGCCACCCAAGCAAGCTTGCAAAGGAAATCTGCACTACAATGAAGTCTCACTGCCCCCCGGTCAAAAGGGCCATCTGAAAAAAGTGTAAAATCCAGAAAGGCAGGACAGGCCATGGAGAACTGGGAGCCTTGTTATGCTGATGGGCGGGATGTAAATTGCCAACAGCCACTCTGGAGAAGTGTATGGTGTTTCCTGAAACATCTAAAAAACAAAGCAACAGAGCCTAGGGCACTTACACTTATGGTCCTATAGATTAGGGAAATTAAAATCAAAAAGACACAGCCACCCCAAAGTTTGGGACGGCTCTGTTTACAAGAACCTCATTTACGGTACAAGTTCAATATCGCAGAAAGCGAAAAATGGATAAAGAAGTTGTGGTACTTACGTACAATGCAATATCACTCAGCAATGAAATCTATGTCATCAGGCCAGTAGCAGCATAATGAGTGAATTCAGGTACGATGATTCTAAGTAAAATAAGTCACACAGAAAAAGAAACATCATGAGGTATCACTAATACACGGAATGTAAACTTGGCTACACAGGAACTGAATTACAAAACAGAATAGGGTCTCAAATGTAGAAAACCAACTTATGCTTGCTTAAGGGGAAAGGTGAGTTGGGGTGCTGCATAAAACCAGAGATTGAAATTAGCACAGATACATTTCCATAAGTCAAATATGTAATAGACAAGAGCTACTGCTTGCTCAACGAAGTGGACTCAACACCCCATATTAAACGCCTAAGAATATACCTGACTAGTAAGAATCTTAAAACCTATGGATTTATATGTCTCCGAAAGAGAATCAAGCGTGTGTACAGCGGCATAAACGCAGCAGTGATAGGATTGGTGAGGTTCGGTGAGCAAATGCAGACCCTTTGAAGTCATATTGCATGGTACCCATTCCATGCGTCTCAACTCTCCAGGTAAGGGATTCTTCCTTCAGCTAAAACATGCATGTGGAACCCAGAGTATGATCCACCGTGTGATCGGGAAACGTGTTCAAATGTGTCTCCGTTTTCGTCCCCTGGTACTCGGGTGCAACATTCCAGACACTTTACTAACACTCTCCCCACTTGGAGAGTCAGCGCCTTTAACCTCCTGTTTGGCCCAGTGTGCAATTTCTGCGGAAAATGAAAAGGAATAGGGAGAACCAATGAGAGACTAGCTGGAGGTGTCTGGACGGGCAAATTTAACTCTCATTTCCCACCAGGAAGAGGAATTAACCAAAGGCTCAGCGAGCCATGCCGGAACCACACTAGGACCTGAAGCAATCCTGCGGTGTTGCGGCCAGCTCACAAGAAAGCGAGTTGAAGAAAGAAGCTCAGGGGCACTGTAATTCACAAGCCTGCAGAGTTATAAATGACAGCTATCATCCAAAAATATATTGAAGTAAGGCTGCCAAGAGGACTTGAAAGCGGGGCAGAATTGCAGGAAACCGATTTCAGGAGGTAGACTGGAATTGCATGAAAAGCATAGGAAAAGAGGCAGAACGTCCACAATGATGCACTTGGCCAAAAAGGGCGTATGCGTTTTTTCCTGAATATATTCCTGAATATATTCAGGAAAAAACGCATACGCCCTTTTTGGCCACCCAAGCAAGCTTGCAAAGGAAATCTGCACTACAATGAAGTCTCACTGCCCCCCGGTCAAAAGGGCCATCTGAAAAAAGTGTAAAATCCAGAAAGGCAGGACAGGCCATGGAGAACTGGGAGCGTTGTTATGCTGATGGGCGGGATGTAAATTGCCAACAGCCACTCTGGAGAAGTGTATGGTGTTTCCTGAAACATCTAAAAAACAAAGCAACAGAGCCTAGGGCACTTCCACTTATGGTCCTATAGATTAGGGAAATTAAAATCAAAAAGACACAGTCACCCCAAAGTTTGGGATAGCTATGTTTACAAGAACCTCATTTACGGTACAAGTTCAATATCGCAAAAAGCGAAAAATGGATAAAGAAGTTGTGGTACTTACGTACAATGCAATATCACTCAGCAATGAAATCTATGTCATCAGGCCAGTAGCAGCATAATGAGTGTATTCAGGTACGATGATTCTAAGTGAAATAAATCACACAGAAAAAGAAACATCATAAGGTATCACTAATACACGGAATGTAAACATGGCTACACAGGAACTGAATTACAAAACAGAATAGGGTCTCAAATGAAGAAAACCAACTTACGCTTGCTTAAGAGGAAAGGTTAGTTGGGGTGCTGCATAAAACCAGAGATTGAAATTAACACAGATACATTTCCATAAGCCAAATATGTAATAGACAAGAGCTACTGCTTGCTCAACGAAGTGGACTCAACACCACATATTAAACGCCTAAGAATATACCTGACTAGTAAGAATCTTAAAACCTATGGATTTATATGTCTCCGAAAGAGAATCAAGCGTGTTTACAGCGGCATAAACGCAGCAGTGATAGGATTGGTGAGGTTCGGTGAGCAAATGCAGACCCTTTGAAGTCATATTGCATGGTACCCATTCCATGGTTCTCAACTCTCCAGGTTTAAGGGATTCTTCCTTCAGCTAAAACATGCATGTGGAACCCAGAGTATGATCCACCGTGTGATCGGGAAACGTGTTCAAATGTGTCTCAGTTTTCGTCCCCTGGTACTCGGGTGCAACATTCCAGACGCTTTACTAACACTCTCCCCACTTGGAGAGTCAGTGCCTTTAACCTCCTGTTTGGCCCAGTTTGCAATTTCTGTGGAAAATGAACAGGAATAGGGAGAACCAATGAGAGACTAGCTGGAGGTGTCTGGACGGGCAAATTTAACTCTCATTTCCCACCAGGAAGAGGAATTAACCAAAGGCTCAGCGAGCCATGCCGAAACCACACTAGGGCCTGAAGCAATCCTGCGGTGTTGCGGCCAGCTCACAAGAAAGCGAGTTGAAGAAAGGAGCTCAGGGGCACTGTCATTCACAAACCTGCAGAGTTATACATGACAGCTATCGTCCAAAAATATATTGAAGTAAGGCTGCCAAGAGGACTTGAAAGCGGGGCAGAATTGCAGGAAACCGATTTCAGGAGGTAGACTGGAATTGCATGTAAAGCATAGGAAAAGAGGCAGAACGTCCACAATGATGCACTTGGCCAAAAAGGGCGTATGCGTTTTTTCCTGAATACATTCAGGAAAAAACGCATACGCCCTTTTTGGCCAAGGAAGCAAGCTTGCAAAGGAAATCTGCACTACAATGAAGTCTCACTGCCCCCCGGTCAAAAGGGCCATCTGAAAAAAAGTGTAAAATCCAGAAAGGCAGGACAGGCCATGGAGAACTGAGAGCCTAGTTAGACTGATGGGCGGGATGTAAATTGCCAACGGCCACTCTGGAGAAGTGTATGGTGTTTCCTGAAACATCTAAAAACCAAAGCAACAGAGCCTAGGGCACTTCCACTTATGGTCCTATAGATTAGGGAAATTAAAATAAAAAAGACACAGCCACCCCAAAGTTTGGGACGGCTCTGTTTACAAGAACCTCATTTACGGTACAAGTTCAATATCGCAGAAAGCGAAAAATGGATAAAGAAGTTGTGGTACTTACGTACAATGCAATATCACTCAGCAATGAAATCTATGTCATCAGGCCAGTAGCAGCATAATGAGTGAATTCAGGTACGATGATTCTAAGTAAAATAAGTCACACAGAAAAAGAAACATCATGAGGTATCACTAATACACGGAATGTAAACTTGGCTACACAGGAACTGAATTACAAAACAGAATAGGGTCTCAAATGTAGAAAACCAACTTATGCTTGCTTAAGGGGAAAGGTGAGTTGGGGTGCTGCATAAAACCAGAGATTGAAATTAGCACAGATACCTTTCCATAAGTCAAATATGTAATAGACAAGAGCTACTGCTTGCTCAACGAAGTGGACTCAACACCCCATATTAAACGCCTAAGAATATACCTGACTAGTAAGAATCTTAAAGCCTATGGATTTATATGTCTCCGAAAGAGAATCAAGCGTGTGTACAGCGGCATAAACGCAGCAGTGATAGGATTGGTGAGGTTCGGTGAGCAAATGCAGACCCTTTGAAGTCATATTGCATGGTACCCATTCCATGCGTCTCAACTCTCCAGGTAAGGGATTCTTCCTTCAGCTAAAACATGCATGCGGAACCCAGAGTATGATCCACCGTGTGATTGGGAAAAGTGTTCATATGTGTCTCAGTTTTCGTCCCCTGGTACTTGGGTGCAACATTCCAGACGCTTTATTAACACTCTCCCCACTTGGAGAGTCAGTGCCTTTAACCTCCTGTTTGGCCCAGTTTGCAATTTCTGTGAAAAATTAACAAGAATAGGGATAACCAATGAGAGACTAGCTGGAGGTGTCTGGACGGGCAAATTTAACTCTCATTTCCCACCAGGAAGAGGAATTAACCAAAGGCTCAGCGAGCCATGCCGAAACCACACTAGGGCCTGAAGCAATCCTGCGGTGTTGTGGCCAGCTCACAAGAAAGCGAGTTGAAGAAAGAAGCTCAGGGGCACTGTAATTCACAAACCTGCAGAGTTATAAATGACAGCTATCATCCAAAAATATATAGAAGTAAGGCTGCCAAGAGGACTTGAAAGCGGGGCAGAATTGCAGGAAACCGATTTCAGGAGGTAGACTGGAATTGCATGTAAAGCATAGGAAAAGAGGCAGAACGTCCACAATGATGCACTTGGCCAAAAAGGACGTATGCGTTTTTTCCTGAATATATTCAGGAAAAAACGCATACGCCCTTTTTGGCCAACCAAGCAAGCTTGCAAAGGAAATCTGCACTACAATGAAGTCTCACTGCCCCCCGGTCAAAAGGGCCATCTGAAAAAAGTGTAAAATCCAGAAAGGCAGGACGGGCCATGGAGAACTGGGAGCCTTCTTATGCTGATGGGCGGGATGTAAATTGCCAACAGCCACTCTGGAGAAGTGTATGGTGTTTCCGGAAACATCTAAAAAACAAAGCAACAGAGCCTAGGGCACTTCCACTTATGGACCTATAGATTAGGGAAATTAAAATCAAAAAGACACAGCCACCCCAGAGTTTGGGACGGCTCTGTTTACAAGAACCTCATTTACGATACAAGTTCAATATCGCAGAAAGCGAAAAATGGATTAAGAAGTTGTGGTACTTACGTATAATGAAATATCACTCAGCAATGAAATCTATGTCATCAGGCCAGTAGCAGCATAATGAGTGGATTCAGGTACGATGATTTTAAGTAAAATAAGTCACACAGAAAAAGAAACATCATAAGGTATCACTAATACACGGAATGTAAACTTGGCTACACAGGAACTGAATTACAAAACAGAATAGGGTCTCAAATGTAGAAAACCAACTTATGCTTGCTTAAGGGGAAAGGTGAGTTGGGGTGCTGCATAAAACCAGAGATTGAAATTAACACAGATACCTTTCCATAAGCCAAATATGTAATAGACAAGAGCTACTGCTTGCTCAACGAAGAGGACTCAACACCCCATATTAAACGCCTAAGAATATACCTGACTAGTAAGAATCTTAAAACCTATGGATTTATATGTCTCTGAAAGAGAATCCAGCGTGTGTACAGCGGCATAAACGCAGCAGTGATAGGATTGGTGAGGTTCGGTGAGCAAATGCAGACCCTTTGAAGTCATATTGCATGGTACCCATTCCATGGTTCTCAACTCTCCAGGTTTAAGGGATTCTTCCTTCAGCTAAAACATGCATGTGGAACCCAGAATATGATCCACCGTGTGATCGGGAAACGTGTTCAAATGTGTCTCAGTTTTCGTCCCCTGGTACTCGGGTGCAACATTCCAGACGCTTTACTAACACTCTCCCCACTTGGAGAGTCAGCGCCCTTATCCTCCTGTTTGGCCCAGTTTGCAATTTCTGCGGAAAATGAACAGGAATAGGGAGAACCAATGAGAGACTAGCTGGAGGTGTCTGGACGGGCAAATTTAACTCTCATTTCCCACCAGGAAGAGGAATTAACCAAAGGCTCAGTGAGCCATGCCGGAACCACACTAGGGCCTGAAGCAATCCTGCGGTGTTGCGGCCAGCTCACAAGAAAGCCAGTTGAAAAAAGGAGCTCAGGGGCACTGTAATTCACAAACATTCAGAGTTATAAATGACAGCTATCGTCCAAAAATATATTGAAGTAAGGCTGCCAAGACACTTGAAAGCGGGGCAGAATTGCAGTAAACCAATTTCAGGAGGTAGACTGGAATTGCATGTAAAGCATAGGAAAAGAGGCAGAACGTCCACAATGATGCACTTGGCCAAAAAGGGCGTATGCGTTTTTTCCTGAATATATTCAGGAAAAAACGCATACGCCCTTTTTGGCCAACCAAGCAAGCTTGCAAAGGAAATCTGCACTACAATGAAGTCTCACTGCCTCCCGGTCAAAAGGGCCATCTGGAAAACCTGTAAAATCCAGAAAGGCAGGACAGGCCATGGAGAACTGGGAGCCTTCTTATGCTGATGGGCGGGATGTAAATTGCCAACAGCCACTCTGGAGAAGTGTATGGTGTTTCCTTAAACATCTAAAAAACAAAGCAACAGAGCCTAGGGCACTTCCACTTATGGTCCTATAGCTTAGGGAAATTAAAATCAAAAAGACACAGCCACCCCAAAGTTTGGGTCGGCTCTGTTTACAAGAACCTCGTTTATGGTACAAGTTCAATATCGCAGAAAGCGAAAAATGGATAAAGAAGTTGTGGTACTTACGTACAATGCAATATCACTCAGCAATGAAATCTATGTCATCAGGCCAGTAGCAGCATAATGAGTGGATTCAGGTACGATGATTCTAAGTGAAATAAGTCACACAGAAAAAGAAACATCATAAGGTATCACTAATACACGGAATGTAAACTTGGCTACACAGGAACTGAATTACAAAACAGAATAGGGTCTCAAATGTAGAAAACCAACTTATGCTTGCTTAAGGGGAAAGGTGAGTTGGGGTGCTGCATAAAACCAGAGATTGAAATTAGCACAGATACCTTTCCATAAGCCAAATATGTAATAGACAAGAGCTACTGCTTGCTCAACGAAGTGGACTCAACACCCCATATTAAACGCCTAAGAATATACCTGACTAGTAAGAATCTTAAAACCTATGGATTTATATGTCTCCGAAAGAGAATCCAGCGTGTGTACAGCGGCATAAACGCAGCAGTGATAGGATTGGTGAGGTTCGGTGAGCAAATGCAGACCCTTTGAAGTCATATTGCATGGTACCCATTCCATGGGTCTCAACTCTCCAGGTTTAAGGGATTCTTCCTTCAGCTAAAACATGCATGTGGAACCCAGAGTATGATCCACCGTGTGATCGGGAAACGTGTTCAAATGTGTCTCAGTTTTCGTCCCCTGGTACTCGGATGCAACATTCCAGACGCTTTACTAACACTCTCCCCACTTGGAGAGTCAGTGCCTTTAACCTCCTGTTAGGCCCAGTTTGCAATTTTTGTGGAAAATGAACAGGAATAGGGAGAACCAATGAGAGACTAGCTGGAGGTGTCTGGACGGGCAAATTTAACTCTCATTTCCCACCAGGAAGAGGAATTAACCAAAGGCTCAGCGAGCCATACCGGAACCACACTAGGACCTGAAGCAATCTTGCGGTGTTGCGGCCAGCTCACAAGAAAGCGAGTTGAAGAAAGAAGCTCAGGGGCACTGTAATTCACAAGCCTGCAGAGTTATAAATGACAGCTATCATCCAAAAATATATTGAAGTAAGGCTGCCAAGAGGACTTGAAAGCGGGGCAGAATTGCAGGAAACCGATTTCAGGAGGTAGACTGGAATTGCATGAAAAGCATAGGAAAAGAGGCAGAACGTCCACAATGATGCACTTGGCCAAAAAGGGCGTATGCGTTTTTTCCTGAATATATTCAGGAAAAAACGCATACGCCCTTTTTGGCCAACCAAGCAAGCTTGCAAAGGAAATCTGCACTACAATGAAGTCTCACTGCCCCCCGGTCAAAAGGGCCATCTGAAAAAAGTGTAAAATCCAGAAAGGCAGGACTGGCCATGGAGAACTGGGAGCCTTCTTATGCTGATGGGCGGGATGTAAATTGCCAACAGCCACTCTGGAGAAGTGTATGGTGTTTCCTGAAACATCTAAAAAACAAAGCAACAGAGCCTAGGGCACTTCCACTTATGGTCCTATAGCTTAGGGAAATTAAAATCAAAAAGACACAGCCACCCCAAGTTTGGGACGGCTCTGTTTACAAGAACCTCGTTTACGGTACAAGTTCAATATCGCAGAAAGCGAAAAATGGATAAAGAAGTTGTGGTACTTACGTACAATGCAATATCACTCAGCAATGAAATCTATGTCATCAGGCCAGTAGCAGCATAATGAGTGGATTCAGGTATGATGATTCTAAGTGAAATAAATCACACAGAAAAAGAAACATCATAAGGTATCACTAATACACGGAATGTAAACATGGCTACAAAGGAACTGAATTACAAAACAGAATAGGGTCTCAAATGAAGAAAACCAACTTACGCTTGCTTAAGAGGAAAGGTTAGTTGGGGTGCTGCATAAAACCAGAGATTGAAATTAACACAGATACCTTTCCATAAGCCAAATATGTAATAGACAAGAGCTACTGCTTGCTCAACGAAGTGGACTCAACACCACATATTAAACGCCTAAGAATATACCTGACTAGTAAGAATCTTAAAACCTATGGATTTATATGTCTCCGAAAGAGAATCAAGCGTGTTTACAGCGGCATAAACGCAGCAGTGATAGGATTGGTGAGGTTCGGTGAGCAAATGCAGACCCTTTGAAGTCATATTGCATGGTACCCATTCCATGGTTCTCAACTCTCCAGGTTTAAGGGATTCTTCCTTCAGCTAAAACATGCATGTGGAACCCAGAGTATGATCCACCGTGTGATCGGGAAACGTGTTCAAATGTGTCTCACTTTTCGTCCCCTGGTACTCGGGTGCAACATTCCAGACGCTTTACTAACACTCTCCCCACTTGGAGAGTCAGTGCCTTTAACCTCCTGTTTGGCCCAGTTTGCAATTTCTGTGGAAAATGAACAGGAATAGGGAGAACCAATGAGAGACTTGCTGGAGGTGTCTGGACGGGCAAATTTAACTCTCATTTCCCACCAGGAAGAGGAATTAACCAAAGGCTCAGCGAGCCATGCCGAAACCACACTAGGGCCTGAAGCAATCCTGCGGTGTTGCGGCCAGCTCACAAGAAAGCGAGTTGAAGAAAGGAGCTCAGGGGCACTCTCATTCACAAACCTGCAGAGTTATACATGACAGCTATCGTCCAAAAATATATTGAAGTAAGGCTGCCAAGAGGACTTGAAAGCGGGGCAGAATTGCAGGAAACCGATTTCAGGAGGTAGACTGGAATTGCATGTAAAGCATAGGAAAAGAGGCAGAACGTCCACAATGATGCACTTGGCCAAAAAGGGCGTATGCGTTTTTTCCTGAATACATTCAGGAAAAAACGCATACGCCCTTTTTGGCCAAGGAAGCAAGCTTGCAAAGGAAATCTGCACTACAATGAAGTCTCACTGCCCCCCGGTCAAAAGGGCCATCTGAAAAAAAGTGTAAAATCCAGAAAGGCAGGACAGGCCATGGAGAACTGAGAGCCTAGTTAGACTGATGGGCGGGATGTAAATTTCCAACGGCCACTCTGGAGAAGTGTATGGTGTTTCCTGAAACATCTAAAAAACAAAGCAACAGAGCCTAGGGCACTTACACTTATGGTCCTATAGATTAGGGAAATTAAAATCAAAAAGACACAGCCACCCCAAAGTTTGGGACGGCTCTGTTTACAAGAACCTCATTTACGGTACAAGTTCAATATCGCAGAAAGCGAAAAATGGATAAAGAAGTTGTGGTACTTACGTACAATGCAATATCACTCAGCAATGAAATCTATGTCATCAGGCCAGTAGCAGCATAATGAGTGAATTCAGGTACGATGATTCTAAGTAAAATAAGTCACACAGAAAAAGAAACATCATGAGGTATCACTAATACACGGAATGTAAACTTGGCTACACAGGAACTGAATTACACAACAGAATAGGGTCTCAAATGTAGAAAACCAACTTATGCTTGCTTAAGGGGAAAGGTGAGTTGGGGTGCTGCATAAAACCAGAGATTGAAATTAGCACAGATACATTTCCATAAGTCAAATATGTAATAGACAAGAGCTACTGCTTGCTCAATGAAGTGGACTCAACACCCCATATTAAACGCCTAAGAATATACCTGACTAGTAAGAAGCTTAAAGCCTATGGATTTATATGTCTCCGAAAGAGAATCAAGCGTGTGTACAGCGGCATAAACGCAGCAGTGATAGGATTGGTGAGGTTCGGTGAGCAAATGCAGACCCTTTGAAGTCATATTGCATGGTACCCATTCCATGCGTCTCAACTCTCCAGGTAAGGGATTCTTCCTTCAGCTAAAACATGCATGTGGAACCCAGAGTATGATCCACCGTGTGATCGGGAAACGTGTTCATATGTGTCTCAGTTTTCGTCCCCTGGTACTCGGGTGCAACATTCCAGACGCTTTACTAACACTCTCCCCACTTGGAGAGTCAGTGCCTTTAACCTCCTGTTTGGCCCAGTTTGCAATTTCTGTGGAAAATTAACAAGAATAGGGAGAACCAATGAGAGACTAGCTGGAGGTGTCTGGACGGGCAAATTTAACTCTCATTTCCCACC
The DNA here is from genome assembly GCF_039906515.1 of Pseudorca crassidens. Classification (NCBI taxonomy): domain Eukaryota; kingdom Metazoa; phylum Chordata; class Mammalia; order Artiodactyla; family Delphinidae; genus Pseudorca; species Pseudorca crassidens. The sequence continues at coordinate 2,919,485 of NW_027135939.1, forward strand.
AGGAAGAGGAATTAACCAAAGGCTCAGTGAGCCATGCCGAAACCACACTAGGACCTGAAGCAATCCTGCGGTGTTGCGGCCAGCTCACAAGAAAGCGAGTTGAAGAAAGAAGCTCAGGGGCACTGTAATTCACAAACCTGCAGAGTTATAAATGACAGCTATCATCCAAAAATATATTGAAGTAAGGCTGCCAAGAGGACTTGAAAGCGGGGCAGAATTGCAGGAAACCGATTTCAGGAGGTAGACTGGAATTGCATGAAAAGCATAGGAAAAGAGGCAGAACGTCCACAATGATGCACTTGGCCAAAAAGGACGTATGCGTTTTTTCCTGAATATATTCAGGAAAAAACGCATAAGCCCTTTTTGGCCAAGGAAGCAAGCTTGCAAAGGAAATCTGCACTACAATGAAGTCTCACTGCCCCCCGGTCAAAAGGGCCATCTGAAAAAAGTGTAAAATCCAGAAAGGCAGGACGGGCCATGGAGAACTGGGAGCCTTCTTATGCTGATGGGCGGGATGTAAATTGCCAACAGCCACTCTGGAGAAGTGTATGGTGTTTCCTGAAACATCTAAAAAACAAAGCAACAGAGCCTAGGGCACTTCCACTTATGGTCCTATAGATTAGGGAAATTAAAATCAAAAAGACACAGCCACCCCAGAGTTTGGGACGGCTCTGTTTACAAGAACCTCATTTACGATACAAGTTCAATATCGCAGAAAGCGAAAAATGGATAAAGAAGTTGTGGTACTTACGTACAATGAAATATCACTCAGCAATGAAATCTATGTCATCAGGCCAGTAGAAGCATAATGAGTGGATTCAGGTACGATGATTCTAAGTAAAATAAGTCACACAGAAAAAGAAACATCATAAGGTATCACTAATACACGGAATCTAAACTTGGCTACACAGGAACTGAATTACAAAACAGAATAGGGTCTCAAATGTAGAAAACCAACTTATGCTTGCTTAAGGGGAAAGGTGAGTTGGGGTGCTGCATAAAACCAGAGATTGAAATTAACACAGATACCTTTCCATAAGCCAAATATGTAATAGACAAGAGCTACTGCTTGCTCAACGAAGTGGACTCAACACCCCATATTAAACGCCTAAGAATATACCTGACTAGTAAGAATCTTAAAACCTATGGATTTATATGTCTCCGAAAGAGAATCCAGCGTGTGTACAGTGGCATAAACGCAGCAGTGATAGGATTGGTGAGGTTCGGTGAGCAAATGCAGACCCTTTGAAGTCATATTGCATGGTACCCATTCCATGGTTCTCAACTCTCCAGGTTTAAGGGATTCTTCCTTCAGCTAAAACATGCATGTGGAACCCAGAGTATGATCCACCATGTGATCGGGAAACGTGTTCAAATGTGTCTCAGTTTTCGTCCCCTGGTACTCGGGTGCAACATTCCAGACGCTTTACTAACACTCTCCCCACTTGGAGAGTCAGCGCCTTTAACCTCCTGTTTGGCCCAGTGTGCAATTTCTGCGGAAAATGAAAAGGAATAGGGAGAACCAATGAGAGACTAGCTGGAGGTGTCTGGACGGGCAAATTTAACTCTCATTTCCCACCAGGAAGAGGAATTAACCAAAGGCTCAGCGAGCCATGCCGGAACCACACTAGGACCTGAAGCAATCCTGCGGTGTTGCGGCCAGCTCACAAGAAAGCCAGTTGAAAAAAGGAGCTCAGGGGCACTGTAATTCACAAACCTTCAGAGTTATAAATGACAGCTATCGTCCAAAAATATATTGAAGCAAGGCTGCCAAGAGGACTTGAAAGCGGGGAAGAATTGCAGGAAACCAATTTCAGGAGGTAGACTGGAATTGCATGTAAAGCATAGGAAAAGAGGCAGAACGTCCACAATGATGCACTTGGCCAAAAAGGGCGTATGCGTTTTTTCCTGAGTATATTCAGGAAAAAACGCATACGCCCTTTTTGGCCAACCAAGCAAGCTTGCAAAGGAAATCTGCACTACAATGAAGTCTCACTGCCCCCCGGTCAAAAGGGCCATCTGAAAAAAGTGTAAAATCCAGAAAGGCAGGACAGGCCATGGAGAACTGGGAGCCTTCTTATGCTGATGGGTGGGATGTAAATTGCAAACAGCCACTCTGGAGAAGTGTATGGTGTTTCCTGAAATATCTAAAAAACAAAGCAACAGAGCCTAGGGCACTTCCACTTATGGTCCTATAGCTTAGGGAAATTAAAATAAAAAACACACAGCCACCCCAAGTTTGGGACGGCTCTGTTTACAAGAACCTCATTTACGGTACAAGTTCAATATCGCAGAAAGCGAAAAATGGATAAAGAAGTTGTGGTACTTACGTACAATGCAATATCATTCAGCAATGAAATCTATGTCATCAGGCCAGTAGCAGCATAATGAGTGGATTCAGGTACGATGATTCTAAGTGAAATAAATCACACAGAAAAAGAAACATCATAAGGTATCACTAATACACGGAATGTAAACATGGCTACACAGGAACTGAATTACAAAACAGAATAGGGTCTCAAATGAAGAAAACCAACTTACGCTTGCTTAAGAGGAAAGGTTAGTTGGGGTGCTGCATAAAACCAGAGATTGAAATTAACACAGATACCTTTCCATAAGCCAAATATGTAATAGACAAGAGCTACTGCTTGCTCAACGAAGTGGACTCAACACCACATATTAAACGCCTAAGAATACACCTGACTAGTAAGAATCTTAAAACCTATGGATTTATATGTCTCCGAAAGAGAATCAAGCGTGTTTACAGCGGCATAAACGCAGCAGTGATAGGATTGGTGAGGTTCGGTGAGCAAATGCAGACCCTTTGAAGTCATATTGCATGGTACCCATTCCATGGTTCTCAACTCTCCAGGTTTAAGGGATTCTTCCTTCAGCTAAAACATGCATGTGGAACCCAGAGTATGATCCACCGTGTGATCGGGAAACGTGTTCAAATGTGTCTCAGTTTTCGTCCCCTGGTACTCGGGTGCAACATTCCAGACGCTTTACTAACACTCTCCCCACTTGGAGAGTCAGTGCCTTTAACCTCCTGTTTGGCCCAGTTTGCAATTTCTGTGGAAAATGAACAGGAATAGGGAGAACCAATGAGAGACTAGCTGGAGGTGTCTGGACGGGCAAATTTAACTCTCATTTCCCACCAGGAAGAGGAATTAACCAAAGGCTCAGCGAGCCATGCCGAAACCACACAAGGGCCTGAAACAATCCTGTGGTGTTGCGGCCAGCTCACAAGAAAGCGAGTTGAAGAAAGGAGCTCAGGGGCACTGTCATTCACAAACCTGCAGAGTTATACATGACAGCTATCGTCCAAAAATATATAGAAGTAAGGCTGCCAAGAGGACTTGAAAGCGGGGCAGAATTGCAGGAAACCGATTTCAGAAGGTAGACTGGAATTGCATGTAAAGCATAGGAAAAGAGGCAGAACGTCCACAATGATGCACTTGGCCAAAAAGGGCGTATGCGTTTTTTCCTGAATACATTCAGGAAAAAACGCATACGCACTTTTTGCCCAAGGAAGCAAGCTTGCAAAAGAAATCTGCACTACAATGAAGTCTCACTGCGCCCCTGTCAAAAGGGCCATCTGAAAAAAGTGTAAAATCCAGAAAGGCAGGACAGACCATGGAGAACTGGGAGCCTACTTAGGCTGATGGGCGGGATGTAAATTGCCAACAGCCACTCTGGAGAAGTGTATGGTGTTTCCTGAAACATCTGAAAAACAAAGCAACAAAGCCTAGGGCACTTCCATTTTTAGTCCTATAAATTAGGGAAATTAAAATTAAAAAGACACAGCCACCCCAAAGTTTGGGACGGCTCTGTTTACAAGAACCTCGTTTACGGTACAAGTTCAATATCGCAGAAAGCGAAAAATGGATAAAGAAGTTGTGGTACTTACGTACAATGCAATATCACTCAGCAATGAAATCTATGTCATCAGGCCAGTAGCAGCATAATGAGTGAATTCAGGTACGATGATTCTAAGTAAAATAAGTCACACAGAAAAAGAAACATCATGAGGCATCACTAATACACGGAATGTAAACTTGGCTACACAGGAACTGAATTACAAAACAGAATAAGGTCTCAAATGTAGAAAACCAACTTATGCTTGCTTAAGGGGAAAGGTGAGTTGGGGTGCTGCATAAAACCAGAGATTGAAATTAGCACAGATACATTTCCATAAGTCAAATATGTAATAGACAAGAGCTACTGCTTGCTCAACGAAGTGGACTCAACACCCCATATTAAACGCCTAAGAATATACCTGACTAGTAAGAATCTTAAAGCCTATGGATTTATATGTCTCCGAAAGAGAATCAAGCGTGTGTACAGCGGCATAAACGCAGCAGTGATAGGATTGGTGAGGTTCGGTGAGCAAATGCAGACCCTTTGAAGTCATATTGCATGGTACCCATTCCATGCGTCTCAACTCTCCAGGTAAGGGATTCTTCCTTCAGCTAAAACATGCATGTGGAACCCAGAGTATGATCCACCGTGTGATCGGGAAACGTGTTCAAATGTGTCTCAGTTTTCGTCCCCTGGTACTCGGGTGCAACATTCCAGACACTTTACTAACACTCTCCCCACTTGGAGAGTCAGCGCCTTTAACCTCCTGTTTGGCCCAGTGTGCAATTTCTGCGGAAAATGAAAAGGAATAGGGAGAACCAATGACAGACTAGCTGGAGGTGTCTGGACTGGCAAATTTAACTCTCATTTCCCACCAGGAAGAGGAATTAACCAAAGGCTCAGCGAGCCATGCCGGAACCACACTAGGACCTGAAGCAATCCTGCGGTGTTGCGGCCAGCTCACAAGAAAGCGAGTTGAAGAAAGAAGCTCAGGGGCACTGTAATTCACAAACCTGCAGAGTTATAAATGACAGCTATCATCCAAAAATATATTGAAGTAAGGCTGCCAAGAGGACTTGAAAGCGGAGCAGAATTGCAGGAAACCGATTTCAGGAGGTAGACTGGAATTGCATGAAAAGCATAGGAAAAGAGGCAGAACGTCCACAATGATGCACTTGGCCAAAAAGGGCGTATGCGTTTTTTCCTGAATATATTCAGGAAAAAACGCATACGCCCTTTTTGGCCAACCAAGCAAGCTTGCAAAGGAAATCTGCACTAAAATGAAGTCTCACTGCCCCCCGGTCAAAAGGGCCATCTGAAACAAGTGTAAAATCGAGAAAGGCAGGACAGGCCATGGAGAACTGGGAGCCTTCTTATGCTGATGGGTGGGATGTAAATTGCAAACAGCCACTCTGGAGAAGTGTATGGTGTTTCCTGAAATATCTAAAAAACAAAGCAACAGAGCCTAGGGCACTTCCACTTATGGTCCTATAGCTTAGGGAAATTAAAATCAAAAAGACACAGCCACCCCAAAGTTCGGGACGGCTCTGTTTACAAGAACCTCGTTTACGGTACAAGTTCAATATCGCAGAAAGCGAAAAATGGATAAAGAAGTTGTGGTACTTACGTACAATGCAATATCACTCAGCAATGAAATCTATGTCATCAGGCCAGTAGCAGCATAATGAGTGGATTCAGGTACGATGATTCTAAGTGAAATAAGTCACACAGAAAAAGAAACATCATAAGGTATCACTAATACACGGAATGTAACCTTGGCTACACAGGAACTGAATTACAAAACAGAATAGGGTCTCAAATGTAGAAAACCAACTTATGCTTGCTTAAGGGGAAAGGTGAGTTGGGGTGCTGCATAAAACCAGAGATTGAAATTAGCATAGATACCTTTCCATAAGTCAAATATGTAATAGACAAGAGCTACTGCTTGCTCAACGAAGTGGACTCAACACCCCATATTAAACGCCTAAGAATATACCTGACTAGTAAGAATCTTAAAACCTATGGATTTATATGTCTCTGAAAGAGAATCCAGCGTGTGTACAGCGGCATAAACGCAGCAGTGATAGGATTGGTGAGGTTCGGTGAGCAAATGCAGACCCTTTGAAGTCATATTGCATGGTACCCATTCCATGCGTCTCAACTCTCCAGGTTTAAGGGATTCTTCCTTCAGCTAAAACATGCATGTGGAACCCAGAGTATGATCCACCATGTGATCGGGAAACGTGTTCAAATGTGTCTCAGTTTTCGTCCCCTGGTACTCGGGTGCAACATTCCAGACGCTTTACTAACACTCTCCCCACTTGGAGAGTCAGCGCCTTTATCCTCTTGTTTGGCCCAGTGTGCAATTTCTGCGGAAAATGAACAGGAATAGGGAGAACCAATGAGAGACTAGCTGGAGGTGTCTGGACGGGCAAATTTAACTCTCATTTCCCACCAGGAAGAGGAATTAACCAAAGGCTCAGCGAGCCATGCCGGAACCACACTAGGGCCTGAAGCAATCCTGCGGTGTTGCGGCCAGCTCACAAGAAATCGAGTTGAAGAAAGGAGCTCAGGGACCCTGTAATTCACAAACCTGCAGAGTTATACATGACAGCTATCGTCCAAAAATATATTGAAGTAAGGCTGGCAAGCGGACTTGAAAGCGGGGCAGAATTGCAGGAAACCGATTTCAGGAGGTAGACTGGAATTGCATGTAAAGCATAGGAAAAGAGGCAGAACGTCCACAATGATGCACTTGGCCAAAAAGGGCGTATGCGTTTTTTCCTAAATATATTCCTGAATATATTCAGGAAAAAACGCATACGCCCTTTTTGGCCAACGAAGCAAGCTTGCAAAGGAAATCTGCACTACAATGAAGTCTCACTGCCCCCCGGTCAAAAGGGCCATCTGAAAAAATTGTAAAATCCAGAAAGGCAGGACAGGCCATGGAGAACTGGGAGCCTTCTTATGCTGATGGGTGGGATGTAAATTGCCAACAGCCACTCTGCAGAAGTGTATGGTGTTTCCTGAAACATCTAAAAAACAAAGCAACAGAGCCTAGGGCACTTCCACTTATGGTCCTATATATTAGGGAAATTAAAATCAAAAAGACACAGCCACCCCAAAGTTTGGGACGGCTCTGTTTACAAGAACCTCATTTACGGTACAAGTTCAATATTGCAGAAAGCGAAAAATGGATAAAGAAGTTGTGGTACTTACGTACAATGCAATACCACTCAGCAATGAAATCTATGTCATCAGGCCAGTAGCAGCATAATGAGTGGATTCAGGTACGATGATTCTAAGTGAAATAAGTCACACAGAAAAAGAAACATCATAAGATATCACTAATACACGGAATGTAAACTTGCCTACACAGGAACTGAATTACAAAACAGAATAGGGTCTCAAATGTAGAAAACCAACTTATGCTTGCTTAAGGGGAAAGGTGAGTTGGGGTGCTGCATAAAACCAGAGATTGAAATTAGCACAGATACCTTTCCATAAGCCAAATATGTAATAGACAAGAGCTACTGCTTGCTCAACGAAGTGGACTCAACACCCCATATTAAACGCCTAAGAATATACCTGACTAGTAAGAATCTTAAAGCCTATGGATTTATATGTCTCCGAAAGAGAATCAAGCGTGTGTACAGCGGCATAAACGCAGCAGTGATAGGATTGGTGAGGTTCGGTGAGCAAATGCAGACCCTTTGAAGTCATATTGCATGGTACCCATTCCATGCGTCTCAACTCTCCAGGTAAGGGATTCTTCCTTCAGCTAAAACATGCATGTGGAACCCAGAGTATGATCCACCGTGTGATCGGGAAACGTGTTCATATGTGTCTCAGTTTTCGTCCCCTGGTACTCGGGTGCAACATTCCAGACGCTTTACTAACACTCTCCCCACTTGGAGAGTCAGTGCCTTTAACCTCCTGTTTGGCCCAGTTTGCAATTTCTGTGGAAAATGAACAGGAATAGGGAGAACCAATGAGAGACTAGCTGGAGGTGTCTGGACGGGCAAATTTAACTCTCATTTCCCACCAGGAAGAGGAATTAACCAAAGGCTCAGCGAGCCATGCCGAAACCACACTAGGGCCTGAAGCAATCCTGCGGTGTTGCGGCCAGCTCACAAGAAAGCGAGTTGAAGAAAGGAGCTCAGGGGCACTGTCATTCACAAACCTGCAGAGTTAAAAATGACAGGTATCGTCCAAAAATATATTGAAGTAAGGCTGCCAAGAGGACTTGAAAGTGGGGCAGAATTGCAGGAAACCGATTTCCGGAGGTAGACTGGAATTGCATGTAAAGCATAGGAAAAGAGGCAGAACGTCCACAATGATGCACTTGGCCAAAAAGGGCGTATGCGTTTTTTCCCGAATATCAGGAAAAAACGCATACGCCCTTTTTGGCCAACCAAGCAAGCTTGCAAAGGAAATCTGCACTACAATGAAGTCTCACTGCCCCCCGGTCAAAAGGGCCATCTGAAAAAAGTGTAAAATCCAGAAAGGCAGGACAGGCCATGGAGAACTGGGAGCCTAGTTAGACTGATGTGCGGGATGTAAATTTCCAACAGCCACTCTGGAGAAGTGTATGGTGTTTCCTGAAACATCTAAAAAACAAAGCAACAGAGCCTAGGGCACTTCCACTTATGGTCCTATAGCTTAGGGAAATTAAAATCAAAAAGACACAGCCACCCCAAAGTTTGGGACTGCTCTGTTTACAAGAACCTCATTTACGGTAGAAGTTCAATATTGCAGAAAGCGAAAAATGGATAAAGAAGTTGTGGTACTTACGTACAATGCAATACCACTCAGCAATGAAATCTATGTCATCAGGCCAGTAGCAGCATAATGAGTGGATTCAGGTACGATGATTCTAAGTGAAATAAGTCACACAGAAAAAGAAACATCATAAGATATCACTAATATACGGAATGTAAACTTGGCTACACAGGAACTGAATTACAAAACAGAATAGGGTCTCAAATGTAGAAAACCAACTTATGCTTGCTTAAGGGGAACGGTGAGTTGGGGTGCTGCATAAAACCAGAGATTGAAATTAGCACAGATACCTGTCCATAAGCCAAATATGTAATAGACAAGAGCTACTGCTTGCTCAACGAAGTGGACTCAACACCCCATATTAAACGCCTAAGAATATACCTGACTAGTAAGAATCTTAAAACCTATGGATTGATATGTCTACGAAAGAGAATCAAGCGTGTGTACAGTGGCATAAACGCAGCAGTGATAAGATTGGTGAGGTTCGGTGAGCAAATGCAGACCCTTTGAAGTCATATTGCATGGTACCCATTCCATGGTTCTCAACTCTCCAGGTTTAAGGGATTCTTCCTTCAGCTAAAACATGCATGTGGAACCCAGAGTATGATCCACCGTGTGATCGGGAAACGTGTTCAAATGTGTCTCAGTTTTCGTCCCCTGGTACTCGGGTTCAACATTCCAGACGCTTTACTAACACTCTCCCCACTTGGAGAGTCAGTGCCTTTAACCTCCTGTTTGGCCCAGTTTGCAATTTCTGCAGAAAATGAACAGGAATAGGGAGAACCAATGAGAGACTAGCTGGAGGTGTCTGGACGGGCAAATTTAACTCTCATTTCCCACCAGGAAGAGGAATTAACCAAAGGCTCAGCGAGCCATGCCGGAACCACACTAGGGCCTGAAGCAATCCTGCGGTGTTGTGGCCAGCTCACAAGAAAGCGAGTTGAAGAAAGGAGCTCAGGGGCACTGTCATTCACAAACCTGCAGAGTTATAAATGACAGCTATCATCCAAAAATATATTGAAGTAAGGCTGGCAAGAGGACTTGAAAGAGGGGCAGAATTGCAGGAAACCGATTTCAGGAGGTAGACTGGAATTGCATGTAAAGCATAGGAAAAGAGGCAGAACGTCCACAATGATGCACTTGGCCAAAAAGGGCGTATGCGTTTTTTCCTGAATATATTCAGGAAAAAACGCATACACCCTTTTTGGCCAACCAAGCAAGCTTGCAAAGGAAATCTGCACTACAATGAAGTCTCACTGCCCCCCGGTCAAAAGGGCCATCTGAAAAAAGTGTAAAATCCAGAAGAGCAGGACAGGCCAAGGAGAACTGGGAGCCTTGTTATGCTGATGGGCGGGATGTAAATTGCCAACAGCCACTCTGGAGAAGTGTATGGTGTTTCCTGAAACATCTAAAAAACAAAGCAACAGAGCCTAGGGCACTTCCACTTATGGTCCTATAGATTAGGGAAATTAAAATCAAAAAGACACAGCCACCCCAAAGTTTGGGACGGCTCTGTTTACAAGAACCTCATTTACGGTACAAGTTCAATATCGCAGAAAACGAAAAATGGATAAAGAAGTTGTGGTACTTACGTACAATGCAATATCACTCAGCAATAAAATCTATGTCATCAGGCCAGTAGCAGCATAATGAGTGGATTCAGGTACGATGATTCTAAGTGAAAAAAGTCACACAGAAAAGGAAACATCATAAGGTATCACTAATACACGAAATGTAAACTTGGCTACACAGGAACTGAATTACAAAACAGAATAGGGTCTCAAATGTAGAAAACCAACTTATGCTTGCTTAAGGGGAAAGGTGAGTTGGGGTGCTGCATAAAACCAGAGATTGAAATTAGCACAGATACCTTTCCATAAGTCAAATATGTAATAGACAAGAGCTACTGCTTCCTCAACGAAGTGGACTCAACACCCCATATTAAACGCCTAAGAATATACCTGACTAGTAAGAATCTTAAAACCTATGGATTTATATGTCTCCAAAAGAGAATCCAGCGTGTGTAAAGCGGCATAAACGCAGCAGTGATAGGATTGGTGAGGTTCGGTGAGCAAATGCAGACCCTTTGAAGTCATATTGCATGGTACCCATTCCATGGTTCTCAACTCTCCAGGTTTAAGGGATTCTTCCTTCAGCTAAAACATGCATGTGGAACCCAGAGTATGATCCACCGTGTGATCGGGAAACGTGTTCCAATGTGTCTCAGTTTTCGTCCCCTGGTACTCGGGTGCAACATTCCAGACGCTTTACTAACACTCTCCCCACTTGGAGAGTCAGCGCCTTTAACCTCCTGTTTGGCCCAGTTTGCAATTTCTGCGGAAAATGAACAGGAATAGGGAGAACCAATGAGAGACTAGCTGGAGGTGTCTGGACGGGCAAATTTAACTCTCATTTCCCACCAGGAAGAGGAATTAACCAAAGGCTCAGCGAGCCATGCCGGAACCACACTAGGGCCTGAAGCAATCCTGCGGTGTTGCGGCCAGCTCACAAAAAAGCCAGTTGAAAAAAGGAGCTCAGGGGCACTGTAATTCAGAAAGCTTCAGAGTTATAAATGACAGCTATCGTCCAAAAATATATTGAAGTAAGGCTGCCAAGAGGACTTGAAAGCGGGGCAGAATTGCAGGAAACCGATTTCAGGAGGTAGACTGGAATTGCATGTAAAGCATAGGAAAAGAGGCAGAACGTCCACAATGATGCACTTGGCCAAAAAGGGCGTATGCGTTTTTTCCTGAATATATTCAGGAAAAAACGCATACGCCCTTTTTGGCCAACCAAGCAAGCTTGCAAAGGAAATCTGCACTACAATGAAGTCTCACTGCCCCCCGGTCAAAAGGGCCATCTGAAAAACCTGTAAAATCCAGAAAGGCAGGACAGGCCATGGAGAACTGGGAGCCTTCTTATGCTGATGGGCGGGATGTATATTGCCAACAGCCACTCTGAAGAAGTGTATGGTGTTTCCTGAAACATCTAAAAAACAAAGCAACAGAGCCTAGGGCACTTCCACTTTTGGTCCTATAGCTTAGGGAAATTAAAATCAAAAAGACACAGCCACCCCAAAGTTTGGGTCGGCTCTGTTTACAAGAACCTCGTTTATGGTACAAGTTCAATATCGCAGAAAGCGAAAAATGGATAAAGAAGTTGTGGTACTTACGTACAATGCAATATCACTCAGCAATGAAATCTATGTCATCAGGCCAGTAGCAGCATAATGAGTGGATTCAGGTACGATGATTCTAAGTGAAATAAGTCACACAGAAAAAGAAACATCATAAGGTATCACTAATACACGGAATGTAAACTTGGCTACACAGGAACTGAATTACAAAACAGAATAGGGTCTCAAATGTAGAAAACCAACTTATGCTTGCTTAAGGGGAAAGGTGAGTTGGGGTGCTGCATAAAACCAGAGATTGAAATTAGCACAGATACCTTTCCATAAGCCAAATATGTAATAGACAAGAGCTACTGCTTGCTCAACGAAGTGGACTCAACACCCCATATTAAACGCCTAAGAATATACCTGACTAGTAAGAATCTTAAAACCTATGGATTTATATGTCTCCGAAAGAGAATCCAGCGTGTGTACAGCGGCATAAACGCAGCAGTGATAGGATTGGTGAGGTTCGGTGAGCAAATGCAGACCCTTTGAAGTCATATTGCATGGTACCCATTCCATGGGTCTCAACTCTCCAGGTTTAAGGGATTCTTCCTTCAGCTAAAACATGCATGTGGAACCCAGAGTATGATCCACCGTGTGATCGGGAAACGTGTTCAAATGTGTCTCAGTTTTCGTCCCCTGGTACTCGGATGCAACATTCCAGACGCTTTACTAACACTCTCCCCACTTGGAGAGTCAGTGCCTTTAACCTCCTGTTTGGCCCAGTTTGCAATTTCTGCGGAAAATGAACAGGAATAGGGAGAACCAATGAGAGAGTAGCCCGAGCTGTCTGGACGGGCATATTTAACTCTCATTTCCCACCAGGAAGAGGAATTAACCAAAGGCTCAGCGAGCCATGCTGGAACCACACTAGCGCCTGAAGCAATCCTGCGGTGTTGCGGCCAGCTCAGAAGAAAGCGAGTTGAAGAAAGGAGCTCAGGGGCACTGTAATTCACAAACCTGCAGAGTTATAAATGACAGCTATCGTCCAAAAATATATTGAAGTAAGGCTGCCAAGAGGACATTAAAGCGGGGAAGAATTGCAGGAAACCGATTTCAGGAGGTAGACTGGAATTGCATGTAAAGCATAGGAAAAGAGGCAGAACGTCCACAATGATGCACTTGGCCAAAAAGGGCGTATGCATTTTTTCCTGAATATATTCCTGAATATATTCAGGAAAAAACGCATACGCACTTTTTGGCCAACCAAGCAAGCTTGCAAAGGAAATCTGCACTACAATGAAGTCTCACTGCCCCCCGGTCAAAAGGGCCATCTGAAAAAAGTGTAAAATCCAGAAAGTCAGGACAGGCCATGGAGAACTGGGAGCCTTCTTATGCTGATGGGTGGGATGTAAATTGCAAACAGCCACTCTGGAGAAGTGTATGTTGTTTCCTGAAATATCTAAAAAACAAAGCAACAGAGCCTAGGGCACTTCCACTTATGGTCCTATAGCTTAGGGAAATTAAAATCAAAAAGACACAGCCACCCCAAGTTTGGGACGGCTCTGTTTACAAGAACCTCGTTTACGGTACAAGTTCAATATCGCAGAAAGCGAAAAATGGATAAAGAAGTTGTGGTATTTACGTACAATGCAATATCACTCAGCAATGAAATCTATGTCATCAGGCCAGTAGCAGCATAATGAGTGGATTCAGGTATGATGATTCTAAGTGAAATAAATCACACAGAAAAAGAAACATCATAAGGTATCACTAATACACGGAATGTAAACATGGCTACACAGGAACTGAATTACAAAACAGAATAGGGTCTCAAATGAAGAAAACCAACTTACGCTTGCTTAAGAGGAAAGGTTAGTTGGGGTGCTGCATAAAACCAGAGATTGAAATTAGCACAGATACCTTTCCATAAGCCAAATATGTAATAGACAAGAGCTACTGCTTGCTCAACGAAGAGGACTCAACACCCCATATTAAACGCCTAAGAATATACCTGACTAGTAAGAATCTTAAAACCTATGGATTTATATGTCTCCGAAAGAGAATCCAGCGTGTGTACAGCGGCATAAACGCAGCAGTGATAGGATTGGTGAGGTTCGGTGAGCAAATGCAGACCCTTTGAAGTCATATTGCATGGTACCCATTCCATGGTTCTCAACTCTCCAGGTTTAAGGGATTCTTCCTTCAGCTAAAACATGCATGTGGAACCCAGAGTATGATCCACCGTGTGATCGGGAAACGTGTTCAAATGTGTCTCAGTTTTCGTCCCCTGGTACTCAGGTGCAACATTCCAGACGCTTTACTAACACTCTCCCCACTTGGAGAGTCAGTGCCTTTAACCTCCTGTTTGGCCCAGTTTGCAAATTCTGCGGAAAATGAACAGGAATAGGGAGAACCAATGAGAGACTAGCTGGAGGAGTCTGGACGGGCAAATTTAACTCTCATTTCCCACCAGGAAGAGGAATTAACCAAAGGCTCAGCGAGCCATGCCGGAACCACACTAGGGCCTGAAGCAATCCTGCGGTGTTGCGGCCAGCTCACAAGAAAGCGAGTTGAAGAAAGGAGCTCAGGGTCCCTGTAATTCACACACCTGCAGAGTTATAAATGACAGCTATCGTCCAAAAATATATTGAAGTAAGGTTGCCAAGAGGACTTGAAAGCGGGGCAGAATTGCAGGAAACCGATTTCAGGAGGTAGACTGGAATTGCATGTAAAGCATTGGAAAAGAGTCAGGACGTCCACAATGATGCACTTGGCCAAAAAGGGCATATGCGTTTTTTCCTGAATATATTCAGGAAAAAACGCATACGTCCTTTTTGGCCAACCAAGCAAGCTTGCAAAGGAAATCTGCACTACAATGAAGTCTCACTGCCCCCCGGTCAAAAGGGCCATCTGAAAAATGTGTAAAATCCAGAAAGGCAGGACAGGCCATGGAGAACTGGGAGCCTTGTTATGCTGATGGGCGTGATGTAAATTGCCAACAGCCACTCTGGAGAAGTGTATGGTGTTTCCTGAAACATCTAAAAAACAAAGCAACAGAGCCTAGGGCACTTCCACTTATGGTCCTATAGCTTAGGGAAATTAAAATCAAAAAGACACAGCCACCCCAAAATTTGTGACGGCTCTGTTTACAAGAACCTCGTTTCCGGTACAAGTTCAATATCGCAGAAAGCGAAAAGTGGATAAAGAAGTTGTGGTACTTACGTACAATGCAATATAACTCAGCAATGAAATCTCTTTCATCAGGCCCATAGCAGCATAATGAGTGGATTCAGGTACGATGATTCTAAGTGAAATATGTCACACAGAAAAAGAAACATCATGAGATATCACTAATACATGGAATGTAAACTTGGCTACAGAGGAACTGAATTACAAAACAGAATAGGGTCTCAAATGTAGAAAACCAACTTATGCTTGCTTAAGGGGAAAGGTGAGTTGGGGTGCTGCATAAAACCAGAGATGGAAATTAACACAGATACCTTTCCATAAGCCAAATATGTAATAGACAAGAGCTACTGCTTTCTCAACGAAGTGGACTCAACACCCCATATTAAACGCCTAAGAATATACCTGACTAGTAAGAATCTTAAAACCTATTGATTTATATGTCTCCGAAAGAGAATCAAGCATGTGTACAGCGGCATAAACGCAGCAGTGATAGGATTGGTGAGGTTCGGTGAGCAAATGCAGACCCTTTGAAGTCATATTGCATGGTACCCATTCCATGGTTCTCAACTCTCCAGGTTTAAGGGATTCTTTCTTCAGCTAAAACATGCACGTGGAACCCAGAGTATGATCCACCGTGTGATCGGGAAACGTGTTCAAATATGTCTCAGTTTTCGTCCCCTGGTACTCGGGTGCAACATTCCAGACGCTTTACTAACACTCTCCCCACTTGGAGAGTCAGTGCCTTTAACCTCCTGTTTGGCCCAGTTTGCAATTTCTGCGGAAAATGAACAGGAATAGGGAGAACCAATGAGAGACTAGCTGGAGGTGTCTGGACGGGCAAATTTAACTCTCATTTCCCACCAAGAAGAGGAATTAACCAAAGGCTCAGCGAGCCATGCCGGAACCACACTAGAGCCTGAAGCAATCCTGCGGTGTTGCGGCCAGCTCACAAGAAAGCGAGTTGAAGAAAGGAGCTCAGGGGCCCTGTAATTCACACACCTGCAGAGTTCTAAATGACAGCTATCGTCCAAAAATATATTGAAGTAAGGCTGCCAAGAGGACTTGAAAGCGGGGCAGAATTGCAGGAAACCGATTTCAGGAGGTAGACTGGAATTGCATGTAAAGCATAGGAAAAGAGGCAGAACGTCCACAATGATGCACTTGGCCAAAAAGGGCGTATGCGTTTTTTCCTGAATATATTCCGGAAAAAACGCATACGTCCTTTTTGGCCAACCAAGCAAGCTTGCAAGGGAAATCTGCACTACAATAAAGTCTCACTGCCCCCCGGTCAAAAGGGCCATCTGAAAAATGTGTAAAATCCAGAAAGGCAGGACAGGCCATGGAGAACTGGGAGCCTTGTTATGCTGATGGGCGTGATGTAAATTGCCAACAGCCACTCTGGAGAAGTGTATGGTGTTTCCTGAAACATCTAAAAAACAAAGCAACAGAGCCTAGGGCACTTCCACTTATGGTCCTATAGCTTAGGGAAATTAAAATCAAAAAGACACAGCCACCCCAAAGTTTGGGACGGCTCTGTTTACAAGAACCTCGTTTCCGGTACAAGTTCAATATCGCAGAAAGCGAAAAATGGATAAAGAAGTTGTGGGACTTACGTACAATGCAATATCATTCAGCAATGAAATCTATGTCATCATGCCCGTAGCAGCATAATGAGTGGATTCAGGTACGATGATTCTAAGTGAAATATGTCACACAGAAAAAGAAACATCATAAGATATCACTAATACACGGAATGTAAAGTTGGCTACACAGGAACTGAATTACAAAACAGAATAGGGTCTCAAATGTAGAAAACCAACTTATGCTTGCTTAAGGGGAAAGGTGAGTTGGGGTGCTGCATAAAACCAGAGATGGAAATTAACACAGATACCTTTCCATAAGCCAAATATGTAATAGAAAAGAGCTACTGCTTGCTCAACGAAGTGGACTCAACACCCCATATTAAACGCCTAAGAATATACTTGACTAGTAAGAATCTTAAAACCTATGGATTTATATGTCTCCGAAGGAGAATCAAGCGTGTGTACAGCGGCATAAACGCAGCAGTGATAGGATTGGTGAGGTTCGGTGAGCAAATGCAGACCCTTTGAAGTCATATTGCATGGTACCCATTCCATGGTTCTCAACTCTCCAGGTTTAAGGGATTCTTCCTTCAGCTAAAACATGCATGTGGAACCCAGAGTATGATCCACCGTGTGATCGGGAAACGTGTTCAAATGTGTCTTAGTTTTCGCCCCCTGGTACTCGGGTGCAACATTCCAGACGCTTTACTAACACTCTCCCCACTTGGAGAGTCAGTGCCTTTAACCTCCTGTTTGGCCCAGTTTGCAATTTCTGTGGAAAATGAACAGGAATAGGGAGAACCAATGAGAGACTAGCTGGAGGTGTCTGGACGGGCAAATTTAACTCTCATTTCCCACCAAGAAGAGGAATTAACCAAAGGCTCAGCGAGCCATGCCGGAACCACACTAGAGCCTGAAGCAATCCTGCGGTGTTGCGGCCAGCTCACAAGAAAGCGAGTTGAAGAAAGGAGCTCAGGGGCCCTGTAATTCACACACATGCAGAGTTTTAAATGACAGCTATCGTCCAAAAATATATTGAAGTAAGGCTGCCAAGAGGACTTGAAAGCGGGGCAGTATTGCAGGAAACCGATTTCAGGAGGTAGACTGGAATTGCATGTAAAGCATAGGAAAAGAGGCAGAACGTCCACAATGATGCACTTGGCCAAAAAGGGCATATGCGTTTTTTCCTGAATATATTCCGGAAAAAACGCATACGTCCTTTTTGGCCAACCAAGCAAGCTTGCAAAGGAAATCTGCACTACAATGAAGTCTCACTGCCCCCCGGTCAAAAGGGCCATCTGAAAAATGTGTAAAATCCAGAAAGGCAGGACAGGCCATGGAGAACTGGGAGCCTTGTTATGCTGATGGGCGTGATGTAAATTGCCAACAGCCACTCTGGAGAAGTGTATGGTGTTTCCTGAAACATCTAAAAAACAAAGCAACAGAGCCTAGGGCACTTCCACTTATGGTCCTATAGCTTAGGGAAATTAAAATCAAAAAGACACAGCGACCCCAAAGTTTGGGACGGCTCTGTTTACAAGAACCTCGTTTCCGGTACAAGTTCAATATCGCAGAAAGCGAAAAGTGGATAAAGAAGTTGTGGTACTAACGTACAATGCAATATCACTCAGCAATGAAATCTCTGTCATCAGTCCCATAGCAGCATAATGAGTGGATTCAGGTACGATGATTCTAAGTGAAATATGTGACACAGAAAAAGAAACATCATAAGATATCACTAATACACGGAATGTAAACTTGGCTACACAAGAACTGAATTACAAAACAGAATAGGGTCTCAAATGTAGAACACCAACTTATGCTTGCTTAAGGGGAAAGGTGAGTTGGGGTGCTGCATAAAACCAGAGATTGAAATTAGCACAGATACCTTTCCATAAGCCAAATATGTAATAGACAAGAGCTACTGCTTGCTCAACGAAGTGGACTCAACACCCCATATTAAACGCCTAAGAATATACCTGACTAGTAAGAATCTTAAAACCTATGGATTTATATGTCTCCGAAAGAGAATCAAGCGTGTGTACAGCGGCATAAACGCAGCAGTGATAGGATTGGTGAGGTTCGGTGAGCAAATGCAGACCCTTTGAAGTCATATTGCATGGTACCCATTCCATGGTTCTCAACTCTCCAGGTTTAAGGGATTCTTCCTTCAGCTAAAACATGCATGTGGAACCCAGAGTATGATCCACCGTGTGATCGGGAAACGTGTTCAAATGTGTCTCAGTTTTCGCCCCCTGGTACTCGGGTGCAACATTCCAGACGCTTTACTAACACTCTCCCCACTTGGAGAGTCAGTGCCTTTAACCTCCTGTTTGGCCCAGTTTGCAATTTCTGCGGAAAATGAACAGGAATAGGGAGAACCAATGAGAGACTAGCTGGAGGTGTCTGGACGGGCAAATTTAACTTTCATTTCCCACCAAGAAGAGGAATTAACCAAAGGCTCAGCGAGCCATGCCGGAACCACACTAGAGCCTGAAGCAATCCTGCGGTGTTGCGGCCAGCTCACAAGAAAGCGAGTTGAAGAAAGGAGCTCAGGGGCCCTGTAATTCACACACCTGCAGAGTTCTAAATGACAGCTATCGTCCAAAAATATATTGAAGTAAGGCTGCCAAGAGGACTTGAAAGCGGGGCAGAATTGCAGGAAACCGATTTCAGGAGGTAGACTGGAATTGCATGTAAAGCATAGGAAAAGAGGCAGAACGTCCACAATGATGCACTTGGCCAAAAAGGGCGTATGCGTTTTTTCCTGAATATATTCAGGAAAAAACGCATACGCCCTTTTTGGCCAACCAAGCAAGCTTGCAAAGGAAATCTGCACTACAATAAAGTCTCACTGCCCCCCGGTCAAAAGGGCCATCTGAAAAAAGAGTAAAATCCAGAAAGGCAGGACAGGCCATGGAGAACTGGGAGCCTTGTTATGCTGATGGGCGTGATGTAAATTGCCAACAGCCACTCTGGAGAAGTGTATGGTGTTTCCTGAAACATCTAAAAAACAAAGCAACAGAGCCTAGGGCACTTCCACTTATGGTCCTATAGCTTAGGGAAATTAAAATCAAAAAGACACAGCCACCCCAATGTTTGGGACGGCTCTGTTTACAAGAACCTCGTTTCCGGTACAAGTTCAATATTGCAGAAAGCGAAAAATGGATAAAGAAATTGTGGGACTTACGTACAATGCAATATCATTCACCAATGAAATCTATGTCATCATGCCCATAGCAGCATAATGAGTGGATTCAGGTACGATGATTCTAAGTGAAATATGTCACACAGAAAAAGAAACATCATAAGATATCACTAATACACGGAATGTAAAGTTGGCTACACAGGAACTGAATTACAAAACAGAATAGGGTCTCAAATGTAGAAAACCAACTTATGCTTGCTTAAGGGGAAAGGTGAGTTGGGGTGCTGCATAAAACCAGAGATGGAAATTAACACAGATACCTTTCCATAAGCCAAATATGTAATAGACAAGAGCTACTGCTTGCTCAACGAAGTGGACTCAACACCCCATATTAAACGCCTAAGAATATACTTGACTAGTAAGAATCTTAAAACCTATGGATTTATATGTCTCTGAAGGAGAATCAAGCGTGTGTACAGCGGCATAAACGCAGCAGTGATAGGATTGGTGAGGTTCGGTGAGCAAATGCAGACCCTTTGAAGTCATATTGCATGGTACCCATTCCATGGTTCTCAACTCTCCAGGTTTAAGGGATTCTTCCTTCAGCTAAAACATGCATGTGGAACCCAGAGTATGATCCACCGTGTGATCGGGAAACGTGTTCAAATGTGTCTCAGTTTTCGTCCCCTGGTACTCGGGTGCAACATTCCAGACGCTTTACTAACACTCTCCCCACTTGGAGAGTCAGTGCCTTTAACCTCCTGTTTGGCCCAGTTTGCAATTTCTGCGGAAAATGAACAGGAATAGGGAGAACCAATGAGAGACTAGCTGGAGGTGTCTGGACGGGTAAATTTAACTCTCAATTCCCACCAAGAAGAGGAATTAACCAAAGGCTCATCGAGCCATGCCGGAACCACACTAGGGCCTGAAGCAATCCTGCGGTGTTGCGGCCAGCTCACAAGAAAGCGAGTTGAAGAAAGGAGCTCAGGGGCCCTGTAATTCACACACCTGCAGAGTTCTAAATGACAGCTATCGTCCAAAAATATATTGAAGTAAGGCTGCCAAGAGGACTTGAAAGCGGGGCAGAATTGCAGGAAACCGATTTCAGGAGGTAGACTGGAATTGCATGTAAAGCATAGGAAAAGAGGCAGAACGTCCACAATGATGCACTTGGCCAAAAAAGGCGTATGCGTTTTTTCCTGAATATATTCAGGAAAAAACGCATACGCCCATTTTGGCCAACCAAGCAAGCTTGCAAAGGAAATCTGCACTACAATGAAGTCTCACTGCCCCCCGGTCAAAAGGGCCATCTGAAAAAAGTGTAAAATCCAGAAAGGCAGGACAGGCCATGGAGAACTGGGAGCCTTCTTATGCTGATGGGCGGGATGTAAATTGCCAACAGCCACTCTGGAGAAGTGTATGGTGTTTCCTGAAACATCTAAAAAACAAAGCAACAGAGCCTAGGGCACTTCCACTTATGGTCCTATAGCTTAGGGAAATTAAAATCAAAAAGACACAGCCACCCCAAAGTTTGTGACGGCTCTGTTTACAAGAACCTCGTTTACGGTACAAGTTCAATATCGCAGAAAGCGAAAAATGGATAAAGAAGTTGTGGGACTTATGTACAATGCAATGTCATTCAGCAATGAAATCTATGTCATCATGCCCGTAGCAGCATAATGAGTGGATTCAGGTACGACGATTCTAAGTGAAATATGTCACACAGAAAAAGAAACATCATAAGATATCACTAATACACGGAATGTAAAGTTGGCTACACAGGAACTGAATTACAAAACAGAATAGGGTCTCAAATGTAGAAAACCAACTTATGCTTGCTTAAGGGGAAAGGTGAGTTGGGGTGCTGCATAAAACCAGAGATGGAAATTAGCACAGATACCTTTCCATAAGCCAAATATGTAATAGACAAGAGCTACTGCTTGCTCAACGAAGTGGACTCAACACCCCATATTAAACGCCTAAGAATATACCTGACTAGTAAGAATCTTAAAACCTATGGATTTATACGTCTCCGAAAGAGAATCCAGCATGTGTACAGCGGCAAAAACGCAGCAGTGATAGGATTGGTGAGGTTCGGTGAGCAAATGCAGACCTTTTGAAGTCATATTGCATGGTACCCATTCCATGGTTCTCAACTCTCCAGGTTTAAGGGATTCTTCCTTCAGCTAAAACATGCATGTGGAACCCAGAGTATGATCCACCGTGTGATCGGGAAACATGTTCAAATGTGTCTCAGTTTTCGCCCCCTGGTACTCGGGTGCAACATTCCAGACGCTTTACTAACACTCTCCCCACTTGGAGAGTCAGTGCCTTTAACCTCCTGTTTGGCCCAGTTTGCAATTTCTGCGGAAAATGAACAGGAATAGGGAGAACCAATGAGAGACTAGCTGGAGGTGTCTGGACGGGCAAATTTAACTCTCATTTCCCACCAAGAAGAGGAATTAACCAAAGGCTCAGCGACCCATGCGGAACCACACTAGAGCCTGAAGCAATCCTGCGGTGTTGCGGCCAGCTCACAAGAAAGCGAGTTGAAGAAAGGAGCTCAGGGGCCCTGTAATTCACACACCTGCAGAGTTCTAAATGACAGCTATCGTCCAAAAATATATTGAAGTAAGGCTGCCAAGAGGACTTGAAAGCGGGGCAGAATTGCAGGAAACCGATTTCAGGAGGTAGACTGGAATTGCATGTAAAGCATAGGAAAAGAGGCAGAACGTCCACAATGATGCACTTGGCCAAAAAGGGCGTATGCGTTTTTTCCTGAATATATTCAGGAAAAAACGCATACGCCCTTTTTGGCCAACCAAGCAAGCTTGCAAAGGAAATCTGCACTACAATGAAGTCTCACTGCCCCCCGGTCAAAAGGGCCATCTGAAAAAAGTGTAAAATCCAGAAAGGCAGGACAGGCCATGGAGAACTGGGAGCCTTGTTATGCTGATGGGCGGGATGTAAATTGCCAACAGCCACTCTGGAGAAGTGTATGGTGTTTCCTGAAACATCTAAAAAACAAAGCAACAGAGCCTAGGGCACTTCCACTTACAGTCCTATAGATTAGGGAAATTAAAATCAAAAAGACACAGGCACCCCAAAGTTTGGGACGGCTCTGTTTACAAGAACCTTGTTTACGGTACAAGTTCAATATCGCAGAAAGCGAAAAATGGATAAAGAAGTTGTGGTACTTACGTACAATGCAATATCACTCAGCAATGAAATCTATGTCATCAGGCCAGTAGCAGCATAATGAGTGGATTCAGGTACGATGATTCTAAGTGATATAAGTCACACAGAAAAAGAAACATCATAAGATATCACTAATACACAGAATGTAAACTTGGCTACACAGGAACTGAATTACAAAACAGAATAGGGTCTCAAATGTAGAAAACCAACTTATGCTTGCTTAAGGGGAAAGGTGAGTTGAGGTGCTGCATAAAACCAGAGATTGAAATTAGCACAGATACCTTTCCATAAGCCAAATATGTAATAGACAAGAGCTACTGCTTTCTCAACGAAGTGGACTCAACACCCCATATTAAACGCCTAAGAATATACCTGACTAGTAAGAATCTTAAAGCCTATGGATTTATATGTCTCCGAAAGAGAATCAAGCGTGTGTACAGCGGCATAAACGTAGCAGTGATAGGATTGGTGAGGTTCGGTGAGCAAATGCAGACCCTTTGAAGTCATATTGCATGGTACCCATTCCATGGTTCTCAACTCTCCAGGTTTAAGGGATTCTTCCTTCAGCTAAAACATGCATGTGGAACCCAGAGTATGATCCACCGTGTGATCGGGAAACGTGTTCAAATGTGTCTCAGTTTTCGTCCCCTGGTACTCGGGTGCAACATTCCAGACGCTTTACTAACACTCTCCCCACTTGGAGAGTCAGTGCCTTTAACCTCCTGTTTGGCCCAGTTTGCAATTTCTGCGGAAAATGAACAGGAATAGGGAGAACCAATGAGAGACTAGCTGGAGGTGTCTGGACGGGTAAATTTAACTCTCAATTCCCACCAAGAAGAGGAATTAACCAAAGGCTCAGCGAGCCATGCCGGAACCACACTAGGGCCTGAAGCAATCCTGCGGTGTTGCGGCCAGCTCACAAGAAAGCGAGTTGAAGAAAGGAGCTCAGGGGCCCTGTAATTCACACACCTGCAGAGTTCTAAATGACAGCTATCGTCCAAAAATATATTGAAGTAAGGCTGCCAAGAGGACTTGAAAGCGGGGCAGAATTGCAGGAAACCGATTTCAGGAGGTAGACTGGAATTGCATGTAAAGCATAGGAAAAGAGGCAGAACGTCCACAATGATGCACTTGGCCAAAAAGGGCGTATGCGTTTTTTCCTGAATATATTCAGGAAAAAACGCATACGCCCTTTTTGGCCAACCA
The DNA here is from genome assembly GCF_039906515.1 of Pseudorca crassidens. Taxonomy (NCBI): domain Eukaryota; kingdom Metazoa; phylum Chordata; class Mammalia; order Artiodactyla; family Delphinidae; genus Pseudorca; species Pseudorca crassidens. Next base: position 2,943,573 of record NW_027135939.1, read on the forward strand.
AGCAAGCTTGCAAAGGAAATCTGCACTACAATGAAGTCTCACTGCCCCCCGGTCAAAAGGGCCATCTGAAAAAAGTGTAAAATCCAGAAAGGCAGGACAGGCCATGGAGAACTGGGAGCCTTGTTATGCTGATGGGCGTGATGTAAATTGCCAACAGCCACTCTGGAGAAGTTTATGGTGTTTCCTGAAACATCTAAAAAACAAAGCAACAGAGCCTAGGGCACTTCCAATTATGGTCCTATAGCTTAGAGAAATTAAAATCAAAAAGACACAGCCACCCCAAAGTTTGGGACGGCTCTGTTTACAAGAACCTCGTTTACGGTACAAGTTCAATATCGCAGAAAGCGAAAAATGGATAAAGAAGTTGTGGGACTTACGTACAATGCAATATCATTCAGCAATGAAATCTATGTCATCATGCCCGTAGCAGCATAATGAGTGGATTCAGGTACGATGATTCTAAGTGAAATATGTCACACAGAAAAAGAAACATCATAAGATATCACTAATACACGGAATGTAACATTGGCTACACAGGAACTGAATTACAAAACAGAATAGGGTCTCAAATGTAGAAAACCAACTTATGCTTGCTTAAGGGGAAAGGTGAGTTGGGGTGCTGCATAAAACCAGAGATGGAAATTAGCACAGATACCTTTCCATAAGCCAAATATGTAATAGACAAGAGCTACTGCTTGCTCAACGAAGTGGACTCAACACCCCATATTAAACGCCTAAGAATATACTTGACTAGTAAGAATCTTAAAACCTATGGATTTATATGTCTCCGAAGGAGAATCAAGCGTGTGTACAGCGGCATAAACGCAGCAGTGATAGGATTGGTGAGGTTCGGTGAGCAAATGCAGACCCTTTGAAGTCATATTGCATGGTACCCATTCCATGGTTCTCAACTCTCCAGGTTTAAGGGATTCTTTCTTCAGCTAAAACATGCATGTGGAACCCAGAGTATGATCCACCGTGTGATCGGGAAACGTGTTCAAATGTGTCTCAGTTTTCGCCAACTGGTACTCGGGTGCAACATTCCAGACGCTTTACTAACACTCTCCCCACTTGGAGAGTCAGTGCCTTTAACCTCCTGTTTGGCCCAGTTTGCAATTTCTGCGGAAAATGAACAGGAATAGGGAGAACCAATGAGAGACTAGCTGGAGGTGTCTGGACGGGCAAATTTAACTCTCATTTCCCACCAAGAAGAGGAATTAACCAAAGGCTCAGCGAGCCATGCCGGAACCACACTAGAGCCTGAAGCAATCCTGCGGTGTTGCGGCCAGCTCACAAGAAAGCGAGTTGAAGAAAGGAGCTCAGGGGCCCTGTAATTCACACACCTGCAGAGTTCTAAATGACAGCTATCGTCCAAAAATATATTGAAGTAAGGCTGCCAAGAGGACTTGAAAGCGGGGCAGAATTGCAGGAAACCGATTTCAGGAGGTAGACTGGAATTGCATGTAAAGCATAGGAAAAGAGGCAGAACGTCCACAATGATGCACTTGGCCAAAAAGGGCGTATGCGTTTTTTCCTGAATATATTCAGGAAAAAACGCATACGCCCTTTTTGGCCAACCAAGCAAGCTTGCAAAGGAAATCTGCACTACAATGAAGTCTCACTGCCCCCCGGTCAAAAGGGCCATCTGAAAAAAGTGTAAAATCCAGAAAGGCAGGACAGGCCATGGAGAACTGGGAGCCTTGTTATGCTGATGGGCGTGATGTAAATTGCCAACAGCCACTCTGGAGAAGTGTATGGTGTTTCCTGAAACATCTAAAAAACAAAGCAACAGAGCCTAGGGCACTTCCACTTATGGTCCTATAGATTAGGGAAATTAAAATCAAAAAGACACAGGCACCCCAAAGTTTGGGACGGCTCTGTTTACAAGAACCTCGTTTACGGTACAAGTTCAATATCGCAGAAAGCGAAAAATGGATAAAGAAGTTGTGGTACTTACGTACAATGCAATATCACTCAGCAATGAAATCTATGTCATCAGGCCAGTAGCAGCATAATGAGTGGATTCAGGTACGATGATTCTAAGTGAAATAAGTCACACAGAAAAAGAAACATCATAAGATATCACTAATACACGGAATGTAAACTTGGCTACACAGGAACTGAATTACAAAACAGAATAGGGTCTCAAATGTAGAAAACCAACTTATGCTTGCTTAAGGGGAAAGGTGAGTTGAGGTGCTGCATAAAACCAGAGATTGAAATTAGCACAGATACCTTTCCATAAGCCAAATACGTAATAGACAAGAGCTACTGCTTGCTCAACGAAGTGGACTCAACACCCCATATTAAACGCCTAAGAATATACCTGACTAGTAAGAATCTTAAAACCTATGGATTTATACGTCTCCGAAAGAGAATCAAGCGTGTGTACAGCGGCATAAATGCAGCAGTGATAGGATTGGTGAAGTTCGGTGAGCAAATGCAGACCCTTTGAAGTCATATTGCATGGTACCCTTTCCATGGTTCTCAACTCTCCAGGTTTAAGGGATTCTTCCTTCAGCTAAAACATGCATGTGGAACCCAGAGTATGATCCACCGTGTGATCGGGAAACGTGTTCAAATGTGTCTCAGTTTTCGTCCCCTGGTACTCGGGTGCAACATTCCAGACGCTTTACTAACACTCTCCCCACTTGCAGAGTCAGTGCCTTTAACCTCCTGTTTGGCCCAGTTTGCAATTTCTGCGGAAAATGAACAGGAATAGGGAGAACCAATGAGAGACTAGCTGGAGGTGTCTGCACGGGTAAATTTAACTCTCATTTCCCACCAAGAAGAGGAATTAACCAAAGGCTCAGCGAGCCATGCCGGAACCACACTAGGGCCTGAAGCAATCCTGTGGTGTTGCGGCCAGCTCACAAGAAAGCGAGTTGAAGAAAGGAGCTCAGGGGCCCTGTAATTCACACACCTGCAGAGTTATAAATGACAGCTATCATCCAAAAATATATTGAAGTAAGGCTGCCAAGAGGACTTGAAAGCGGGGCAGAATTGCAGGAAACCGATTTCAGGAGGTAGACTGGAATTGCATGTAAAGCATAGGAAAAGAGGCAGAACGTCCACAATGATGCACTTGGCCAAAAAGGGCGTATGCGTTTTTTCCTGAATATATTCAGGAAAAAACGCATACGCCCTTTTTGGCCAACCAAGCAAGCTTGCAAAGGAAATCTGCACTACAATGAAGTCTCACTGCCCCCCGGTCAAAAGGGCCATCTGAAAAAAGTGTAAAATCCAGAAAGGCAGGACAGGCCATGGAGAACTGGGAGCCTTGTTATGCTGATGGGCGTGATGTAAATTGCCAAAAGCCACTCTGGAGAAGTGTATGGTGTTTCCTGAAACATCTAAGAAACAAAGCAACAGAGCCTAGGGCAATTCCACTTATGGTCCTATAGATTAGGGAAGTAAAATCAAAAAGACACAGGCACCCCAAAGTTTGGGACGGCTCTGTTTACAAGAACCTCGTTTACGGTACAAGTTCAATATCGCAGAAAGCGAAAAATGGATAAAGAAGTTGTGGTACTTACGTACAATGCAATATCACTCAGCAATGAAATCTATGTCATCAGGCCAGTAGCAGCATAATGAGTGGATTCAGGTACGATGATTCTAAGTGAAATAAGTCACACAGAAAAAGAAACATCATAAGATATCACTAATACACGGAATGTAAACTTGGCTACACAGGAACTGAATTACAAAACAGAATAGGGTCTCAAATGTAGAAAACCAACTTATGCTTGCTTAAGGGGAAAGGTGAGTTGGGGTGCTGCATAAAACCAGAGATTGAAATTAGCACAGATACCTTTCCATAAGCCAAATATGTAATAGACAAGAGCTACTGCTTGCTCAACGAAGTGGACTCAACACCCCATATTAAACGCCTAAGAATATACCTGACTAGTAAGAATCTTAAAACCTATGGATTTATACGTCTCCGAAAGAGAATCAAGCGTGTGTACAACGGCATAAACGCAGCAGTGATAGGATTGGTGAGGTTCAGTGAGCAAATGCAGACCCTTTGAAGTCGTATTGCATGGTACCCATTCCATGGGTGTCAACTCTCCAGTTTTAAGGGATTCTTCCTTCAGCTAAAACATGCATGTGGAACCCAGAGTATGATCCACCGTGTGATCGGGAAACGTATTCAAATGTGTCTCACTTTTCATCCACTGGTACTCGGGTGCAACATTCCAGACGCTTTACTAACACTCTCCCCACTTGGAGAGTCAGTGCCTTTAACCTCCTGTTTGGCCCAGTTTGCAATTTCTGCGGAAAATGAACAGGAATAGGGAGAACCAATGAGAGACTAGCTGGAGGTGTCTGCACGGGTAAATTTAACTCTCATTTCCCACCAAGAAGAGGAATTAACCAAAGGCTCAGCGAGCCATGCCGGAACCACACTAGGGCCTGAAGCAATCCTGCGGTGTTGCGGCCAGCTCACAAGAAAGCGAGTTGAAGAAAGGAGCTCAGGGGCCCTGTAATTCACACACCTGCAGAGTTATAAATGACAGCTATCATCCAAAAATATATTGAAGTAAGGCTGCCAAGAGGACTTGAAAGCGGGGCAGAATTGCAGGAAACCGATTTCAGGAGGTAGACTGGAATTGCATGTAAAGCATAGGAAAAGAGGCAGAACGTCCACAATGATGCACTTGGCCAAAAAGGGCGTATGCGTTTTTTCCCAGGAAAAAACACATACGCCCTTTTTGGCCAACCAAGCAAGCTTGCAAAGGAAATCTGCACTACAATGAAGTCTCACTGCCCCCCGGTCAAAAGGGCCATCTGAAAAAAGTGTAAAATCCAGAAAGGCAGGACAGGCCATGGAGAACTGGGAGCCTTGTTATGCTGATGGGCGTGATGTAAATTGCCAAAAGCCACTCTGGAGAAGTGTATGGTGTTTCCTGAAACATCTAAGAAACAAAGCAACAGAGCCTAGGGCACTTCCACTTATGGTCCTATAGATTAGGGAAGTAAAATCAAAAAGACACAGGCACCCCAAAATTTGGGATGGCTCTGTTTACAAGAACCTCGTTTACGGTATAAGTTCAATATTACAGAAAGCGAAAAATGGATAAAGAAGTTGTGGTACTTACGTATAATGCAATATCCCTCAGCAATGAAATCTATGTCATCAGGCCAGTAGCAGCATAATGAGTGGATTCAGGTACGATGATTCTAAGTGAAATAAGTCACACAGAAAAAGAAACATCATAAGATATCACTAATACACGGAATGTAAACTTGGCTACACAGGAACTGAATTACAAAACAGAATAGGGTCTCAAATGTAGAAAACCAACTTATGCTTGCTTAAGGGGAAAGGTGAGTTGTGGTGCTGCAAAAAACCAGAGATTGAAATTAGCACAGATACTTTTCCATAAGCCAAATATGTAATAGACAAGAGCTACTGCTTGCTCAACGAAGTGGACTCAACACCCCATATTAAACGCCTAAGAATATACCTGACTAGTAAGAATCTTAAAACCTATGGATTTATACGTCTCCGAAAGAGAATCAAGCGTGTGTACAGCGGCATAAACGCAGCAGTGATAGGATTGGTGAGGTTCGGTGAGCAATGCAGACCCTTTGAAGTCGTATTGCATGGTACCCATTCCATGGGTCTCAACTCTCCAGGTTTAAGGGATTCTTCCTTCAGCTAAAACATGCATGTGGAACCCAGAGGATGATCCACCGTGTGATCGGGAAACGTGTTCAAATGTGTCTCAGTTTTCATCCCCTGGTACTCGGGTGCAACATTCCAGACGCTTTACTAACACTCTCCCCACTTGGAGAGTCAGTGCCTTTAACCTCCTGTTTGGTCCAGTTGGCAATTTCTGCGGAAAATGAACAGGAATAGGGAGAACCAATGAGAGACTAGCTGGAGGTGTCTGGACGGGTAAATTTAACTCTCATTTCCCACCAAGAAGAGGAATTAACCAAAGGCTCAGCGAGCCATTCCGAAAGCACACTAGGGCCTGAAGCAATCCTGCGGTGTTGCGGCCAGCTCACAAGAAAGCGAGTTGAAGAAAGGAGCTCAGGGGCCCTGTAATTCACACACCTGCAGAGTTATAAATGACAGCTATCGTCCAAAAATATATTGAAGTAAGGCTGCCAAGAGGACTTGAAAGCGGGGCAGAATTGCAGGAAACCGATTTCAGGAGGTAGACTGGAATTGCATGTAAAGCATAGGAAAAGAGGCAGAACGTCCACAATGATGCACTTGGCCAAAAAGGGCGTATGCTTTTTTTCCTGAATATATTCAGGAAAAAAAGCATACGCCCTTTTTGGACAACCAAGCAAGCTTGCAAAGAAATCTGCACTACAATGAAGTCTCACTGCCCCCCGGTCAAAAGGGACATCTGAAAAAAGTGTAAAATCCAGAAAGGCAGGACAGGCCATGGAGAAATGGGAGCCTTCTTATGCTGATGGGCGGGATGTAAATTGCCAACAGCCACTCTGGAGAAGTGTATGGTGTTTCCTGAAACATCTAAAAAACAAAGCAACAGAGCCTAGGGCACTTCCACTTATGGTGCTATAGCTTAGGGAAATGAAAATCAAAAAGACACAGCCACCCCAAAGTTTGGGACGGCTCTGTTTACAAGAACCTCGTTTACGGTACAAGTTCAATATCGCAGAAAGCGAAAAATGGATAAAGAAGTTGTGGTACTAACGTACAATGCAATATCACTCAGCAATGAAATCTCTTTCATCAGGCCCATAGCAGCATAATGAGTGGATTCAGGTATGATGATTCTAAGTGAAATATGTCACACAGAAAAAGAAACATCATAAGATATCACTAATACACGGAATGTAAACTTGGCTACACAGGAACTGAATTACAAAACAGAATAGGGTCTCAAATGTAGAAAACCAACTTATGCTTGCTTAAGGGGAAAGGTGAGTTGGGGTGCTGCATAAAACCAGAGATTGAAATTAGCACAGATACCTTTCCATAAGCCAAATATGTAATAGACAAGAGCTACTGCTTGCTCAACGAAGTGGACTCAACACCCCATATTAAACGCCTAAGAATATACTTGACTAGTAAGAATCTTAAAACCTATGGATTTATATGTCTCCGAAGGAGAATCAAGCGTGTGTACAGCGGCATAAACGCAGCAGTGATAGGATTGGTGAGGTTCGGTGAGCAAATGCAGACCCTTTGAAGTCATATTGCATGGTACCCATTCCATGGTTCTCAACTCTCCAGGTTTAAGGGATTCTTCCTTCAGCTAAAACATGCATGTGGAACCCAGAGTATGATCCACCGTGTGATCGGGAAACGTGTTCAAATGTGTCTCAGTTTTCGCCCCCTGGTACTCGGGTGCAACATTCCAGACGCTTTACTAACACTCTCCCCACTTGGAGAGTCAGTGCCTTTAACCTCCTGTTTGGCCCAGTTTGCAATTTCTGCGGAAAATGAACAGGAATAGGGAGAACCAATGAGAGACTAGCTGGAGGTGTCTGGACGGGCAAATTTAACTCTCATTTCCCACCAAGAAGAGGAATTAACCAAAGGCTCAGCGAGCCATGCCGGAACCACACTAGAGCCTGAAGCAATCCTGCGGTGTTGCGGCCAGCTCACAAGAAAGCGAGTTGAAGAAAGGAGCTCAGGGGCCCTGTAATTCACACACCTGCAGAGTTCTAAATGACAGCTATCGTCCAAAAATATATTGAAGTAAGGCTGCCAAGAGGACTTGAAAGCGGGGCAGAATTGCAGGAAACCGATTTCAGGAGGTAGACTGGAATTGCATGTAAAGCATAGGAAAAGAGGCAGAACGTCCACAATGATGCACTTGGCCAAAAAGGGCGTATGCGTTTTTTCCTGAATATATTCAGGAAAAAACGCATACGCCCTTTTTGGCCAACCAAGCAAGCTTGCAAAGGAAATCTGCACTACAATGAAGTCTCACTGCCCCCCGGTCAAAAGGGCCATCTGAAAAAAGTGTAAAATCCAGAAAGGCAGGACAGGCCATGGAGAACTGGGAGCCTTGTTATGCTGATGGGCGTGATGTAAATTGCCAACAGCCACTCTGGAGAAGTGTATGGTGTTTCCTGAAACATCTAAAAAACAAAGCAACAGAGCCTAGGGCACTTCCACTTATGGTCCTATAGATTAGGGAAATTAAAATCAAAAAGACACAGGCACCCCAAAGTTTGGGACGGCTCTGTTTACAAGAACCTCGTTTACGGTACAAGTTCAATATCGCAGAAAGCGAAAAATGGATAAAGAAGTTGTGGTACTTACGTACAATGCAATATCACTCAGCAATGAAATCTATGTCATCAGGCCAGTAGCAGCATAATGAGTGGATTCAGGTACGATGATTCTAAGTGAAATAAGTCACACAGAAAAAGAAACATCATAAGATATCACTAATACACGGAATGTAAACTTGGCTACACAGGAACTGAATTACAAAACAGAATAGGGTCTCAAATGTAGAAAACCAACTTATGCTTGCTTAAGGGGAAAGGTGAGTTGAGGTGCTGCATAAAACCAGAGATTGAAATTAGCACAGATACCTTTCCATAAGCCAAATACGTAATAGACAAGAGCTACTGCTTGCTCAACGAAGTGGACTCAACACCCCATATTAAACGCCTAAGAATATACCTGACTAGTAAGAATCTTAAAACCTATGGATTTATACGTCTCCGAAAGAGAATCAAGCGTGTGTACAGCGGCATAAATGCAGCAGTGATAGGATTGGTGAAGTTCGGTGAGCAAATGCAGACCCTTTGAAGTCATATTGCATGGTACCCTTTCCATGGTTCTCAACTCTCCAGGTTTAAGGGATTCTTCCTTCAGCTAAAACATGCATGTGGAACCCAGAGTATGATCCACCGTGTGATCGGGAAACGTGTTCAAATGTGTCTCAGTTTTCGTCCCCTGGTACTCGGGTGCAACATTCCAGACGCTTTACTAACACTCTCCCCACTTGCAGAGTCAGTGCCTTTAACCTCCTGTTTGGCCCAGTTTGCAATTTCTGCGGAAAATGAACAGGAATAGGGAGAACCAATGAGAGACTAGCTGGAGGTGTCTGCACGGGTAAATTTAACTCTCATTTCCCACCAAGAAGAGGAATTAACCAAAGGCTCAGCGAGCCATGCCGGAACCACACTAGGGCCTGAAGCAATCCTGTGGTGTTGCGGCCAGCTCACAAGAAAGCGAGTTGAAGAAAGGAGCTCAGGGGCCCTGTAATTCACACACCTGCAGAGTTATAAATGACAGCTATCATCCAAAAATATATTGAAGTAAGGCTGCCAAGAGGACTTGAAAGCGGGGCAGAATTGCAGGAAACCGATTTCAGGAGGTAGACTGGAATTGCATGTAAAGCATAGGAAAAGAGGCAGAACGTCCACAATGATGCACTTGGCCAAAAAGGGCGTATGCGTTTTTTCCTGAATATATTCAGGAAAAAACGCATACGCCCTTTTTGGCCAACCAAGCAAGCTTGCAAAGGAAATCTGCACTACAATGAAGTCTCACTGCCCCCCGGTCAAAAGGGCCATCTGAAAAAAGTGTAAAATCCAGAAAGGCAGGACAGGCCATGGAGAACTGGGAGCCTTGTTATGCTGATGGGCGTGATGTAAATTGCCAAAAGCCACTCTGGAGAAGTGTATGGTGTTTCCTGAAACATCTAAGAAACAAAGCAACAGAGCCTAGGGCAATTCCACTTATGGTCCTATAGATTAGGGAAGTAAAATCAAAAAGACACAGGCACCCCAAAGTTTGGGACGGCTCTGTTTACAAGAACCTCGTTTACGGTACAAGTTCAATATCGCAGAAAGCGAAAAATGGATAAAGAAGTTGTGGTACTTACGTACAATGCAATATCACTCAGCAATGAAATCTATGTCATCAGGCCAGTAGCAGCATAATGAGTGGATTCAGGTACGATGATTCTAAGTGAAATAAGTCACACAGAAAAAGAAACATCATAAGATATCACTAATACACGGAATGTAAACTTGGCTACACAGGAACTGAATTACAAAACAGAATAGGGTCTCAAATGTAGAAAACCAACTTATGCTTGCTTAAGGGGAAAGGTGAGTTGGGGTGCTGCATAAAACCAGAGATTGAAATTAGCACAGATACCTTTCCATAAGCCAAATATGTAATAGACAAGAGCTACTGCTTGCTCAACGAAGTGGACTCAACACCCCATATTAAACGCCTAAGAATATACCTGACTAGTAAGAATCTTAAAACCTATGGATTTATACGTCTCCGAAAGAGAATCAAGCGTGTGTACAACGGCATAAACGCAGCAGTGATAGGATTGGTGAGGTTCAGTGAGCAAATGCAGACCCTTTGAAGTCGTATTGCATGGTACCCATTCCATGGGTGTCAACTCTCCAGTTTTAAGGGATTCTTCCTTCAGCTAAAACATGCATGTGGAACCCAGAGTATGATCCACCGTGTGATCGGGAAACGTATTCAAATGTGTCTCACTTTTCATCCACTGGTACTCGGGTGCAACATTCCAGACGCTTTACTAACACTCTCCCCACTTGGAGAGTCAGTGCCTTTAACCTCCTGTTTGGCCCAGTTTGCAATTTCTGCGGAAAATGAACAGGAATAGGGAGAACCAATGAGAGACTAGCTGGAGGTGTCTGCACGGGTAAATTTAACTCTCATTTCCCACCAAGAAGAGGAATTAACCAAAGGCTCAGCGAGCCATGCCGGAACCACACTAGGGCCTGAAGCAATCCTGCGGTGTTGCGGCCAGCTCACAAGAAAGCGAGTTGAAGAAAGGAGCTCAGGGGCCCTGTAATTCACACACCTGCAGAGTTATAAATGACAGCTATCATCCAAAAATATTTTGAAGTAAGGCTGCCAAGAGGACTTGAAAGCGGGGCAGAATTGCAGGAAACCGATTTCAGGAGGTAGACTGGAATTGCATGTAAAGCATAGGAAAAGAGGCAGAACGTCCACAATGATGCACTTGGCCAAAAAGGGCGTATGCGTTTTTTCCCAGGAAAAAACACATACGCCCTTTTTGGCCAACCAAGCAAGCTTGCAAAGGAAATCTGCACTACAATGAAGTCTCACTGCCCCCCGGTCAAAAGGGCCATCTGAAAAAAGTGTAAAATCCAGAAAGGCAGGACAGGCCATGGAGAACTGGGAGCCTTGTTATGCTGATGGGCGTGATGTAAATTGCCAAAAGCCACTCTGGAGAAGTGTATGGTGTTTCCTGAAACATCTAAGAAACAAAGCAACAGAGCCTAGGGCACTTCCACTTATGGTCCTATAGATTAGGGAAGTAAAATCAAAAAGACACAGGCACCCCAAAATTTGGGATGGCTCTGTTTACAAGAACCTCGTTTACGGTATAAGTTCAATATTACAGAAAGCGAAAAATGGATAAAGAAGTTGTGGTACTTACGTATAATGCAATATCCCTCAGCAATGAAATCTATGTCATCAGGCCAGTAGCAGCATAATGAGTGGATTCAGGTACGATGATTCTAAGTGAAATAAGTCACACAGAAAAAGAAACATCATAAGATATCACTAATACACGGAATGTAAACTTGGCTACACAGGAACTGAATTACAAAACAGAATAGGGTCTCAAATGTAGAAAACCAACTTATGCTTGCTTAAGGGGAAAGGTGAGTTGTGGTGCTGCAAAAAACCAGAGATTGAAATTAGCACAGATACTTTTCCATAAGCCAAATATGTAATAGACAAGAGCTACTGCTTGCTCAACGAAGTGGACTCAACACCCCATATTAAACGCCTAAGAATATACCTGACTAGTAAGAATCTTAAAACCTATGGATTTATACGTCTCCGAAAGAGAATCAAGCGTGTGTACAGCGGCATAAACGCAGCAGTGATAGGATTGGTGAGGTTCGGTGAGCAATGCAGACCCTTTGAAGTCGTATTGCATGGTACCCATTCCATGGGTCTCAACTCTCCAGGTTTAAGGGATTCTTCCTTCAGCTAAAACATGCATGTGGAACCCAGAGGATGATCCACCGTGTGATCGGGAAACGTGTTCAAATGTGTCTCAGTTTTCATCCCCTGGTACTCGGGTGCAACATTCCAGACGCTTTACTAACACTCTCCCCACTTGGAGAGTCAGTGCCTTTAACCTCCTGTTTGGTCCAGTTGGCAATTTCTGCGGAAAATGAACAGGAATAGGGAGAACCAATGAGAGACTAGCTGGAGGTGTCTGGACGGGTAAATTTAACTCTCATTTCCCACCAAGAAGAGGAATTAACCAAAGGCTCAGCGAGCCATTCCGAAAGCACACTAGGGCCTGAAGCAATCCTGCGGTGTTGCGGCCAGCTCACAAGAAAGCGAGTTGAAGAAAGGAGCTCAGGGGCCCTGTAATTCACACACCTGCAGAGTTATAAATGACAGCTATCGTCCAAAAATATATTGAAGTAAGGCTGCCAAGAGGACTTGAAAGCGGGGCAGAATTGCAGGAAACCGATTTCAGGAGGTAGACTGGAATTGCATGTAAAGCATAGGAAAAGAGGCAGAACGTCCACAATGATGCACTTGGCCAAAAAGGGCGTATGCTTTTTTTCCTGAATATATTCAGGAAAAAAAGCATACGCCCTTTTTGGACAACCAAGCAAGCTTGCAAAGAAATCTGCACTACAATGAAGTCTCACTGCCCCCCGGTCAAAAGGGACATCTGAAAAAAGTGTAAAATCCAGAAAGGCAGGACAGGCCATGGAGAAATGGGAGCCTTCTTATGCTGATGGGCGGGATGTAAATTGCCAACAGCCACTCTGGAGAAGTGTATGGTGTTTCCTGAAACATCTAAAAAACAAAGCAACAGAGCCTAGGGCACTTCCACTTATGGTGCTATAGCTTAGGGAAATGAAAATCAAAAAGACACAGCCACCCCAAAGTTTGGGACGGCTCTGTTTACAAGAACCTCGTTTACGGTACAAGTTCAATATCGCAGAAAGCGAAAAATGGATAAAGAAGTTGTGGTACTAACGTACAATGCAATATCACTCAGCAATGAAATCTCTTTCATCAGGCCCATAGCAGCATAATGAGTGGATTCAGGTACGATGATTCTAAGTGAAATATGTCACACAGAAAAAGAAACATCATAAGATATCACTAATACACGGAATGTAAACTTGGCTACACAGGAACTGAATTACAAAACAGAATAGGGTCTCAAATGTAGAAAACCAACTTATGCTTGCTTAAGGGGAAAGGTGAGTTGGGGTGCTGCATAAAACCAGAGATTGAAATTAGCACAGATACCTTTCCATAAGCCAAATATGTAATAGACAAGAGCTACTGCTTGCTCAACGAAGTGGACTCAACACCCCATATTAAACGCCTAAGAATATACTTGACTAGTAAGAATCTTAAAACCTATGGATTTATATGTCTCCGAAGGAGAATCAAGCGTGTGTACAGCGGCATAAACGCAGCAGTGATAGGATTGGTGAGGTTCGGTGAGCAAATGCAGACCCTTTGAAGTCATATTGCATGGTACCCATTCCATGGTTCTCAACTCTCCAGGTTTAAGGGATTCTTCCTTCAGCTAAAACATGCATGTGGAACCCAGAGTATGATCCACCGTGTGATCGGGAAACGTGTTCAAATGTGTCTCAGTTTTCGCCCCCTGGTACTCGGGTGCAACATTCCAGACGCTTTACTAACACTCTCCCCACTTGGAGAGTCAGTGCCTTTAACCTCCTGTTTGGCCCAGTTTGCAATTTCTGCGGAAAATGAACAGGAATAGGGAGAACCAATGAGAGACTAGCTGGAGGTGTCTGCACGGGTAAATTTAACTCTCATTTCCCACCAAGAAGAGGAATTAACCAAAGGCTCAGCGAGCCATGCCGGAACCACACTAGGGCCTGAAGCAATCCTGCGGTGTTGCGGCCAGCTCACAAGAAAGCGAGTTGAAGAAAGGAGCTCAGGGGCCCTGTAATTCACACACCTGCAGAGTTATAAATGACAGCTATCATCCAAAAATATATTGAAGTAAGGCTGCCAAGAGGACTTGAAAGCGGGGCAGAATTGCAGGAAACCGATTTCAGGAGGTAGACTGGAATTGCATGTAAAGCATAGGAAAAGAGGCAGAACGTCCACAATGATGCACTTGGCCAAAAAGGGCGTATGCTTTTTTTCCTGAATATATTCAGGAAAAAAAGCATACGCCCTTTTTGGCCAACCAAGCAAGCTTGCAAAGAAATCTGCACTACAATGAAGTCTCACTGCCCCCCGGTCAAAAGGGACATCTGAAAAAAGTGTAAAATCCAGAAAGGCAGGACAGGCCATGGAGAAATGGGAGCCTTCTTATGCTGATGGGCGGGATGTAAATTGCCAACAGCCACTCTGGAGAAGTGTATGGTGTTTCCTGAAACATCTAAAAAACAAAGCAACAGAGCCTAGGGCACTTCCACTTATGGTGCTATAGCTTAGGGAAATTAAAATCAAAAAGACACAGCCACCCCAAAGTTTGGGACGGCTCTGTTTACGAGAACCTCGTTTACGGTACAAGTTCAATATCGCAGAAAGCGAAAAATGGATAAAGAAGTTGTGGTACTAACGTACAATGCAATATCACTCAGCAATGAAATCTCTTTCATCAGGCCCATAGCAGCATAATGAGTGGATTCAGGTACGATGATTCTAAGTGAAATATGTCACACAGAAAAAGAAACATCATAAGATATCACTAATACACGGAATGTAAACTTGGCTACACAGGAACTGAATTACAAAACAGAATAGGGTCTCAAATGTAGAAAACCAACTTATGCTTGCTTAAGGGGAAAGGTGAGTTGGGGTGCTGCATAAAACCAGAGATTGAAATTAGCACAGATACCTTTCCATAAGCCAAATATGTAATAGACAAGAGCTACTGCTTGCTCAACGAAGTGGACTCAACACCCCATATTAAACGCCTAAGAATATACTTGACTAGTAAGAATCTTAAAACCTATGGATTTATATGTCTCCGAAGGAGAATCCAGCGTGTGTACAGCGGCATAAACGCAGCAGTGATAGGATTGGTGAGGTTCGGTGAGCAAATGCAGACCCTTTGAAGTCATATTGCATGGTACCCATTCCATGGTTCTCAACTCTCCAGGTTTAAGGGATTCTTCCTTCAGCTAAAACATGCATGTGGAACCCAGAGTATGATCCACCGTGTGATCGGGAAACGTGTTCAAATGTGTCTCAGTTTTCGCCCCCTGGTACTCGGGTGCAACATTCCAGACGCTTTACTAACACTCTCCCCACTTGGAGAGTCAGTGCCTTTAACCTCCTGTTTGGCCCAGTTTGCAATTTCTGCGGAAAATGAACAGAAATAGGGAGAACCAATGAGAGACTAGCTGGAGGTGTCTGGACGGGCAAATTTAACTCTCATTTCCCACCAAGAAGAGGAATTAACCAAAGGCTCAGCGAGCCATGCCGGAACCACACTAGGGCCTGAAGCAATCCTGCGGTGTTGCGGCCAGCTCACAAGAAAGCGAGTTGAAGAAAGGAGCTCAGGGGCCCTGTAATTCACACACCTGCAGAGTTCTAAATGACAGCTATCGTCCAAAAATATATTGAAGTAAGGTTGCCAAGAGGACTTGAAAGCGGGGCAGAATTGCAGGAAACCGATTTCAGGAGGTAGACTGGAATTGCATGTAAAGCATAGGAAAAGAGGCAGAACGTCCACAATGATGCACTTGGCCAAAAAGGGCATATGCGTTTTTTCCTGAATATATTCAGGAAAAAACGCATACGCCCTTTTTGGCCAACCAAGCAAGCTTGCAAAGGAAATCTGCACTACAATGAAGTCTCACTGCCCCCCGGTCAAAAGGGCCATCTGAAAAAAGTGTAAAATCCAGAAAGGCAGGACAGACCATGGAGAACTGGGAGCCTTGTTATGCTGATGGGCGTGATGTAAATTGCCAACAGCCACTCTGGAGAAGTGTATGGTGTTTCCTGAAACATCTAAAAAACAAAGCAACAGAGCCTAGGGCACTTCCACTTATGGTCCTATAGATTAGGGAAATTAAAATCAAAAAGACACAGGCACCCCAAAGTTTGGGACGGCTCTGTTTACAAGAACCTCGTTTACGGTACAAGTTCAATATCGCAGAAAGCGAAAAATGGATAAAGAAGTTGTGGTACTTACGTACAATGCAATATCACTCAGCAATGAAATCTATGTCATCAGGCCAGTAGCAGCATAATGAGTGGATTCAGGTACGATGATTCTAAGTGATATAAGTCACACAGAAAAAGAAACATCATAAGATATCACTAATACATGGAATGTAAACTTGGCTACACAGGAACTGAATTACAAAACAGAATAGGGTCTCAAATGTAGAAAACCAACTTATGCTTGCTTAAGGGGAAAGGTGAGTTGAGGTGCTGCATAAAACCAGAGATTGAAATTAGCACAGATACCTTTCCATAAGCCAAATATGTAATAGACAAGAGCTACTGCTTTCTCAACGAAGTGGACTCAACACCCCATATTAAACGCCTAAGAATATACTTGACTAGTAAGAATCTTAAAGCCTATGGATTTATATGTCTCCGAAAGAGAATCAAGCGTGTGTACAGCGGCATAAACGCAGCAGTGATAGGATTGGTGAGGTTCGGTGAGCAAATGCAGACCCTTTGAAGTCATATTGCATGGTACCCATTCCATGGTTCTCAACTCTCCAGGTTTAAGGGATTCTTCCTTCAGCTAAAACATGCATGTGGAACCCAGAGTATGATCCACCGTGTGATCGGGAAACGTGTTCAAATGTGTCTCAGTTTTCGTCCCCTGGTACTCGGGTGCAACATTCCAGACGCTTTACTAAGACTCTCCCCACTTGGAGAGTCAGTGCCTTTAACCTCCTGTTTGGCCCAGTTTGCAATTTCTGCGGAAAATGAACAGGAATAGGGAGAACCAATGAGAGACTAGCTGGAGGTGTCTGGACGGGTAAATTTAACTCTCAATTCCCACCAAGAAGAGGAATTAACCAAAGGCTCAGCGAGCCATGCCGGAACCACACTAGGGCCTGAAGCAATCCTGCGGTGTTGCGGCCAGCTCACAAGAAAGCGAGTTGAAGAAAGGAGCTCAGGGGCCCTGTAATTCACACACCTGCAGAGTTCTAAATGACAGCTATCGTCCAAAAATATATTGAAGTAAGGCTGCCAAGAGGACTTGAAAGCGGGGCAGAATTGCAGGAAACCGATTTCAGGAGGTAGACTGGAATTGCATGTAAAGCATAGGAAAAGAGGCAGAACGTCCACAATGATGCACTTGGCCAAAAAGGGCGTATGCGTTTTTTCCTGAATATATTCAGGAAAAAACGCATACGCCCTTTTTGGCCAACCAAGCAAGCTTGCAAAGGAAATCTGCACTACAATGAAGTCTCACTGCCCCCCGGTCAAAAGGGCCATCTGAAAAAAGTGTAAAATCCAGAAAGGCAGGACAGGCCATGGAGAACTGGGAGCCTTGTTATGCTGATGGGCGTGATGTAAATTGCCAACAGCCACTCTGGAGAAGTTTATGGTGTTTCCTGAAACATCTAAAAAACAAAGCAACAGAGCCTAGGGCACTTCCAATTATGGCCCTATAGCTTAGAGAAATTAAAATCAAAAAGACACAGCCACCCCAAAGTTTGGGACGGCTCTGTTTACAAGAACCTCGTTTCCGGTACAAGTTCAATATCGCAGAAAGCGAAAAATGGATAAAGAAGTTGTGGGACTTACGTACAATGCAATATCATTCAGCAATGAAATCTATGTCATCATGCCCGTAGCAGCATAATGAGTGGATTCAGGTACGATGATTCTAAGTGAAATATGTCACACAGAAAAAGAAACATCATAAGATATCACTAATACACGGAATGTAACGTTGGCTACACAGGAACTGAATTACAAAACAGAATAGGGTCTCAAATGTAGAAAACCAACTTATGCTTGCTTAAGGGGAAAGGTGAGTTGGGGTGCTGCATAAAACCAGAGATGGAAATTAGCACAGATACCTTTCCATAAGCCAAATACGTAATAGACAAGAGCTACTGCTTGCTCAACGAAGTGGACTCAACACCCCATATTAAACGCCTAAGAATATACCTGACTAGTAAGAATCTTAAAACCTATGGATTTATACGTCTCCGAAAGAGAATCAAGCGTGTGTACAGCGGCATAAATGCAGCAGTGATAGGATTGGTGAAGTTCGGTGAGCAAATGCAGACCCTTTGAAGTCATATTGCATGGTACCCTTTCCATGGTTCTCAACTCTCCAGGTTTAAGGGATTCTTCCTTCAGCTAAAACATGCATGTGGAACCCAGAGTATGATCCACCGTGTGATCGGGAAACGTGTTCAAATGTGTCTCAGTTTTCGTCCCCTGGTACTCGGGTGCAACATTCCAGACGCTTTACTAACACTCTCCCCACTTGCAGAGTCAGTGCCTTTAACCTCCTGTTTGGCCCAGTTTGCAATTTCTGCGGAAAATGAACAGGAATAGGGAGAACCAATGAGAGACTAGCTGGAGGTGTCTGCACGGGTAAATTTAACTCTCATTTCCCACCAAGAAGAGGAATTAACCAAAGGCTCAGCGAGCCATGCCGGAACCACACTAGGGCCTGAAGCAATCCTGCGGTGTTGCGGCCAGCTCACAAGAAAGCGAGTTGAAGAAAGGAGCTCAGGGGCCCTGTAATTCACACACCTGCAGAGTTATAAATGACAGCTATCATCCAAAAATATATTGAAGTAAGGCTGCCAAGAGGACTTGAAAGCGGGGCAGAATTGCAGGAAACCGATTTCAGGAGGTAGACTGGAATTGCATGTAAAGCATAGGAAAAGAGGCAGAACGTCCACAATGATGCACTTGGCCAAAAAGGGCGTATGCGTTTTTTCCTGAATATATTCTGGAAAAAACGCATACGCCCTTTTTGGCCAACCAAGCAAGCTTGCAAAGGAAATCTGCACTACAATGAAGTCTCACTGCCCCCCGGTCAAAAGGGCCATCTGAAAAAAGTGTAAAATCCACAAAGGCAGGACAGGCCATGGAGAACTGGGAGCCTTGTTATGCTGATGGGCGTGATGTAAATTGCCAAAAGCCACTCTGGAGAAGTGTATGGTGTTTCCTGAAACATCTAAGAAACAAAGCAACAGAGCCTAGGGCAATTCCACTTATGGTCCTATAGATTAGGGAAGTAAAATCAAAAAGACACAGGCACCCCAAAGTTTGGGACGGCTCTGTTTACAAGAACCTCGTTTACGGTACAAGTTCAATATCGCAGAAAGCGAAAAATGGATAAAGAAGTTGTGGTACTTACGTACAATGCAATATCACTCAGCAATGAAATCTATGTCATCAGGCCAGTAGCAGCATAATGAGTGGATTCAGGTACGATGATTCTAAGTGAAATAAGTCACACAGAAAAAGAAACATCATAAGATATCACTAATACACGGAATGTAAACTTGGCTACACAGGAACTGAATTACAAAACAGAATAGGGTCTCAAATGTAGAAAACCAACTTATGCTTGCTTAAGGGGAAAGGTGAGTTGGGGTGCTGCATAAAACCAGAGATTGAAATTAGCACAGATACCTTTCCATAAGCCAAATATGTAATAGACAAGAGCTACTGCTTGCTCAACGAAGTGGACTCAACACCCCATATTAAACGCCTAAGAATATACCTGACTAGTAAGAATCTTAAAACCTATGGATTTATACGTCTCTGAAAGAGAATCAAGCGTGTGTACAACGGCATAAACGCAGCAGTGATAGGATTGGTGAGGTTCAGTGAGCAAATGCAGACCCTTTGAAGTCGTATTGCATGGTACCCATTCCATGGGTGTCAACTCTCCAGTTTTAAGGGATTCTTCCTTCAGCTAAAACATGCATGTGGAACCCAGAGTATGATCCACCGTGTGATCGGGAAACGTGTTCAAATGTGTCTCACTTTTCATCCACTGGTACTCGGGTGCAACATTCCAGACGCTTTACTAACACTCTCCCCACTTGGAGAGTCAGTGCCTTTAACCTCCTGTTTGGCCCAGTTTGCAATTTCTGCGGAAAATGAACAGGAATAGGGAGAACCAATGAGAGACTAGCTGGAGGTGTCTGGACGGGTAAATTTAACTCTCATTTCCCACCAAGAAGAGGAATTAACCAAAGGCTCAGCGAGCCATGCCGGAACCACACTAGGGCCTGAAGCAATCCTACGGTGTTGCGGCCAGCTCACAAGAAAGCGAGTTGAAGAAAGGAGCTCAGGGGCCCTGTAATTCACACACCTGCAGAGTTATAAATGACAGCTATCATCCAAAAATATATTGAAGTAAGGCTGCCAAGAGGACTTGAAAGCGGGGCAGAATTGCAGGAAACCGATTTCAGGAGGTAGACTGGAATTGCATGTAAAGCATAGGAAAAGAGGCAGAACGTCCACAATGATGCACTTGGCCAAAAAGGGCGTATGCGTTTTTTCCCAGGAAAAAACACATACGCCCTTTTTGGCCAACCAAGCAAGCTTACAAAGGAAATCTGCACTACAATGAAGTCTCACTGCCCCCCGGTCAAAAGGGCCATCTGAAAAAAGTGTAAAATCCAGAAAGGCAGGACAGGCCATGGAGAACTGGGAGCCTTGTTATGCTGATGGGCGTGATGTAAATTGCCAAAAGCCACTCTGGAGAAGTGTATGGTGTTTCCTGAAACATCTAAGAAACAAAGCAACAGAGCCTAGGGCACTTCCACTTATGGTCCTATAGATTAGGGAAGTAAAATCAAAAAGACACAGGCACCCCAAAATTTGGGATGGCTCTGTTTACAAGAACCTCGTTTACGGTATAAGTTCAATATTACAGAAAGCGAAAAATGGATAAAGAAGTTGTGGTACTTACGTATAATGCAATATCCCTCAGCAATGAAATCTATGTCATCAGGCCAGTAGCAGCATAATGAGTGGATTCAGGTACGATGATTCTAAGTGAAATAAGTCACACAGAAAAAGAAACATCATAAGATATCACTAATACACGGAATGTAAACTTGGCTACACAGGAACTGAATTACAAAACAGAATAGGGTCTCAAATGTAGAAAACCAACTTATGCTTGCTTAAGGGGAAAGGTGAGTTGTGGTGCTGCAAAAATCCAGAGATTGAAATTAGCACAGATACTTTTCCATAAGCCAAATATGTAATAGACAAGAGCTACTGCTTGCTCAACGAAGTGGACTCAACACCCCATATTAAACGCCTAAGAATATACCTGACTAGTAAGAATCTTAAAACCTATGGATTTATAAGTCTCCGAAAGAGAATCAAGCGTGTGTACAGCGGCATAAACGCAGCAGTGATAGGATTGGTGAGGTTCGGTGAGCAATGCAGACCCTTTGAAGTCGTATTGCATGGTACCCATTCCATGGGTCTCAACTCTCCAGGTTTAAGGGATTCTTCCTTCAGCTAAAACATGCATGTGGAACCCAGAGGATGATCCACCGTGTGATCGGGAAACGTGTTCAAATGTGTCTCAGTTTTCATCCCCTGGTACTCGGGTGCAACATTCCAGACGCTTTACTAACACTCTCCCCACTTGGAGAGTCAGTGCCTTTAACCTCCTGTTTGGTCCAGTTGGCAATTTCTGCGGAAAATGAACAGGAATAGGGAGAACCAATGAGAGACTAGCTGGAGGTGTCTGGACGGGTAAATTTAACTCTCATTTCCCACCAAGAAGAGGAATTAACCAAAGGCTCAGCGAGCCATTCCGAAAGCACACTAGGGCCTGAAGCAATCCTGCGGTGTTGCGGCCAGCTCACAAGAAAGCGAGTTGAAGAAAGGAGCTCAGGGGCCCTGTAATTCACACACCTGCAGAGTTATAAATGACAGCTATCGTCCAAAAATATATTGAAGTAAGGCTGCCAAGAGGACTTGAAAGCGGGGCAGAATTGCAGGAAACCGATTTCAGGAGGTAGACTGGAATTGCATGTAAAGCATAGGAAAAGAGGCAGAACGTCCACAATGATGCACTTGGCCAAAAAGGGCGTATGCGTTTTTTCCTGAATATATTCAGGAAAAAACGCATACGCCCTTTTTGGCCAACCAAGCAAGCTTGCAAAGAAATCTGCACTACAATGAAGTCTCACTGCCCCCCGGTCAAAAGGGACATCTGAAAAAAGTGTAAAATCCAGAAAGGCAGGACAGGCCATGGAGAAATGGGAGCCTTCTTATGCTGATGGGCGGGATGTAAATTGCCAACAGCCACTCTGGAGAAGTGTATGGTGTTTCCTGAAACATCTAAAAAACAAAGCAACAGAGCCTAGGGCACTTCCACTTATGGTGCTATAGCTTAGGGAAATGAAAATCAAAAAGACACAGCCACCCCAAAATTTGGGACGGCTCTGTTTACAAGAACCTCGTTTACGGTACAAGTTCAATATCGCAGAAAGCGAAAAATGGATAAAGAAGTTGTGGTACTAACGTACAATGCAATATCACTCAGCAATGAAATCTCTTTCATCAGGCCCATAGCAGCATAATGAGTGGATTCAGGTACGATGATTCTAAGTGAAATATGTCACACAGAAAAAGAAACATCATAAGATATCACTAATACACGGAATGTAAACTTGGCTACACAGGAACTGAATTACAAAACAGAATAGGGTCTCAAATGTAGAAAACCAACTTATGCTTGCTTAAGGGGAAAGGTGAGTTGGGGTGCTGCATAAAACCAGAGATTGAAATTAGCACAGATACCTTTCCATAAGCCAAATATGTAATAGACAAGAGCTACTGCTTGCTCAACGAAGTGGACTCAACACCCCATATTAAACGCCTAAGAATATACTTGACTAGTAAGAATCTTAAAACCTATGGATTTATATGTCTCCGAAGGAGAATCAAGCGTGTGTACAGCGGCATAAACGCAGCAGTGATAGGATTGGTGAGGTTCGGTGAGCAAATGCAGACCCTTTGAAGTCATATTGCATGGTACCCATTCCATGGTTCTCAACTCTCCAGGTTTAAGGGATTCTTCCTTCAGCTAAAACATGCATGTGGAACCCAGAGTATGATCCACCGTGTGATCGGGAAACGTGTTCAAATGTGTCTCAGTTTTCGCCCCCTGGTACTCGGGTGCAACATTCCAGACGCTTTACTAACACTCTCCCCACTTGGAGAGTCAGTGCCTTTAACCTCCTGTTTGGCCCAGTTTGCAATTTCTGCGGAAAATGAACAGGAATAGGGAGAACCAATGAGAGACTAGCTGGAGGTGTCTGCACGGGTAAATTTAACTCTCATTTCCCACCAAGAAGAGGAATTAACCAAAGGCTCAGCGAGCCATGCCGGAACCACACTAGGGCCTGAAGCAATCCTGCGGTGTTGCGGCCAGCTCACAAGAAAGCGAGTTGAAGAAAGGAGCTCAGGGGCCCTGTAATTCACACACCTGCAGAGTTATAAATGACAGCTATCATCCAAAAATATATTGAAGTAAGGCTGCCAAGAGGACTTGAAAGCGGGGCAGAATTGCAGGAAACCGATTTCAGGAGGTAGACTGGAATTGCATGTAAAGCATAGGAAAAGAGGCAGAACGTCCACAATGATGCACTTGGCCAGAAAGGGCGTATGCGTTTTTTCCCAGGAAAAAACACATACGCCCTTTTTGGCCAACCAAGCAAGCTTGCAAAGGAAATCTGCACTACAATGAAGTCTCACTGCCCCCCGGTCAAAAGGGCCATCTGAAAAAAGTGTAAAATCCAGAAAGGCAGGACAGGCCATGGAGAACTGGGAGCCTTGTTATGCTGATGGGCGTGATGTAAATTGCCAAAAGCCACTCTGGAGAAGTGTATGGTGTTTCCTGAAACATCTAAGAAACAAAGCAACAGAGCCTAGGGCACTTCCACTTATGGTCCTATAGATTAGGGAAGTAAAATCAAAAAGACACAGGCACCCCAAAATTTGGGATGGCTCTGTTTACAAGAACCTCGTTTACGGTATAAGTTCAATATTACAGAAAGCGAAAAATGGATAAAGAAGTTGTGGTACTTACGTATAATGCAATATCCCTCAGCAATGAAATCTATGTCATCAGGCCAGTAGCAGCATAATGAGTGGATTCAGGTACGATGATTCTAAGTGAAATAAGTCACACAGAAAAAGAAACATCATAAGATATCACTAATACACGGAATGTAAACTTGGCTACACAGGAACTGAATTACAAAACAGAATAGGGTCTCAAATGTAGAAAACCAACTTATGCTTGCTTAAGGGGAAAGGTGAGTTGTGGTGCTGCAAAAAACCAGAGATTGAAATTAGCACAGATACTTTTCCATAAGCCAAATATGTAATAGACAAGAGCTACTGCTTGCTCAACGAAGTGGACTCAACACCCCATATTAAACGCCTAAGAATATACCTGACTAGTAAGAATCTTAAAACCTATGGATTTATACGTCTCCGAAAGAGAATCAAGCGTGTGTACAGCGGCATAAACGCAGCAGTGATAGGATTGGTGAGGTTCGGTGAGCAATGCAGACCCTTTGAAGTCGTATTGCATGGTACCCATTCCATGGGTCTCAACTCTCCAGGTTTAAGGGATTCTTCCTTCAGCTAAAACATGCATGTGGAACCCAGAGGATGATCCACCGTGTGATCGGGAAACGTGTTCAAATGTGTCTCAGTTTTCATCCCCTGGTACTCGGGTGCAACATTCCAGACGCTTTACTAACACTCTCCCCACTTGGAGAGTCAGTGCCTTTAACCTCCTGTTTGGTCCAGTTGGCAATTTCTGCGGAAAATGAACAGGAATAGGGAGAACCAATGAGAGACTAGCTGGAGGTGTCTGGACGGGTAAATTTAACTCTCATTTCCCACCAAGAAGAGGAATTAACCAAAGGCTCAGCGAGCCATTCCGAAAGCACACTAGGGCCTGAAGCAATCCTGCGGTGTTGCGGCCAGCTCACAAGAAAGCGAGTTGAAGAAAGGAGCTCAGGGGCCCTGTAATTCACACACCTGCAGAGTTATAAATGACAGCTATCTTCCAAAAATATATTGAAGTAAGGCTGCCAAGAGGACTTGAAAGCGGGGCAGAATTGCAGGAAACCGATTTCAGGAGGTAGACTGGAATTGCATGTAAAGCATAGGAAAAGAGGCAGAACGTCCACAATGATGCACTTGGCCAAAAAGGGCGTATGCTTTTTTTCCTGAATATATTCAGGAAAAAAAGCATACGCCCTTTTTGGCCAACCAAGCAAGCTTGCAAAGAAATCTGCACTACAATGAAGTCTCACTGCCCCCCGGTCAAAAGGGACATCTGAAAAAAGTGTAAAATCCAGAAAGGCAGGACAGGCCATGGAGAAATGGGAGCCTTCTTATGCTGATGGGCGGGATGTAAATTGCCAACAGCCACTCTGGAGAAGTGTATGGTGTTTCCTGAAACATCTAAAAAACAAAGCAACAGAGCCTAGGGCACTTCCACTTATGGTGCTATAGCTTAGGGAAATTAAAATCAAAAAGACACAGCCACCCCAAAGTTTGGGACGGCTCTGTTTACAAGAACCTCGTTTACGGTACAAGTTCAATATCGCAGAAAGCGAAAAATGGATAAAGAAGTTGTGGTACTAACGTACAATGCAATATCACTCAGCAATGAAATCTCTTTCATCAGGCCCATAGCAGCATAATGAGTGGATTCAGGTACGATGATTCTAAGTGAAATATGTCACACAGAAAAAGAAACATCATAAGATATCACTAATACACGGAATGTAAACTTGGCTACACAGGAACTGAATTACAAAACAGAATAGGGTCTCAAATGTAGAAAACCAACTTATGCTTGCTTAAGGGGAAAGGTGAGTTGGGGTGCTGCATAAAACCAGAGATGGAAATTAGCACAGATACCTTTCCATAAGCCAAATATGTAATAGACAAGAGCTACTGCTTGCTCAACGAAGTGGACTCAACACCCCATATTAAACGCCTAAGAATATACTTGACTAGTAAGAATCTTAAAACCTATGGATTTATATGTCTCCGAAGGAGAATCCAGCGTGTGTACAGCGGCATAAACGCAGCAGTGATAGGATTGGTGAGGTTCGGTGAGCAAATGCAGACCCTTTGAAGTCATATTGCATGGTACCCATTCCATGGTTCTCAACTCTCCAGGTTTAAGGGATTCTTCCTTCAGCTAAAACATGCATGTGGAACCCAGAGTATGATCCACCGTGTGATCGGGAAACCTGTTCAAATGTGTCTCAGTTTTCGCCCCCTGGTACTCGGGTGCAACATTCCAGACGCTTTACTAACACTCTCCCCACTTGGAGAGTCAGTGCCTTTAACCTCCTGTTTGGCCCAGTTTGCAATTTCTGCGGAAAATGAACAGAAATAGGGAGAACCAATGAGAGACTAGCTGGAGGTGTCTGCACGGGCAAATTTAACTCTCATTTCCCACCAAGAAGAGGAATTAACCAAAGGCTCAGCGAGCCATGCGGAACCACACTAGAGCCTGAAGCAATCCTGCGGTGTTGCGGCCAGCTCACAAGAAAGCGAGTTGAAGAAAGGAGCTCAGGGGCCCTGTAATTCACACACCTGCAGAGTTCTAAATGACAGCTATCGTCCAAAAATATATTGAAGTAAGGTTGCCAAGAGGACTTGAAAGCGGGGCAGAATTGCAGGAAACCGATTTCAGGAGGTAGACTGGAATTGCATGTAAAGCATAGGAAAAGAGGCAGAACGTCCACAATGATGCACTTGGCCAAAAAGGGCGTATGCGTTTTTTCCTGAATATATTCAGGAAAAAACGCATACGCCCTTTTTGGCCAACCAAGCAAGCTTGCAAAGGAAATCTGCACTACAATGAAGTCTCACTGCCCCCCGGTCAAAAGGGCCATCTGAAAAAAGTGTAAAATGCAGAAAGGCAGGACAGACCATGGAGAACTGGGAGCCTTGTTATGCTGATGGGCGTGATGTAAATTGCCAACAGCCACTCTGGAGAAGTGTATGGTGTTTCCTGAAACATCTAAAAAACAAAGCAACAGAGCCTAGGGCACTTCCACTTATGGTCCTATAGATTAGGGAAATTAAAATCAAAAAGACACAGGCACCCCAAAGTTTGGGACGGCTCTGTTTACAAGAACCTCGTTTACGGTACAAGTTCAATATCGCAGAAAGCGAAAAATGGATAAAGAAGTTGTGGTACTTACGTACAATGCAATATCACTCAGCAATGAAATCTATGTCATCAGGCCAGTAGCAGCATAATGAGTGGATTCAGGTACGATGATTCTAAGTGAAATAAGTCACACAGAAAAAGAAACATCATAAGATATCACTAATACACGGAATGTAAACTTGGCTACACAGGAACTGAATTACAAAACAGAATAGGGTCTCAAATGTAGAAAACCAACTTATGCTTGCTTAAGGGGAAAGGTGAGTTGAGGTGCTGCATAAAACCAGAGATTGAAATTAGCACAGATACCTTTCCATAAGCCAAATACGTAATAGACAAGAGCTACTGCTTGCTCAACGAAGTGGACTCAACACCCCATATTAAACGCCTAAGAATATACCTGACTAGTAAGAATCTTAAAACCTATGGATTTATACGTCTCCGAAAGAGAATCAAGCGTGTGTACAGCGGCATAAATGCAGCAGTGATAGGATTGGTGAAGTTCGGTGAGCAAATGCAGACCCTTTGAAGTCATATTGCATGGTACCCTTTCCATGGTTCTCAACTCTCCAGGTTTAAGGGATTCTTCCTTCAGCTAAAACATGCATGTGGAACCCAGAGTATGATCCACCGTGTGATCGGGAAACGTGTTCAAATGTGTCTCAGTTTTCGTCCCCTGGTACTCGGGTGCAACATTCCAGACGCTTTACTAACACTCTCCCCACTTGGAGAGTCAGTGCCTTTAACCTCCTGTTTGGCCCAGTTTGCAATTTCTGCGGAAAATGAACAGGAATAGGGAGAACCAATGAGAGACTAGCTGGAGGTGTCTGGACGGGTAAATTTAACTCTCATTTCCCACCAAGAAGAGGAATTAACCAAAGGCTCAGCGAGCCATGCCGGAACCACACTAGGGCCTGAAGCAATCCTGCGGTGTTGCGGCCAGCTCACAAGAAAGCGAGTTGAAGAAAGGAGCTCAGGGGCCCTGTAATTCACACACCTGCAGAGTTATAAATGACAGCTATCATCCAAAAATATATTGAAGTAAGGCTGCCAAGAGGACTTGAAAGCGGGGCAGAATTGAAGGAAACCGATTTCAGGAGGTAGACTGGAATTGCATGTAAAGCATAGGAAAAGAGGCAGAACGTCCACAATGATGCACTTGGCCAAAAAGGGCGTATGCGTTTTTTCCCAGGAAAAAACACATACGCCCTTTTTGGCCAACCAAGCAAGCTTGAAAAGGAAATCTGCACTACAATGAAGTCTCACTGCCCCCCGGTCAAAAGGGCCATCTGAAAAAAGTGTAAAATCCAGAAAGGCAGGACAGGCCATGGAGAACTGGGAGCCTTGTTATGCTGATGGGCGTGATGTAAATTGCCAAAAGCCACTCTGGAGAAGTGTATGGTGTTTCCTGAAACATCTAAGAAACAAAGCAACAGAGCCTAGGGCAATTCCACTTATGGTCCTATAGATTAGGGAAGTAAAATCAAAAAGACACAGGCACCCCAAAGTTTGGGACGGCTCTGTTTACAAGAACCTCGTTTACGGTACAAGTTCAATATCGCAGAAAGCGAAAAATGGATAAAGAAGTTGTGGTACTAACGTACAATGCAATATCACTCAGCAATGAAATCTCTTTCATCAGGCCCATAGCAGCGTAATGAGTGGATTCAGGTACGATGATTCTAAGTGAAATATGTCACACAGAAAAAGAAACATCATAAGATATCACTAATACACGGAATGTAAACTTGGCTACACAGGAACTGAATTACAAAACAGAATAGGGTCTCAAATGTACAAAACCAACTTATGCTTGCTTAAGGGGAAAGGTGAGTTGGGGTGCTGCATAAAACCAGAGATTGAAATTAGCACAGATACCTTTCCATAAGCCAAATATGTAATAGACAAGAGCTACTGCTTGCTCAACGAAGTGGACTCAACACCCCATATTAAACGCCTAAGAATATACCTGACTAGTAAGAATCTTAAAACCTATGGATTTATACGTCTCCGAAAGAGAATCAAGCGTGTGTACAACGGCATAAACGCAGCAGTGATAGGATTGGTGAGGTTCAGTGAGCAAATGCAGACCCTTTGAAGTCGTATTGCATGGTACCCATTCCATGGGTGTCAACTCTCCAGTTTTAAGGGATTCTTCCTTCAGCTAAAACATGCATGTGGAACCCAGAGTATGATCCACCGTGTGATCGGGAAACGTGTTCAAATGTGTCTCAGTTTTCGTCCCCTGGTACTCGGGTGCAACATTCCAGACGCTTTACTAACACTCTCCCCACTTGGAGAGTCAGTGCCTTTAACCTCCTGTTTGGCCCAGTTTGCAATTTCTGCGGAAAATGAACAGGAATAGGGAGAACCAATGAGAGACTAGCTGGAGGTGTCTGGACGGGTAAATTTAACTCTCATTTCCCACCAAGAAGAGGAATTAACCAAAGGCTCAGCGAGCCATGCCGGAACCACACTAGGGCCTGAAGCAATCCTGCGGTGTTGCGGCCAGCTCACAAGAAAGCGAGTTGAAGAAAGGAGCTCAGGGGCCCTGTAATTCACACACCTGCAGAGTTATAAATGACAGCTATCATCCAAAAATATATTGAAGTAAGGCTGCCAAGAGGACTTGAAAGCGGGGCAGAATTGCAGGAAACCGATTTCAGGAGGTAGACTGGAATTGCATGTAAAGCATAGGAAAAGAGGCAGAACGTCCACAATGATGCACTTGGCCAAAAAGGGCGTATGCGTTTTTTCCCAGGAAAAAACACATACGCCCTTTTTGGCCAACCAAGCAAGCTTGCAAAGGAAATCTGCACTACAATGAAGTCTCACTGCCCCCCGGTCAAAAGGGGCATCTGAAAAAAGTGTAAAATCCAGAAAGGCAGGACAGGCCATGGAGAACTGGGAGCCTTGTTATGCTGATGGGCGTGATGTAAATTGCCAAAAGCCACTCTGGAGAAGTGTATGGTGTTTCCTGAAACATCTAAGAAACAAAGCAACAGAGCCTAGGGCAATTCCACTTATGGTCCTATAGATTAGGGAAGTAAAATCAAAAAGACACAGGCACCCCAAAGTTTGGGACGGCTCTGTTTACAAGAACCTCGTTTACGGTACAAGTTCAATATCGCAGAAAGCGAAAAATGGATAAAGAAGTTGTGGTACTAACGTACAATGCAATATCACTCAGCAATGAAATCTCTTTCATCAGGCCCATAGCAGCGTAATGAGTGGATTCAGGTACGATGATTCTAAGTGAAATATGTCACACAGAAAAAGAAACATCATAAGATATCACTAATACACGGAATGTAAACTTGGCTACACAGGAACTGAATTACAAAACAGAATAGGGTCTCAAATGTAGAAAACCAACTTATGCTTGCTTAAGGGGAAAGGTGAGTTGGGGTGCTGCATAAAACCAGAGATTGAAATTAGCACAGATACCTTTCCATAAGCCAAATATGTAATAGACAAGAGCTACTGCTTGCTCAACGAAGTGGACTCAACACCCCATATTAAACGCCTAAGAATATACTTGACTAGTAAGAATCTTAAAACCTATGGATTTATATGTCTCCGAAGGAGAATCAAGCGTGTGTACAGCGGCATAAACGCAGCAGTGATAGGATTGGTGAGGTTCGGTGAGCAAATGCAGACCCTTTGAAGTCATATTGCATGGTACCCATTCCATGGTTCTCAACTCTCCAGGTTTAAGGGATTCTTCCTTCAGCTAAAACATGCATGTGGAACCCAGAGTATGATCCACCGTGTGATCGGGAAACCTGTTCAAATGTGTCTCAGTTTTTGCCCCCTGGTACTCGGGTGCAACATTCCAGACGCTTTACTAACACTCTCCCCACTTGGAGAGTCAGTGCCTTTAAACTCCTGTTTGGCCCAGTTTGCAATTTCTGCGGAAAATGAACAGAAATAGGGAGAACCAATGAGAGACTAGCTGGAGGTGTCTGGACGGGCAAATTTAACTCTCATTTCCCACCAAGAAGAGGAATTAACCAAAGGCTCAGCGAGCCATGCGGAACCACACTAGAGCCTGAAGCAATCCTGCGGTGTTGCGGCCAGCTCACAAGAAAGTGAGTTGAAGAAAGGAGCTCAGGGGCCCTGTAATTCACACACCTGCAGAGTTCTAAATGACAGCTATCGTCCAAAAATATATTGAAGTAAGGCTGCCAAGAGGACTTGAAAGCGGGGCAGAATTGCAGGAAACCGATTTCAGGAGGTAGACTGGAATTGCATGTAAAGCATAGGAAAAGAGGCAGAACGTCCACAATGATGCACTTGGCCAAAAAGGGCGTATGCGTTTTTTCCTGAATATATTCAGGAAAAAACGCATACGCCCTTTTTGGCCAACCAAGCAAGCTTGCAAAGGAAATCTGCACTACAATGAAGTCTCACTGCCCCCCGGTCAAAAGGGCCATCTGAAAAAAGTGTAAAATCCAGAAAGGCAGGACAGGCCATGGAGAACTGGGAGCCTTGTTATGCTGATGGGCGGGATGTAAATTGCCAACAGCCACTCTGGAGAAGTGTATGGTGTTTCCTGAAACATCTAAAAAACAAAGCAACAGAGCCTAGGGCACTTCCACTTACGGTCCTATAGATTAGGGAAATTAAAATCAAAAAGACACAGGCACCCCAAAGTTTGGGACGGCTCTGTTTACAAGAACCTCGTTTCCGGTACAAGTTCAATATCGCAGAAAGCGAAAAATGGATAAAGAAGTTGCGGTACTTACGTACAATGCAATATCACTCAGCAATGAAATCTATGTCATCAGGCCAGTAGCAGCATAATGAGTGGATTCAGGTACGATGATTCTAAGTGAAATAAGTCACACAGAAAAAGAAACATCATAAGATATCACTAATACACGGAATGTAAACTTGGCTACACAGGAACTGAATTACAAAACAGAATAGGGTCTCAAATGTAGAAAACCAACTTATGCTTGCTTAAGGGGAAAGGTGAGTTGGGGTGCTGCATAAAACCAGAGATTGAAATTAGCACAGATACCTTTCCATAAGCCAAATACGTAATAGACAAGAGCTACTGCTTTCTCAACGAAGTGGACTCAACACCCCATATTAAACGCCTAAGAATATACCTGACTAGTAAGAATCTTAAAACCTATGGATTTATACGTCTCCGAAAGAGAATCAAGCATGTGTACAGCGGCATAAACGCAGCAGTGATAGGATTGGTGAGGTTCGGTGAGCAAATGCAGACCCTTTGAAGTCATATTGCATGGTACCCATTCCATGGTTCTCAACTCTCCAGGTTTAAGGGATTCTTCCTTCAGCTAAAACATGCATGTGGAACCCAGAGTATGATCCACCGTGTGATCGGGAAATGTGTTCAAATGTGTCTCAGTTTTCGTCCCCTGGTACTCGGGTGCAACATTCCAGACGCTTTACTAACACTCTCCCCACTTGGAGAGTCAGTGCCTTTAACCTCCTGTTTGGCCCAGTTTGCAATTTCTGCGGAAAATGAACAGGAATAGGGAGAACCAATGAGAGACTAGCTGGAGGTGTCTGGACGGGTAAATTTAACTCTCAATTCCCACCAAGAAGAGGAATTAACCAAAGGCTCAGCGAGCCATGCCGGAACCACACTAGGGCCTGAAGCAATCCTGCGGTGTTGCGGCCAGCTCACAAGAAAGCGAGTTGAAGAAAGGAGCTCAGGGGCCCTGTAATTCACACACCTGCAGAGTTCTAAATGACAGCTATCGTCCAAAAATATATTGAAGTAAGGGTGCCAAGAGGACTTGAAAGCGGTGCAGAATTGCAGGAAACCGATTTCAGGAGGTAGACTGGAATTGCATGTAAAGCATAGGAAAAGAGGCAGAACGTCCACAATGATGCACTTGGCCAAAAAGGGCATATGCGTTTTTTCCTGAATATATTCAGGAAAAAACGCATACGCCCTTTTTGGCCAACCAAGCAAGCTTGCAAAGGAAATCTGCACTACAATGAAGTCTCACTGCCCCCCGTTCAAAAGGGCCATCTGAAAAAAGTGTAAAATCCAGAAAGGCAGGACAGGCCATGGAGAACTGGGAGCCTTGTTATGCTGATGGGCGTGATGTAAATTGCCAACAGCCACTCTGGAGAAGTGTATGGTGTTTCCTGAAACATCTAAAAAACAAAGCAACAGAGCCTAGGGCACTTCCACTTATGGTCCTATAGCTTAGGGAAATTAAAATCAAAAAGACACAGCCACCCCAAAGTTTGGGACGGCTCTGTTTACAAGAACCTCATTTACGGTACAAGTTCAATATCGCAGAAAGCGAAAAATGGATAAAGAAGTTGTGGGACTTACGTACAATGCAATATCATTCAGCAATGAAATCTATGTCATCATGCCCGTAGCAGCATAATGAGTGGATTCAGGTACGATGATTCTAAGTGAAATATGTCACACAGAAAAAGAAACATCATAAGATATCACTAATACACGGAATGTAAAGTTGGCTACACAGGAACTGAATTACAAAACAGAATAGGGTCTCAAATGTAGAAAACCAACTTATGCTTGCTTAAGGGGAAAGGTGAGTTGGGGTGCTGCATAAAACCAGAGATGGAAATTAGCACAGATACCTTTCCATAAGCCAAATATGTAATAGACAAGAGCTACTGCTTGCTCAACGAAGTGGACTCAACACCCCATATTAAACGCCTAAGAATATACTTGACTAGTAAGAATCTTAAAACCTATGGATTTATATGTCTCCGAAGGAGAATCAAGCGTGTGTACAGCGGCATAAACGCAGCAGTGATAGGATTGGTGAGGTTCGGTGAGCAAATGCAGACCCTTTGAAGTCATATTGCATGGTACCCATTCCATGGTTCTCAACTCTCCAGGTTTAAGGGATTCTTCCTTCAGCTAAAACATGCATGTGGAACCCAGAGTATGATCCACCGTGTGATCGGGAAACCTGTTCAAATGTGTCTCAGTTTTCGCCCCCTGGTACTCGGGTGCAACATTCCAGACGCTTTACTAACACTCTCCCCACTTGGAGAGTCAGTGCCTTTAACCTCCTGTTTGGCCCAGTTTGCAATTTCTGCGGAAAATGAACAGGAATAGGGAGAACCAATGAGAGACTAGCTGGAGGTGTCTGGACGGGCAAATTTAACTCTCATTTCCCACCAAGAAGAGGAATTAACCAAAGGCTCAGCGAGCCATGCCGGAACCACACTAGAGCCTGAAGCAATCCTGCGGTGTTGCGGCCAGCTCACAAGAAAGCGAGTTGAAGAAAGGAGCTCAGGGGCCCTGTAATTCACACACCTGCAGAGTTCTAAATGACAGCTATCGTCCAAAAATATATTGAAGTAAGGCTGCCAAGAGGACTTGAAAGCGGGGCAGAATTGCAGGAAACCGATTTCAGGAGGTAGACTGGAATTGCATGTAAAGCATAGGAAAAGAGGCAGAACGTCCACAATGATGCACTTGGCCAAAAAGGGCGTATGCGTTTTTTCCTGAATATATTCAGGAAAAAACGCATACGCCCTTTTTGGCCAACCAAGCAAGCTTGCAAAGAAATCTGCACTACAATGAAGTCTCACTGCCCCCCGGTCAAAAGGGCCATCTGAAAAAAGTGTAAAATCCAGAAAGGCAGGACAGGCCATGGAGAACTGGGAGCCTTGTTATGCTGATGGGCGTGATGTAAATTGCCAACAGCCACTCTGGAGAAGTGTATGGTGTTTCCTGAAACATCTAAAAAACAAAGCAACAGAGCCTAGGGCACTTCCACTTATGGTCCTATAGATTAGGGAAATTAAAATCAAAAAGACACAGGCACCCCAAAGTTTGGGACGGCTCTGTTTACAAGAACCTCGTTTACGGTACAAGTTCAATATCGCAGAAAGCGAAAAATGGATAAAGAAGTTGTGGTACTTACGTACAATGCAATATCACTCAGCAATGAAATCTATGTCATCAGGCCAGTAGCAGCATAATGAGTGGATTCAGGTACGATGATTCTAAGTGAAATAAGTCACACAGAAAAAGAAACATCATAAGATATCACTAATACACGGAATGTAAACTTGGCTACACAGGAACTGAATTACAAAACAGAATAGGGTCTCAAATGTAGAAAACCAACTTATGCTTGCTTAAGGGGAAAGGTGAGTTGAGGTGCTGCATAAAACCAGAGATTGAAATTAGCACAGATACCTTTCCATAAGCCAAATACGTAATAGACAAGAGCTACTGCTTGCTCAACGAAGTGGACTCAACACCCCATATTAAACGCCTAAGAATATACCTGACTAGTAAGAATCTTAAAACCTATGGATTTATACGTCTCCGAAAGAGAATCAAGCGTGTGTACAGCGGCATAAACGCAGCAGTGATAGGATTGGTGAGGTTCGGTGAGCAAATGCAGACCCTTTGAAGTCATATTGCATGGTACCCTTTCCATGGTTCTCAACTCTCCAGGTTTAAGGGATTCTTCCTTCAGCTAAAACATGCATGTGGAACCCAGAGTATGATCCACCGTGTGATCGGGAAACGTGTTCAAATGTGTCTCAGTTTTCGTCCCCTGGTACTCGGGTGCAACATTCCAGACGCTTTACTAACACTCTCCCCACTTGGAGAGTCAGTGCCTTTAACCTCCTGTTTGGCCCAGTTTGCAATTTCTGCGGAAAATGAACAGGAATAGGGAGAACCAATGAGAGACTAGCTGGAGGTGTCTGGACGGGTAAATTTAACTCTCATTTCCCACCAAGAAGAGGAATTAATCAAAGGCTCAGCGAGCCATGCCGGAACCACACTAGGGCCTGAAGCAATCCTGCGGTGTTGCGGCCAGCTCACAAGAAAGCGAGTTGAAGAAAGGAGCTCAGGGGCCCTGTAATTCACACACCTGCAGAGTTATAAATGACAGCTATCATCCAAAAATATATTGAAGTAAGGCTGCCAAGAGGACTTGAAAGCGGGGCAGAATTGCAGGAAACCGATTTCAGGAGGTAGACTGGAATTGCATGTAAAGCATAGGAAAAGAGGCAGAACGTCCACAATGATGCACTTGGCCAAAAAGGTCGTATGCGTTTTTTCCCAGGAAAAAACGCATACGCCCTTTTTGGCCAACCAAGCAAGCTTGCAAAGGAAATCTGCACTACAATGAAGTCTCACTGCCCCCCGGTCAAAAGGGCCATCTGAAAAAAGTGTAAAATCCAGAAAGGCAGGACAGGCCATGGAGAACTGGGAGCCTTGTTATGCTGATGGGCGTGATGCAAATTGCCAACAGCCACTCTGGAGAAGTGTATGGTGTTTCCTGAAACATCTAAAAAACAAAGCAACAGAGCCTAGGGCACTTCCACTTATGGTCCTATAGCTTAGGGAAATTAAAATCAAAAAGACACAGCCACCCCAAAGTTTGGGACGGCTCTGTTTACAAGAACCTCGTTTACGGTACAAGTTCAATATCGCAGAAAGCGAAAAATGGATAAAGAAGTTGTGGGACTTACGTACAATGCAATATCATTCAGCAATGAAATCTATGTCATCATGCCCGTAGCAGCATAATGAGTGGATTCAGGTACGATGATTCTAAGTGAAATATGTCACACAGAAAAAGAAACATCATAAGATATCACTAATACACGGAATGTAAAGTTGGCTACACAGGAACTGAATTACAAAACAGAATAGGGTCTCAAATGTAGAAAACCAACTTATGCTTGCTTAAGGGGAAAGGTGAGTTGGGGTGCTGCATAAAACCAGAGATGGAAATTAGCACAGATACCTTTCCATAAGCCAAATATGTAATAGACAAGAGCTACTGCTTGCTCAACGAAGTGGACTCAACACCCCATATTAAACGCCTAAGAATATACTTGACTAGTAAGAATCTTAAAACCTATGGATTTATATGTCTCCGAAGGAGAATCAAGCGTGTGTACAGCGGCATAAACGCAGCAGTGATAGGATTGGTGAGGTTCGGTGAGCAAATGCAGACCCTTTGAAGTCATATTGCATGGTACCCATTCCATGGTTCTCAACTCTCCAGGTTTAAGGGATTCTTCCTTCAGCTAAAACATGCATGTGGAACCCAGAGTATGATCCACCGTGTGATCGGGAAACCTGTTCAAATGTGTCTCAGTTTTCGCCCCCTGGTACTCGGGTGCAACATTCCAGACGCTTTACTAACACTCTCCCCACTTGGAGAGTCAGTGCCTTTAACCTCCTGTTTGGCCCAGTTTGCAATTTCTGCGGAAAATGAACAGGAATAGGGAGAACCAATGAGAGACTAGCTGGAGGTGTCTGGACGGGCAAATTTAACTCTCATTTCCCACCAAGAAGAGGAATTAACCAAAGGCTCAGCAAGCCATGCCGGAACCACACTAGAGCCTGAAGCAATCCTGCGGTGTTGCGGCCAGCTCACAAGAAAGCGAGTTGAAGAAAGGAGCTCAGGGGCCCTGTAATTCACACACCTGCAGAGTTCTAAATGACAGCTATCGTCCAAAAATATATTGAAGTAAGGCTGCCAAGAGGACTTGAAAGCGGGGCAGAATTGCAGGAAACCGATTTCAGGAGGTAGACTGGAATTGCATGTAAAGCATAGGAAAAGAGGCAGAACGTCCACAATGATGCACTTGGCCAAAAAGGGCGTATGCGTTTTTTCCTGAATATATTCAGGAAAAAACGCATACGCCCTTTTTGGCCAACCAAGCAAGCTTGCAAAGGAAATCTGCACTACAATGAAGTCTCACTGCCCCCCGGTCAAAAGGGCCATCTGAAAAAAGTGTAAAATCCAGAAAGGCAGGACAGGCCATGGAGAACTGGGAGCCTTGTTATGCTGATGGGCGTGATGTAAATTGCCAACAGCCACTCTGGAGAAGTGTATGGTGTTTCCTGAAACATCTAAAAAACAAAGCAACAGAGCCTAGGGCACTTCCACTTATGGTCCTATAGATTAGGGAAATTAAAATCAAAAAGACACAGGCACCCCAAAGTTTGGGACGGCTCTGTTTACAAGAACCTCGTTTACGGTACAAGTTCAATATCGCAGAAAGCGAAAAATGGATAAAGAAGTTGTGGTACTTACGTACAATGCAATATCACTCAGCAATGAAATCTATGTCATCAGGCCAGTAGCAGCATAATGAGTGGATTCAGGTACGATGATTCTAAGTGAAATAAGTCACACAGAAAAAGAAACATCATAAGATATCACTAATACACGGAATGTAAACTTGGCTACACAGGAACTGAATTACAAAACAGAATAGGGTCTCAAATGTAGAAAACCAACTTATGCTTGCTTAAGGGGAAAGGTGAGTTGAGGTGCTGCATAAAACCAGAGATTGAAATTAGCACAGATACCTTTCCATAAGCCAAATACGTAATAGACAAGAGCTACTGCTTGCTCAACGAAGTGGACTCAACACCCCATATTAAACGCCTAAGAATATACCTGACTAGTAAGAATCTTAAAACCTATGGATTTATACGTCTCCGAAAGAGAATCAAGCGTGTGTACAGCGGCATAAACGCAGCAGTGATAGGATTGGTGAGGTTCGGTGAGCAAATGCAGACCCTTTGAAGTCATATTGCATGGTACCCTTTCCATGGTTCTCAACTCTCCAGGTTTAAGGGATTCTTCCTTCAGCTAAAACATGCATGTGGAACCCAGAGTATGATCCACCGTGTGATCGGGAAACGTGTTCAAATGTGTCTCAGTTTTCGTCCCCTGGTACTCGGGTGCAACATTCCAGACGCTTTACTAACACTCTCCCCACTTGGAGAGTCAGTGCCTTTAACCTCCTGTTTGGCCCAGTTTGCAATTTCTGCGGAAAATGAACAGGAATAGGGAGAACCAATGAGAGACTAGCTGGAGGTGTCTGGACGGGTAAATTTAACTCTCATTTCCCACCAAGAAGAGGAATTAATCAAAGGCTCAGCGAGCCATGCCGGAACCACACTAGGGCCTGAAGCAATCCTGCGGTGTTGCGGCCAGCTCACAAGAAAGCGAGTTGAAGAAAGGAGCTCAGGGGCCCTGTAATTCACACACCTGCAGAGTTATAAATGACAGCTATCATCCAAAAATATATTGAAGTAAGGCTGCCAAGAGGACTTGAAAGCGGGGCAGAATTGCAGGAAACCGATTTCAGGAGGTAGACTGGAATTGCATGTAAAGCATAGGAAAAGAGGCAGAACGTCCACAATGATGCACTTGGCCAAAAAGGTCGTATGCGTTTTTTCCCAGGAAAAAACGCATACGCCCTTTTTGGCCAACCAAGCAAGCTTGCAAAGGAAATCTGCACTACAATGAAGTCTCACTGCCCCCCGGTCAAAAGGGCCATCTGAAAAAAGTGTAAAATCCAGAAAGGCAGGACAGGCCATGGAGAACTGGGAGCCTTGTTATGCTGATGGGCGTGATGCAAATTGCCAACAGCCACTCTGGAGAAGTGTATGGTGTTTCCTGAAACATCTAAAAAACAAAGCAACAGAGCCTAGGGCACTTCCACTTATGGTCCTATAGATTAGGGAAATTAAAATCAAAAAGACACAGGCACCCCAAAGTTTGGGACGGCTCTGTTTACAAGAACCTCGTTTACGGTACAAGTTCAATATCGCAGAAAGCGAAAAATGGATAAAGAAGTTGTGGTACTTACGTACAATGCAATATCACTCAGCAATGAAATCTATGTCATCAGGCCAGTAGCAGCATAATGAGTGGATTCAGGTACGATGATTCTAAGTGAAATAAGTCACACAGAAAAAGAAACATCATAAGATATCACTAATACACGGAATGTAAACTTGGCTACACAGGAACTGAATTACAAAACAGAATAGGGTCTCAAATGTAGAAAACCAACTTATGCTTGCTTAAGGGGAAAGGTGAGTTGAGGTGCTGCATAAAACCAGAGATTGAAATTAGCACAGATACCTTTCCATAAGCCAAATACGTAATAGACAAGAGCTACTGCTTGCTCAACGAAGTGGACTCAACACCCCATATTAAACGCCTAAGAATATACCTGACTAGTAAGAATCTTAAAACCTATGGATTTATACGTCTCCGAAAGAGAATCAAGCGTGTGTACAGCGGCATAAACGCAGCAGTGATAGGATTGGTGAGGTTCGGTGAGCAAATGCAGACCCTTTGAAGTCATATT
This sequence comes from Pseudorca crassidens, assembly GCF_039906515.1. NCBI lineage: Eukaryota > Metazoa > Chordata > Mammalia > Artiodactyla > Delphinidae > Pseudorca > Pseudorca crassidens. The sequence continues at coordinate 2,983,856 of NW_027135939.1, forward strand.
GCATGGTACCCTTTCCATGGTTCTCAACTCTCCAGGTTTAAGGGATTCTTCCTTCAGCTAAAACATGCATGTGGAACCCAGAGTATGATCCACCGTGTGATCGGGAAACGTGTTCAAATGTGTCTCAGTTTTCGTCCCCTGGTACTCGGGTGCAACATTCCAGACGCTTTACTAACACTCTCCCCACTTGGAGAGTCAGTGCCTTTAACCTCCTGTTTGGCCCAGTTTGCAATTTCTGCGGAAAATGAACAGGAATAGGGAGAACCAATGAGAGACTAGCTGGAGGTGTCTGGACGGGTAAATTTAACTCTCATTTCCCACCAAGAAGAGGAATTAATCAAAGGCTCAGCGAGCCATGCCGGAACCACACTAGGGCCTGAAGCAATCCTGCGGTGTTGCGGCCAGCTCACAAGAAAGCGAGTTGAAGAAAGGAGCTCAGGGGCCCTGTAATTCACACACCTGCAGAGTTATAAATGACAGCTATCATCCAAAAATATATTGAAGTAAGGCTGCCAAGAGGACTTGAAAGCGGGGCAGAATTGCAGGAAACCGATTTCAGGAGGTAGACTGGAATTGCATGTAAAGCATAGGAAAAGAGGCAGAACGTCCACAATGATGCACTTGGCCAAAAAGGTCGTATGCGTTTTTTCCCAGGAAAAAACGCATACGCCCTTTTTGGCCAACCAAGCAAGCTTGCAAAGGAAATCTGCACTACAATGAAGTCTCACTGCCCCCCGGTCAAAAGGGCCATCTGAAAAAAGTGTAAAATCCAGAAAGGCAGGACAGGCCATGGAGAACTGGGAGCCTTGTTATGCTGATGGGCGTGATGCAAATTGCCAACAGCCACTCTGGAGAAGTGTATGGTGTTTCCTGAAACATCTAAAAAACAAAGCAACAGAGCCTAGGGCACTTCCACTTATGGTCCTATAGCTTAGGGAAATTAAAATCAAAAAGACACAGCCACCCCAAAGTTTGGGACGGCTCTGTTTACAAGAACCTCGTTTACGGTACAAGTTCAATATCGCAGAAAGCGAAAAATGGATAAAGAAGTTGTGGGACTTACGTACAATGCAATATCATTCAGCAATGAAATCTATGTCATCATGCCCGTAGCAGCCTAATGAGTGGATTCAGGTACGATGATTCTAAGTGAAATATGTCACACAGAAAAAGAAACATCATAAGATATCACTAATACACGGAATGTAAAGTTGGCTACACAGGAACTGAATTACAAAACAGAATAGGGTCTCAAATGTAGAAAACCAACTTATGCTTGCTTAAGGGGAAAGGTGAGTTGGGGTGCTGCATAAAACCAGAGATGGAAATTAGCACAGATACCTTTCCATAAGCCAAATATGTAATAGACAAGAGCTACTGCTTGCTCAACGAAGTGGACTCAACACCCCATATTAAACGCCTAAGAATATACTTGACTAGTAAGAATCTTAAAACCTATGGATTTATATGTCTCCGAAGGAGAATCAAGCGTGTGTACAGCGGCATAAACGCAGCAGTGATAGGATTGGTGAGGTTCGGTGAGCAAATGCAGACCCTTTGAAGTCATATTGCATGGTACCCATTCCATGGTTCTCAACTCTCCAGGTTTAAGGGATTCTTCCTTCAGCTAAAACATGCATGTGGAACCCAGAGTATGATCCACCGTGTGATCGGGAAACGTGTTCAAATGTGTCTCAGTTTTCGCCCCCTGGTACTCGGGTGCAACATTCCAGACGCTTTACTAACACTCTCCCCACTTGGAGAGTCAGTGCCTTTAACCTCCTGTTTGGCCCAGTTTGCAATTTCTGCGGAAAATGAACAGGAATAGGGAGAACCAATGAGAGACTAGCTGGAGGTGTCTGGACGGGCAAATTTAACTCTCATTTCCCACCAAGAAGAGGAATTAACCAAAGGCTCAGCGAGCCATGCCGGAACCACACTAGAGCCTGAAGCAATCCTGCGGTGTTGCGGCCAGCTCACAAGAAAGCGAGTTGAAGAAAGGAGCTCAGGGGCCCTGTAATTCACACACCTGCAGAGTTCTAAATGACAGCTATCGTCCAAAAATATATTGAAGTAAGGCTGCCAAGAGGACTTGAAAGCGGGGCAGAATTGCAGGAAACCGATTTCAGGAGGTAGACTGGAATTGCATGTAAAGCATAGGAAAAGAGGCAGAACGTCCACAATGATGCACTTGGCCAAAAAGGGCGTATGCGTTTTTTCCTGAATATATTCAGGAAAAAACGCATACGCCCTTTTTGGCCAACCAAGCAAGCTTGCAAAGGAAATCTGCACTACAATGAAGTCTCACTGCCCCCCGGTCAAAAGGGCCATCTGAAAAAAGTGTAAAATCCAGAAAGGCAGGACAGGCCATGGAGAACTGGGAGCCTTGTTATGCTGATGGGCGTGATGTAAATTGCCAACAGCCACTCTGGAGAAGTGTATGGTGTTTCCTGAAACATCTAAAAAACAAAGCAACAGAGCCTAGGGCACTTCCACTTATGGTCCTATAGATTAGGGAAATTAAAATCAAAAAGACACAGGCACCCCAAAGTTTGGGACGGCTCTGTTTACAAGAACCTCGTTTACGGTACAAGTTCAATATCGCAGAAAGCGAAAAATGGATAAAGAAGTTGTGGTACTTACGTACAATGCAATATCACTCAGCAATGAAATCTATGTCATCAGGCCAGTAGCAGCATAATGAGTGGATTCAGGTACGATGATTCTAAGTGAAATAAGTCACACAGAAAAAGAAACATCATAAGATATCACTAATACACGGAATGTAAACTTGGCTACACAGGAACTGAATTACAAAACAGAATAGGGTCTCAAATGTAGAAAACCAACTTATGCTTGCTTAAGGGGAAAGGTGAGTTGAGGTGCTGCATAAAACCAGAGATTGAAATTAGCACAGATACCTTTCCATAAGCCAAATACGTAATAGACAAGAGCTACTGCTTGCTCAACGAAGTGGACTCAACACCCCATATTAAACGCCTAAGAATATACCTGACTAGTAAGAATCTTAAAACCTATGGATTTATACGTCTCCGAAAGAGAATCAAGCGTGTGTACAGCGGCATAAATGCAGCAGTGATAGGATTGGTGAAGTTCGGTGAGCAAATGCAGACCCTTTGAAGTCATATTGCATGGTACCCTTTCCATGGTTCTCAACTCTCCAGGTTTAAGGGATTCTTCCTTCAGCTAAAACATGCATGTGGAACCCAGAGTATGATCCACCGTGTGATCGGGAAACGTGTTCAAATGTGTCTCAGTTTTCGTCCCCTGGTACTCGGGTGCAACATTCCAGACGCTTTACTAACACTCTCCCCACTTGGAGAGTCAGTGCCTTTAACCTCCTGTTTGGCCCAGTTTGCAATTTCTGCGGAAAATGAACAGGAATAGGGAGAACCAATGAGAGACTAGCTGGAGGTGTCTGGACGGGTAAATTTAACTCTCATTTCCCACCAAGAAGAGGAATTAATCAAAGGCTCAGCGAGCCATGCCGGAACCACACTAGGGCCTGAAGCAATCCTGCGGTGTTGCGGCCAGCTCACAAGAAAGCGAGTTGAAGAAAGGAGCTCAGGGGCCCTGTAATTCACACACCTGCAGAGTTATAAATGACAGCTATCATCCAAAAATATATTGAAGTAAGGCTGCCAAGAGGACTTGAAAGCGGGGCAGAATTGCAGGAAACCGATTTCAGGAGGTAGACTGGAATTGCATGTAAAGCATAGGAAAAGAGGCAGAACGTCCACAATGATGCACTTGGCCAAAAAGGTCGTATGCGTTTTTTCCCAGGAAAAAACGCATACGCCCTTTTTGGCCAACCAAGCAAGCTTGCAAAGGAAATCTGCACTACAATGAAGTCTCACTGCCCCCCGGTCAAAAGGGCCATCTGAAAAAAGTGTAAAATCCAGAAAGGCAGGACAGGCCATGGAGAACTGGGAGCCTTGTTATGCTGATGGGCGTGATGCAAATTGCCAACAGCCACTCTGGAGAAGTGTATGGTGTTTCCTGAAACATCTAAAAAACAAAGCAACAGAGCCTAGGGCACTTCCACTTATGGTCCTATAGATTAGGGAAATTAAAATCAAAAAGACACAGGCACCCCAAAGTTTGGGACGGCTCTGTTTACAAGAACCTCGTTTACGGTACAAGTTCAATATCGCAGAAAGCGAAAAATGGATAAAGAAGTTGTGGTACTTACGTACAATGCAATATCACTCAGCAATGAAATCTATGTCATCAGGCCAGTAGCAGCATAATGAGTGGATTCAGGTACGATGATTCTAAGTGAAATAAGTCACACAGAAAAAGAAACATCATAAGATATCACTAATACACGGAATGTAAACTTGGCTACACAGGAACTGAATTACAAAACAGAATAGGGTCTCAAATGTAGAAAACCAACTTATGCTTGCTTAAGGGGAAAGGTGAGTTGAGGTGCTGCATAAAACCAGAGATTGAAATTAGCACAGATACCTTTCCATAAGCCAAATACGTAATAGACAAGAGCTACTGCTTGCTCAACGAAGTGGACTCAACACCCCATATTAAACGCCTAAGAATATACCTGACTAGTAAGAATCTTAAAACCTATGGATTTATACGTCTCCGAAAGAGAATCAAGCGTGTGTACAGCGGCATAAACGCAGCAGTGATAGGATTGGTGAGGTTCGGTGAGCAAATGCAGACCCTTTGAAGTCATATTGCATGGTACCCTTTCCATGGTTCTCAACTCTCCAGGTTTAAGGGATTCTTCCTTCAGCTAAAACATGCATGTGGAACCCAGAGTATGATCCACCGTGTGATCGGGAAACGTGTTCAAATGTGTCTCAGTTTTCGTCCCCTGGTACTCGGGTGCAACATTCCAGACGCTTTACTAACACTCTCCCCACTTGGAGAGTCAGTGCCTTTAACCTCCTGTTTGGCCCAGTTTGCAATTTCTGCGGAAAATGAACAGGAATAGGGAGAACCAATGAGAGACTAGCTGGAGGTGTCTGGACGGGTAAATTTAACTCTCATTTCCCACCAAGAAGAGGAATTAATCAAAGGCTCAGCGAGCCATGCCGGAACCACACTAGGGCCTGAAGCAATCCTGCGGTGTTGCGGCCAGCTCACAAGAAAGCGAGTTGAAGAAAGGAGCTCAGGGGCCCTGTAATTCACACACCTGCAGAGTTATAAATGACAGCTATCATCCAAAAATATATTGAAGTAAGGCTGCCAAGAGGACTTGAAAGCGGGGCAGAATTGCAGGAAACCGATTTCAGGAGGTAGACTGGAATTGCATGTAAAGCATAGGAAAAGAGGCAGAACGTCCACAATGATGCACTTGGCCAAAAAGGGCGTATGCGTTTTTTCCTGAATATATTCAGGAAAAAACGCATACGCCCTTTTTGGCCAACCAAGCAAGCTTGCAAAGGAAATCTGCACTACAATGAAGTCTCACTGCCCCCCGGTCAAAAGGGCCATCTGAAAAAAGTGTAAAATCCAGAAAGGCAGGACAGGCCATGGAGAACTGGGAGCCTTGTTATGCTGATGGGCGTGATGTAAATTGCCAACAGCCACTCTGGAGAAGTGTATGGTGTTTCCTGAAACATCTAAAAAACAAAGCAACAGAGCCTAGGGCACTTCCACTTATGGTCCTATAGATTAGGGAAATTAAAATCAAAAAGACACAGGCACCCCAAAGTTTGGGACGGCTCTGTTTACAAGAACCTCGTTTACGGTACAAGTTCAATATCGCAGAAAGCGAAAAATGGATAAAGAAGTTGTGGTACTTACGTACAATGCAATATCACTCAGCAATGAAATCTATGTCATCAGGCCAGTAGCAGCATAATGAGTGGATTCAGGTACGATGATTCTAAGTGAAATAAGTCACACAGAAAAAGAAACATCATAAGATATCACTAATACACGGAATGTAAACTTGGCTACACAGGAACTGAATTACAAAACAGAATAGGGTCTCAAATGTAGAAAACCAACTTATGCTTGCTTAAGGGGAAAGGTGAGTTGAGGTGCTGCATAAAACCAGAGATTGAAATTAGCACAGATACCTTTCCATAAGCCAAATACGTAATAGACAAGAGCTACTGCTTGCTCAACGAAGTGGACTCAACACCCCATATTAAACGCCTAAGAATATACCTGACTAGTAAGAATCTTAAAACCTATGGATTTATACGTCTCCGAAAGAGAATCAAGCGTGTGTACAGCGGCATAAACGCAGCAGTGATAGGATTGGTGAGGTTCGGTGAGCAAATGCAGACCCTTTGAAGTCATATTGCATGGTACCCTTTCCATGGTTCTCAACTCTCCAGGTTTAAGGGATTCTTCCTTCAGCTAAAACATGCATGTGGAACCCAGAGTATGATCCACCGTGTGATCGGGAAACGTGTTCAAATGTGTCTCAGTTTTCGTCCCCTGGTACTCGGGTGCAACATTCCAGACGCTTTACTAACACTCTCCCCACTTGGAGAGTCAGTGCCTTTAACCTCCTGTTTGGCCCAGTTTGCAATTTCTGCGGAAAATGAACAGGAATAGGGAGAACCAATGAGAGACTAGCTGGAGGTGTCTGGACGGGTAAATTTAACTCTCATTTCCCACCAAGAAGAGGAATTAATCAAAGGCTCAGCGAGCCATGCCGGAACCACACTAGGGCCTGAAGCAATCCTGCGGTGTTGCGGCCAGCTCACAAGAAAGCGAGTTGAAGAAAGGAGCTCAGGGGCCCTGTAATTCACACACCTGCAGAGTTATAAATGACAGCTATCATCCAAAAATATATTGAAGTAAGGCTGCCAAGAGGACTTGAAAGCGGGGCAGAATTGCAGGAAACCGATTTCAGGAGGTAGACTGGAATTGCATGTAAAGCATAGGAAAAGAGGCAGAACGTCCACAATGATGCACTTGGCCAAAAAGGTCGTATGCGTTTTTTCCCAGGAAAAAACGCATACGCCCTTTTTGGCCAACCAAGCAAGCTTGCAAAGGAAATCTGCACTACAATGAAGTCTCACTGCCCCCCGGTCAAAAGGGCCATCTGAAAAAAGTGTAAAATCCAGAAAGGCAGGACAGGCCATGGAGAACTGGGAGCCTTGTTATGCTGATGGGCGTGATGCAAATTGCCAACAGCCACTCTGGAGAAGTGTATGGTGTTTCCTGAAACATCTAAAAAACAAAGCAACAGAGCCTAGGGCACTTCCACTTATGGTCCTATAGATTAGGGAAATTAAAATCAAAAAGACACAGGCACCCCAAAGTTTGGGACGGCTCTGTTTACAAGAACCTCGTTTACGGTACAAGTTCAATATCGCAGAAAGCGAAAAATGGATAAAGAAGTTGTGGTACTTACGTACAATGCAATATCACTCAGCAATGAAATCTATGTCATCAGGCCAGTAGCAGCATAATGAGTGGATTCAGGTACGATGATTCTAAGTGAAATAAGTCACACAGAAAAAGAAACATCATAAGATATCACTAATACACGGAATGTAAACTTGGCTACACAGGAACTGAATTACAAAACAGAATAGGGTCTCAAATGTAGAAAACCAACTTATGCTTGCTTAAGGGGAAAGGTGAGTTGAGGTGCTGCATAAAACCAGAGATTGAAATTAGCACAGATACCTTTCCATAAGCCAAATACGTAATAGACAAGAGCTACTGCTTGCTCAACGAAGTGGACTCAACACCCCATATTAAACGCCTAAGAATATACCTGACTAGTAAGAATCTTAAAACCTATGGATTTATACGTCTCCGAAAGAGAATCAAGCGTGTGTACAGCGGCATAAACGCAGCAGTGATAGGATTGGTGAGGTTCGGTGAGCAAATGCAGACCCTTTGAAGTCATATTGCATGGTACCCTTTCCATGGTTCTCAACTCTCCAGGTTTAAGGGATTCTTCCTTCAGCTAAAACATGCATGTGGAACCCAGAGTATGATCCACCGTGTGATCGGGAAACGTGTTCAAATGTGTCTCAGTTTTCGTCCCCTGGTACTCGGGTGCAACATTCCAGACGCTTTACTAACACTCTCCCCACTTGGAGAGTCAGTGCCTTTAACCTCCTGTTTGGCCCAGTTTGCAATTTCTGCGGAAAATGAACAGGAATAGGGAGAACCAATGAGAGACTAGCTGGAGGTGTCTGGACGGGTAAATTTAACTCTCATTTCCCACCAAGAAGAGGAATTAATCAAAGGCTCAGCGAGCCATGCCGGAACCACACTAGGGCCTGAAGCAATCCTGCGGTGTTGCGGCCAGCTCACAAGAAAGCGAGTTGAAGAAAGGAGCTCAGGGGCCCTGTAATTCACACACCTGCAGAGTTATAAATGACAGCTATCATCCAAAAATATATTGAAGTAAGGCTGCCAAGAGGACTTGAAAGCGGGGCAGAATTGCAGGAAACCGATTTCAGGAGGTAGACTGGAATTGCATGTAAAGCATAGGAAAAGAGGCAGAACGTCCACAATGATGCACTTGGCCAAAAAGGTCGTATGCGTTTTTTCCTGAATATATTCAGGAAAAAACGCATACGCCCTTTTTGGCCAACCAAGCAAGCTTGCAAAGGAAATCTGCACTACAATGAAGTCTCACTGCCCCCCGGTCAAAAGGGCCATCTGAAAAAAGTGTAAAATCCAGAAAGGCAGGACAGGCCATGGAGAACTGGGAGCCTTGTTATGCTGATGGGCGTGATGTAAATTGCCAACAGCCACTCTGGAGAAGTGTATGGTGTTTCCTGAAACATCTAAAAAACAAAGCAACAGAGCCTAGGGCACTTCCACTTATGGTCCTATAGATTAGGGAAATTAAAATCAAAAAGACACAGGCACCCCAAAGTTTGGGACGGCTCTGTTTACAAGAACCTCGTTTACGGTACAAGTTCAATATCGCAGAAAGCGAAAAATGGATAAAGAAGTTGTGGTACTTACGTACAATGCAATATCACTCAGCAATGAAATCTATGTCATCAGGCCAGTAGCAGCATAATGAGTGGATTCAGGTACGATGATTCTAAGTGAAATAAGTCACACAGAAAAAGAAACATCATAAGATATCACTAATACACGGAATGTAAACTTGGCTACACAGGAACTGAATTACAAAACAGAATAGGGTCTCAAATGTAGAAAACCAACTTATGCTTGCTTAAGGGGAAAGGTGAGTTGAGGTGCTGCATAAAACCAGAGATTGAAATTAGCACAGATACCTTTCCATAAGCCAAATACGTAATAGACAAGAGCTACTGCTTGCTCAACGAAGTGGACTCAACACCCCATATTAAACGCCTAAGAATATACCTGACTAGTAAGAATCTTAAAACCTATGGATTTATACGTCTCCGAAAGAGAATCAAGCGTGTGTACAGCGGCATAAATGCAGCAGTGATAGGATTGGTGAAGTTCGGTGAGCAAATGCAGACCCTTTGAAGTCATATTGCATGGTACCCTTTCCATGGTTCTCAACTCTCCAGGTTTAAGGGATTCTTCCTTCAGCTAAAACATGCATGTGGAACCCAGAGTATGATCCACCGTGTGATCGGGAAACGTGTTCAAATGTGTCTCAGTTTTCGTCCCCTGGTACTCGGGTGCAACATTCCAGACGCTTTACTAACACTCTCCCCACTTGGAGAGTCAGTGCCTTTAACCTCCTGTTTGGCCCAGTTTGCAATTTCTGCGGAAAATGAACAGGAATAGGGAGAACCAATGAGAGACTAGCTGGAGGTGTCTGGACGGGTAAATTTAACTCTCATTTCCCACCAAGAAGAGGAATTAATCAAAGGCTCAGCGAGCCATGCCGGAACCACACTAGGGCCTGAAGCAATCCTGCGGTGTTGCGGCCAGCTCACAAGAAAGCGAGTTGAAGAAAGGAGCTCAGGGGCCCTGTAATTCACACACCTGCAGAGTTATAAATGACAGCTATCATCCAAAAATATATTGAAGTAAGGCTGCCAAGAGGACTTGAAAGCGGGGCAGAATTGCAGGAAACCGATTTCAGGAGGTAGACTGGAATTGCATGTAAAGCATAGGAAAAGAGGCAGAACGTCCACAATGATGCACTTGGCCAAAAAGGTCGTATGCGTTTTTTCCCAGGAAAAAACGCATACGCCCTTTTTGGCCAACCAAGCAAGCTTGCAAAGGAAATCTGCACTACAATGAAGTCTCACTGCCCCCCGGTCAAAAGGGCCATCTGAAAAAAGTGTAAAATCCAGAAAGGCAGGACAGGCCATGGAGAACTGGGAGCCTTGTTATGCTGATGGGCGTGATGCAAATTGCCAACAGCCACTCTGGAGAAGTGTATGGTGTTTCCTGAAACATCTAAAAAACAAAGCAACAGAGCCTAGGGCACTTCCACTTATGGTCCTATAGATTAGGGAAATTAAAATCAAAAAGACACAGGCACCCCAAAGTTTGGGACGGCTCTGTTTACAAGAACCTCGTTTACGGTACAAGTTCAATATCGCAGAAAGCGAAAAATGGATAAAGAAGTTGTGGTACTTACGTACAATGCAATATCACTCAGCAATGAAATCTATGTCATCAGGCCAGTAGCAGCATAATGAGTGGATTCAGGTACGATGATTCTAAGTGAAATAAGTCACACAGAAAAAGAAACATCATAAGATATCACTAATACACGGAATGTAAACTTGGCTACACAGGAACTGAATTACAAAACAGAATAGGGTCTCAAATGTAGAAAACCAACTTATGCTTGCTTAAGGGGAAAGGTGAGTTGAGGTGCTGCATAAAACCAGAGATTGAAATTAGCACAGATACCTTTCCATAAGCCAAATACGTAATAGACAAGAGCTACTGCTTGCTCAACGAAGTGGACTCAACACCCCATATTAAACGCCTAAGAATATACCTGACTAGTAAGAATCTTAAAACCTATGGATTTATACGTCTCCGAAAGAGAATCAAGCGTGTGTACAGCGGCATAAACGCAGCAGTGATAGGATTGGTGAGGTTCGGTGAGCAAATGCAGACCCTTTGAAGTCATATTGCATGGTACCCTTTCCATGGTTCTCAACTCTCCAGGTTTAAGGGATTCTTCCTTCAGCTAAAACATGCATGTGGAACCCAGAGTATGATCCACCGTGTGATCGGGAAACGTGTTCAAATGTGTCTCAGTTTTCGTCCCCTGGTACTCGGGTGCAACATTCCAGACGCTTTACTAACACTCTCCCCACTTGGAGAGTCAGTGCCTTTAACCTCCTGTTTGGCCCAGTTTGCAATTTCTGCGGAAAATGAACAGGAATAGGGAGAACCAATGAGAGACTAGCTGGAGGTGTCTGGACGGGTAAATTTAACTCTCATTTCCCACCAAGAAGAGGAATTAATCAAAGGCTCAGCGAGCCATGCCGGAACCACACTAGGGCCTGAAGCAATCCTGCGGTGTTGCGGCCAGCTCACAAGAAAGCGAGTTGAAGAAAGGAGCTCAGGGGCCCTGTAATTCACACACCTGCAGAGTTATAAATGACAGCTATCATCCAAAAATATATTGAAGTAAGGCTGCCAAGAGGACTTGAAAGCGGGGCAGAATTGCAGGAAACCGATTTCAGGAGGTAGACTGGAATTGCATGTAAAGCATAGGAAAAGAGGCAGAACGTCCACAATGATGCACTTGGCCAAAAAGGGCGTATGCGTTTTTTCCCAGGAAAAAACGCATACGCCCTTTTTGGCCAACCAAGCAAGCTTGCAAAGGAAATCTGCACTACAATGAAGTCTCACTGCCCCCCGGTCAAAAGGGCCATCTGAAAAAAGTGTAAAATCCAGAAAGGCAGGACAGGCCATAGAGAACTGGGAGCCTTGTTATGCTGATGGGCGTGATGTAAATTGCCAAAAGCCACTCTGGAGAAGTGTATGGTGTTTCCTGAAACATCTAAGAAACAAAGCAACAGAGCCTAGGGCACTTCCACTTATGGTCTTATAGATTAGGGAAGTAAAATCAAAAAGACACAGGCACCCCAAAGTTTGGGATGGCTCTGTTTACAAGAACCTCGTTTACGGTACAAGTTCAATATCACAGAAAGCGAAAAATGGATAAAGAAGTTGTGGTACTTACGTACAATGCAATATCACTCAGCAATGAAATCTATGTCATCAGGCCAGTAGCAGCATAATGAGTGGATTCAGGTACGATGATTCTAAGTGAAATAAGTCACACAGAAAAAGAAACATCATAAGATATCACTAATACACGGAATGTAAACTTGGCTACACAGGAACTGAATTACAAAACAGAATAGGGTCTCAAATGTAGAAAACCAACTTATGCTTGCTTAAGGTGAAAGGTGAGTTGGGGTGCTGCATAAAACCAGAGATTGAAATTAGCACAGATACCTTTCCATAAGCCAAATATGTAATAGACAAGAGCTACTGCTTGCTCAACGAAGTGGACTCAACACCCCATATTAAACGCCTAAGAATATACCTGACTAGTAAGAATCTTAAAACCTATGGATTTATATGTCTCTGAAAGAGAATCAAGCGTGTGTACAGCGGCATAAACGCAGCAGTGATAGGATTGGTGAGGTTCGGTGAGCAAATGCAGACCCTTTGAAGTCGTATTGCATGGTACCCATTCCATGGGTGTCAACTCTCCAGGTTTAAGGGATTCTTCCTTCAGCTAAAACATGCATGTGGAACCCAGAGTATGATCCACCGTGTGATCGGGAAACGTGTTCAAATGTGTCTCACTTTTCGTCCACTGGTACTCGGGTGCAACATTCCAGACGCTTTACTAACACTCTCCCCACTTGGAGAGTCAGTGCCTTTAACCTCCTGTTTGGCCCAGTTTGCAATTTCTGCGGAAAATGAACAGGAATAGGGAGAACCAATGAGAGACTAGCTGGAGGTGTCTGCACGGGTAAATTTAACTCTCATTTCCCACCAAGAAGAGGAATTAACCAAAGGCTCAGCGAGCCATGCCGGAACCACACTAGGGCCTGAAGCAATCCTGCGGTGTTGCGGCCAGCTCACAAGAAAGCGAGTTGAAGAAAGGAGCTCAGGGGCCCTGTAATTCACACACCTGCAGAGTTATAAATGACAGCTATCATCCAAAAATATATTGAAGTAAGGCTGCCAAGAGGACTTGAAAGCGGGGCAGAATTGCAGGAAACCGATTTCAGGAGGTAGACTGGAATTGCATGTAAAGCATAGGAAAAGAGGCAGAACGTCCACAATGATGCACTTGGCCAAAAAGGGCGTATGCGTTTTTTCCCAGGAAAAAACGCATACGCCCTTTTTGGCCAACCAAGCAAGCTTGCAAAGGAAATCTGCACTACAATGAAGTCTCACTGCCCCCCGGTCAAAAGGGCCATCTGAAAAAAGTGTAAAATCCAGAAAGGCAGGACAGGCCATAGAGAACTGGGAGCCTTGTTATGCTGATGGGCGTGATGTAAATTGCCAAAAGCCACTCTGGAGAAGTGTATGGTGTTTCCTGAAACATCTAAGAAACAAAGCAACAGAGCCTAGGGCACTTCCACTTATGGTCTTATAGATTAGGGAAGTAAAATCAAAAAGACACAGGCACCCCAAAGTTTGGGATGGCTCTGTTTACAAGAACCTCGTTTACGGTACAAGTTCAATATCGCAGAAAGCGAAAAATGGATAAAGAAGTTGTGGTACTTACGTACAATGCAATATCACTCAGCAATGAAATCTATGTCATCAGGCCAGTAGCAGCATAATGAGTGGATTCAGGTACGATGATTCTAAGTGAAATAAGTCACACAGAAAAAGAAACATCATAAGATATCACTAATACACGGAATGTAAACTTGGCTACACAGGAACTGAATTACAAAACAGAATAGGGTCTCAAATGTAGAAAACCAAATTATGCTTGCTTAAGGTGAAAGGTGAGTTGGGGTGCTGCATAAAACCAGAGATTGAAATTAGCACAGATACCTTTCCATAAGCCAAATATGTAATAGACAAGAGCTACTGCTTGCTCAACGAAGTGGACTCAACACCCCATATTAAACGCCTAAGAATATACCTGACTAGTAAGAATCTTAAAACCTATGGATTTATATGTCTCCGAAAGAGAATCAAGCGTGTGTACAGCGGCATAAACGCAGCAGTGATAGGATTGGTGAGGTTCGGTGAGCAAATGCAGACCCTTTGAAGTCGTATTGCATGGTACCCATTCCATGGGTGTCAACTCTCCAGGTTTAAGGGATTCTTCCTTCAGCTAAAACATGCATGTGGAACCCAGAGTATGATCCACCGTGTGATCGGGAAACGTGTTCAAATGTGTCTCACTTTTCGTCCACTGGTACTCGGGTGCAACATTCCAGACGCTTTACTAACACTCTCCCCACTTGGAGAGTCAGTGCCTTTAACCTCCTGTTTGGCCCAGTTTGCAATTTCTGCGGAAAATGAACAGGAATAGGGAGAACCAATGAGAGACTAGCTGGAGGTGTCTGGACGGGTAAATTTAACTCTCATTTCCCACCAAGAAGAGGAATTAACCAAAGGCTCAGCGAGCCATGCCGGAACCACACTAGGGCCTGAAGCAATCCTGCGGTGTTGCGGCCAGCTCACAAGAAAGCGAGTTGAAGAAAGGAGCTCAGGGGCCCTGTAATTCACACACCTGCAGAGTTATAAATGACAGCTATCATCCAAAAATATATTGAAGTAAGGCTGCCAAGAGGACTTGAAAGCGGGGCAGAATTGCAGGAAACCGATTTCAGGAGGTAGACTGGAATTGCATGTAAAGCATAGGAAAAGAGGCAGAACGTCCACAATGATGCACTTGGCCAAAAAGGACGTATGCGTTTTTTCCCAGGAAAAAACACATACGCACTTTTTGGCCAACCAAGCAAGCTTGCAAAGGAAATCTGCACTACAATGAAGTCTCACTGCCACCCGGTCAAAAGGGACATCTGAAAAAAGTGTAAAATCCAGAAAGGCAGGACAGGCCATGGAGAACTGGGAGCCTTGTTATGCTGATGGGCGGGATGTAAATTGCCAAAAGCCACTCTGGAGAAGTGTATGGTGTTTCCTGAAACATCTAAGAAACAAAGCAACAGAGCCTAGGGCACTTCCACTTATGGTCCTATAGATTAGGGAAGTAAAATCAAAAAGACACAGGCACCCCAAAGTTTGGGACGGCTCTGTTTACAAGAACCTCGTTTACGGTATAAGTTCAATATCGCAGAAAGCGAAAAATGGATAAAGAAGTTGTGGTACTTACGTACAATGCAATATCACTCAGCAATGAAATCTATGTCATCAGGCCAGTAGCAGCATAATGAGTGGATTCAGGTACGATGATTCTAAGTGAAATAAGTCACACAGAAAAAGAAACATCATAAGATATCACTAATACACGGAATGTAAACTTGGCTACACAGGAACTGAATTACAAAACAGAATAGGGTCTCAAATGTAGAAAACCAACTTATGCTTGCTTAAGGGGAAAGGTGAGTTGGGGTGCTGCATAAAACCAGAGATTGAAATTAGCACAGATACCTTTCCATAAGCCAAATATGTAATAGACAAGAGCTACTGCTTGCTCAACGAAGTGGACTCAACACCCCATATTAAACGCCTAAGAATATACCTGACTAGTAAGAATCTTAAAACCTATGGATTGATATGTCTCTGAAAGAGAATCAAGCGTGTGTACAGCGGCATAAACGCAGCAGTGATAGGATTGGTGAGGTTCGGTGAGCAAATGCAGACCCTTTTAAGTCATATTGCATGGTACCCATTCCATGGTTCTCAACTCTCCAGGTTTAAGGGATTCTTCCTTCAGCTAAAACATGCATGTGGAACCCAGAGTATGATCCACCGTGTGATCGGGAAACGTGTTCAAATATGTCTCAGTTTTCCTCCCCTGGTACTCGGGTGCAACATTCCAGACGCTTTACTAACACTCTCCCCACTTGGAGAGTCAGTGCCTTTAACCTCCTGTTTGGCCCAGTTTGCAATTTCTGTGGAAAATGAACAGGAATAGGGAGAACCAATGAGAGACTAGCTGGAGGTGTCTGGAGGGGAAATTTAACTCTCATTTCCCACCAAGAAGAGGAATTAACCAAAGGCTCAGCGAGCCATGCCGGAACCACACTAGGGCCTGAAACAATCTTGCGGTGTTGCGGCCAGCTCACAAGAAAGCGAGTTGAAGAAAGGAGCTCAGGGGCCCTGTAATTCACACACCTGCAGAGTTCTAAATGACAGCTATCGTCCAAAAATATATTGAAGTAAGGCTGCCAAGAGGACTTGAAAGCGGGGCAGAATTGCAGGAAACCGATTTCAGGAGGTAGACTGGAATTGCATGTAAAGCATAGGAAAAGAGGCAGAACGTCCACAATGATGCACTTGGCCAAAAAGGGCGTATGCGTTTTTTCCTGAATATATTCAGGAAAAAACGCATACGCCCTTTTTGGCCAACCAAGCAAGCTTGCAAAGGAAATCTGCACTACAATGAAGTCTCACTGCCCCCCGGTCAAAAGGGCCATCTGAAAAAAGTGTAAAATCCAGAAAGGCAGGACAGGCCATGGAGAACTGGGAGCCTTCTTATGCTGATGGGCGGGATGTAAATTGCCAACAGCCACTCTGGAGAAGTGTATGGTGTTTCCTGAAACATCTAAAAAACAAAGCAACACAGCCTAGGGCACTTGCACTTATGGTCCTATAGCTTAGAGAAATTAAAATTAAAAAGACACAGCCACCCCAAAGTTTGGGACGGCTCTGTTTACAAGAACCTCGTTTACGGTACAAGTTCAATATCGCAGAAAGCGAAAAATGGATAAAGAAGTTGTGGTACTAACATACAATGCAATATCACTCAGCAATGAAATCTCTTTCATCAGGCTCATAGCAGCATAATGAGTGGATTCAGGTACGATGATTCTAAGTGAAATACGTCACACAGAAAAAGAAACATCATAAGATATCACTAATACACGGAATGTAAACTTGGCTACACAGGAACTGAATTACAAAACAGAATAGGGTCTCAACTGTAGAAAACCAACTTATGCTTGCTTAAGGGGAAAGGTGAGTTGGGGTGCTGCATAAAACCAGAGATTGAAATTAGCACAGATACTTTTCCATAAGCCAAATATGTAATAGACAAGAGCTACTGCTTGCTCAACGAAGTGGACTCAACACCCCATATTAAACGCCTAAGAATATACCTGACTAGTAAGAATCTTAAAAACTATGGATTTATATGTCTCCGAAAGAGAATCAAGCATGTGTACAGCGGCATAAACACAGCAGTGATAGGATTGGTGAGGTTCGGTGAGCAAATGCAGACCCTTTGAAGTCATATTGCATGGTACCCATTCCATGGTTCTCAACTCTCCAGGTTTAAGGGATTCTTCCTTCAGCTAAAACATGCATGTGGAACCCAGAGTATGATCCACCGTGTGATCGGGAAACGTGTTCAAATGTGTCTCACTTTTCGTCCCTGGTACTCGGGTGCAACATTCCAGACGCTTTACTAACACTCTCCCCACTTGGAGAGTCAGTGCCTTTAACCTCCTGTTTGGCCCAGTTTGCAATTTCTGCGGAAAATGAACAGGAATAGGGAGAACCAATGAGAGACTAGCTGGAGGTGTCTGCACGGGTAAATTTAACTCTCATTTCCCACCAAGAAGAGGAATTAACCAAAGGCTCAGCGAGCCATGCCGGAACCACACTAGGGCCTGAAGCAATCCTGCGGTGTTGCGGCCAGCTCACAAGAAAGCGAGTTGAAGAAAGGAGCTCAGGGGCACTGTAATTCACACACCTGCAGAGTTATAAATGACAGCTATCGTCCAAAAATATATTGAAGTAAGGGTGCCAAGAGGACTTGAAAGCGGGGCAGAATTGCAGGAAACCGATTTCAGGAGGTAGACTGGAATTGCATGTAAAGCATAGGAAAAGAGGCAGAACGTCCACAATGATGCACTTGGCCAAAAAGGGCGTATGCGTTTTTTCCTGAATATATTCAGGAAAAAACGCATACGCCCTTTTTGGCCAACCAAGCAAGCTTGCAAAGGAAATCTGCACTACAATGAAGTCTCACTGCCCCCCGGTCAAAAGGGCCATCTGAAAAAAGTGTAAAATCCAGAAAGGCAGGACAGGCCATGGAGAACTGGGAGCCTTGTTATGCTGATGGGCGTGATGTAAATTGCCAACAGCCACTCTGGAGAAGTGTATGGTGTTTCCTGAAACATCTAAAAAACAAAGCAACAGAGCCTAGGGCACTTCCACTTATGGTCCTATAGCTTAGGGAAATTAAAATCAAAAAGACACAGCCACCCCAAAGTTTGGGACAGCTCTGTTTACAAGAAGCTCGCTTATGGTACAAGTTCAATATCGCAGAAAGCGAAAAATGGATAAAGAAGTTGTGGTACTTTGGTACAATGCAATATCACTCAACAATGAAATCTATGTCATCAGGCCAGTAGCAGCATAATGAGTGGATTCAGTTACGATGATTCGAAGTGAAATAAGTCACACAGAAAAAGAAACATCATAAGATATCACTAATACACGGAATGTAAACTTGGCTACACAGGAACTGAATTACAAAACAGAATAGGGTCTCAAATGTAGAAAACCAACTTATGCTTGCTTAAGGGGAAAGGTGAGTTGGGGTGCTGCATAAAACCAGAGATTGAAATTAGCACAGATACCTTTCCATAAGCCAAATATGTAATAGACAAGAGCTACTGCTTGCTCAACGAAGTGGACTCAACACCCCATATTAAACGCCTAAGAATATACCTGACTAGTAAGAATCTTAAAACCTATGGATTTATATGTCTCCGAAAGAGAAGGAAGTGTGTGTACAGTGGCATAAACGCAGCAGAGAAAGGGTTGGTGATGTTCGGTGAGCAAATGCAGACCCTTTGAAGTCATATTGCATGGTACCCATTCCATGGTTCTCAACTCTCCAGGTTTAAGGGATTCTTCCTTCAGCTAAAACATGCATGTGGAACCCAGAGTATGATCCTCCGTGTGATCGGGAAACGTGTTCAAATGTGTCTCAGTGTTCATCCCCTAGTACTCGGGTGCAACATTCCAGACACTTTACTAACACTCTCCCCACTTGGAGAGTCAGTGCCTTTAACCTCCTGTTTGGCCCAGTTTGCAATTTCTGCGGAAAATGAACAGGAATAGGGAGAACCAATGAGAGACTAGCTGGAGGTGTCTGGACGGGCAAATTTAACTCTCATTTCCCACCAAGAAGAGCAATTAAGCAAAGGCTCAGCGAGCCATGCCGGAACCACACTAGGGCCTGAAGCAATCCTGCGGTGTTGCGGCCAGCTCACAAGAAAGCGAGTTGAAGAAAGGAGCTCAGGGGCCCTGTAATTCACAAACCTGCAGAGTTATACATGACAGCTATCGTCCAAAAATATATTGAAGTAAGGGTGCCAAGAGGACTTGAAAGCGGGGCAGAATTGCAGGAAACCGATTTCAGGAGGTAGACTGGAATTGCATGTAAAGCATAGGAAAAGAGGTAGAACGTCCACAGTGATGCACTTGGCCAAAAAGGGCGTATGCTTTTTTTCCTGAATATATTCAGGAAAAAAAGCATACGCCCTTTTTGGCCAACCAAGCAAGCTTGCAAAGGAAATCTACACTACAATGAAGTCTCACTGCCCCCCGGTCAAAAGGGCCATCTGAAAAAAGTGTAAAATCCAGAAAGGCAGGACAGTCCATGGAGAACTGGGAGCCTTGTTATGCTGATGGGCGGGATGTAAATTGCCAACAGCCACTGTGGAGAAGTGTATGGTGTTTCCTGAAACATCTAAAAAACAAAGCAACAGAGCCTAGGGCACTTCCACTTATGTTGCTATAGCTTAGGGAAATTAAAATAAAAAAGACACAGCCACCCCAAAATTTGGGACGGCTCTGTTTACAAAACCTCGTTTACGGTAAAAGTTCAATATCAAAGAAAGCGAAAAATGGATAAAGAAGTTGTGGTACTTACGTACAATGCAATATCACTCAGCAATGAAATCTATGTCATCAGGCCAGTAGCAGCATAATGAGTGGATTCAGGTACGATGATTCTAAGTGAAATAAGTCACACAGAAAAAGAAACATCATAAGATATCACTAATACACGGAATGTAAACTTGGCTACACAGGAACTGAATTACAAAACAGAATAGGGTCTCAAATGTAGAAAACCAACTTATGCTTGCTTAAGGGGAAAGGTGAGTTGAGGTGCTGCATAAAACCAGAGATTGAAATTAGCACAGATACCTTTCCATAAGCCAAATACGTAATAGACAAGAGCTACTGCTTGCTCAACGAAGTGGACTCAACACCCCATATTAAACGCCTAAGAATATACCTGACTAGTAAGAATCTTAAAACCTATGGATTTATACGTCTCCGAAAGAGAATCAAGCGTGTGTACAGCGGCATAAACGCAGCAGTGATAGGATTGGTGAGGTTCGGTGAGCAAATGCAGACCCTTTGAAGTCATATTGCATGGTACCCTTTCCATGGTTCTCAACTCTCCAGGTTTAAGGGATTCTTCCTTCAGCTAAAACATGCATGTGGAACCCAGAGTATGATCCACCGTGTGATCGGGAAACGTGTTCAAATGTGTCTCAGTTTTCGTCCCCTGGTACTCGGGTGCAACATTCCAGACGCTTTACTAACACTCTCCCCACTTGGAGAGTCAGTGCCTTTAACCTCCTGTTTGGCCCAGTTTGCAATTTCTGCGGAAAATGAACAGGAATAGGGAGAACCAATGAGAGACTAGCTGGAGGTGTCTGGACGGGTAAATTTAACTCTCATTTCCCACCAAGAAGAGGAATTAATCAAAGGCTCAGCGAGCCATGCCGGAACCACACTAGGGCCTGAAGCAATCCTGCGGTGTTGCGGCCAGCTCACAAGAAAGCGAGTTGAAGAAAGGAGCTCAGGGGCCCTGTAATTCACACACCTGCAGAGTTATAAATGACAGCTATCATCCAAAAATATATTGAAGTAAGGCTGCCAAGAGGACTTGAAAGCGGGGCAGAATTGCAGGAAACCGATTTCAGGAGGTAGACTGGAATTGCATGTAAAGCATAGGAAAAGAGGCAGAACGTCCACAATGATGCACTTGGCCAAAAAGGTCGTATGCGTTTTTTCCCAGGAAAAAACGCATACGCCCTTTTTGGCCAACCAAGCAAGCTTGCAAAGGAAATCTGCACTACAATGAAGTCTCACTGCCCCCCGGTCAAAAGGGCCATCTGAAAAAAGTGTAAAATCCAGAAAGGCAGGACAGGCCATGGAGAACTGGGAGCCTTGTTATGCTGATGGGCGTGATGTAAATTGCCAACAGCCACTCTGGAGAAGTGTATGGTGTTTCCTGAAACATCTAAAAAACAAAGCAACAGAGCCTAGGGCACTTCCACTTATGGTCCTATAGATTAGGGAAATTAAAATCAAAAAGACACAGGCACCCCAAAGTTTGGGACGGCTCTGTTTACAAGAACCTCGTTTACGGTACAAGTTCAATATCGCAGAAAGCGAAAAATGGATAAAGAAGTTGTGGTACTTACGTACAATGCAATATCACTCAGCAATGAAATCTATGTCATCAGGCCAGTAGCAGCATAATGAGTGGATTCAGGTACGATGATTCTAAGTGAAATAAGTCACACAGAAAAAGAAACATCATAAGATATCACTAATACACGGAATGTAAACTTGGCTACACAGGAACTGAATTACAAAACAGAATAGGGTCTCAAATGTAGAAAACCAACTTATGCTTGCTTAAGGGGAAAGGTGAGTTGAGGTGCTGCATAAAACCAGAGATTGAAATTAGCACAGATACCTTTCCATAAGCCAAATACGTAATAGACAAGAGCTACTGCTTGCTCAACGAAGTGGACTCAACACCCCATATTAAACGCCTAAGAATATACCTGACTAGTAAGAATCTTAAAACCTATGGATTTATACGTCTCCGAAAGAGAATCAAGCGTGTGTACAGCGGCATAAACGCAGCAGTGATAGGATTGGTGAGGTTCGGTGAGCAAATGCAGACCCTTTGAAGTCATATTGCATGGTACCCTTTCCATGGTTCTCAACTCTCCAGGTTTAAGGGATTCTTCCTTCAGCTAAAACATGCATGTGGAACCCAGAGTATGATCCACCGTGTGATCGGGAAACGTGTTCAAATGTGTCTCAGTTTTCGTCCCCTGGTACTCGGGTGCAACATTCCAGACGCTTTACTAACACTCTCCCCACTTGCAGAGTCAGTGCCTTTAACCTCCTGTTTGGCCCAGTTTGCAATTTCTGCGGAAAATGAACAGGAATAGGGAGAACCAATGAGAGACTAGCTGGAGGTGTCTGGACGGGTAAATTTAACTCTCATTTCCCACCAAGAAGAGGAATTAATCAAAGGCTCAGCGAGCCATGCCGGAACCACACTAGGGCCTGAAGCAATCCTGCGGTGTTGCGGCCAGCTCACAAGAAAGCGAGTTGAAGAAAGGAGCTCAGGGGCCCTGTAATTCACACAACTGCAGAGTTATAAATGACAGCTATCATCCAAAAATATATTGAAGTAAGGCTGCCAAGAGGACTTGAAAGCGGGGCAGAATTGCAGGAAACCGATTTCAGGAGGTAGACTGGAATTGCATGTAAAGCATAGGAAAAGAGGCAGAACGTCCACAATGATGCACTTGGCCAAAAAGGTCGTATGCGTTTTTTCCCAGGAAAAAACGCATACGCCCTTTTTGGCCAACCAAGCAAGCTTGCAAAGGAAATCTGCACTACAATGAAGTCTCACTGCCCCCCGGTCAAAAGGGCCATCTGAAAAAAGTGTAAAATCCAGAAAGGCAGGACAGGCCATGGAGAACTGGGAGCCTTGTTATGCTGATGGGCGTGATGTAAATTGCCAACAGCCACTCTGGAGAAGTGTATGGTGTTTCCTGAAACATCTAAAAAACAAAGCAACAGAGCCTAGGGCACTTCCACTTATGGTCCTATAGATTAGGGAAATTAAAATCAAAAAGACACAGGCACCCCAAAGTTTGGGACGGCTCTGTTTACAAGAACCTCGTTTACGGTACAAGTTCAATATCGCAGAAAGCGAAAAATGGATAAAGAAGTTGTGGTACTTACGTACAATGCAATATCACTCAGCAATGAAATCTATGTCATCAGGCCAGTAGCAGCATAATGAGTGGATTCAGGTACGATGATTCTAAGTGAAATAAGTCACACAGAAAAAGAAACATCATAAGATATCACTAATACACGGAATGTAAACTTGGCTACACAGGAACTGAATTACAAAACAGAATAGGGTCTCAAATGTAGAAAACCAACTTATGCTTGCTTAAGGGGAAAGGTGAGTTGAGGTGCTGCATAAAACCAGAGATTGAAATTAGCACAGATACCTTTCCATAAGCCAAATACGTAATAGACAAGAGCTACTGCTTGCTCAACGAAGTGGACTCAACACCCCATATTAAACGCCTAAGAATATACCTGACTAGTAAGAATCTTAAAACCTATGGATTTATACGTCTCCGAAAGAGAATCAAGCGTGTGTACAGCGGCATAAACGCAGCAGTGATAGGATTGGTGAGGTTCGGTGAGCAAATGCAGACCCTTTGAAGTCATATTGCATGGTACCCTTTCCATGGTTCTCAACTCTCCAGGTTTAAGGGATTCTTCCTTCAGCTAAAACATGCATGTGGAACCCAGAGTATGATCCACCGTGTGATCGGGAAACGTGTTCAAATGTGTCTCAGTTTTCGTCCCCTGGTACTCGGGTGCAACATTCCAGACGCTTTACTAACACTCTCCCCACTTGGAGAGTCAGTGCCTTTAACCTCCTGTTTGGCCCAGTTTGCAATTTCTGCGGAAAATGAACAGGAATAGGGAGAACCAATGAGAGACTAGCTGGAGGTGTCTGGACGGGTAAATTTAACTCTCATTTCCCACCAAGAAGAGGAATTAATCAAAGGCTCAGCGAGCCATGCCGGAACCACACTAGGGCCTGAAGCAATCCTGCGGTGTTGCGGCCAGCTCACAAGAAAGCGAGTTGAAGAAAGGAGCTCAGGGGCCCTGTAATTCACACACCTGCAGAGTTATAAATGACAGCTATCATCCAAAAATATATTGAAGTAAGGCTGCCAAGAGGACTTGAAAGCAGGGCAGAATTGCAGGAAACCGATTTCAGGAGGTAGACTGGAATTGCATGTAAAGCATAGGAAAAGAGGCAGAACGTCCACAATGATGCACTTGGCCAAAAAGGGCGTATGCGTTTTTTCCCAGGAAAAAACGCATACGCCCTTTTTGGCCAACCAAGCAAGCTTGCAAAGGAAATCTGCACTACAATGAAGTCTCACTGCCCCCCGGTCAAAAGGGCCATCTGAAAAAAGTGTAAAATCCAGAAAGGCAGGACAGGCCATGGAGAACTGGGAGCCTTGTTATGCTGATGGGCGTGATGTAAATTGCCAACAGCCACTCTGGAGAAGTGTATGGTGTTTCCTGAAACATCTAAAAAACAAAGCAACAGAGCCTAGGGCACTTCCACTTATGGTCCTATAGATTAGGGAAATTAAAATCAAAAAGACACAGGCACCCCAAAGTTTGGGACGGCTCTGTTTACAAGAACCTCGTTTACGGTACAAGTTCAATATCGCAGAAAGCGAAAAATGGATAAAGAAGTTGTGGTACTTACGTACAATGCAATATCACTCAGCAATGAAATCTATGTCATCAGGCCAGTAGCAGCATAATGAGTGGATTCAGGTACGATGATTCTAAGTGAAATAAGTCACACAGAAAAAGAAACATCATAAGATATCACTAATACATGGAATGTAAACTTGGCTACACAGGAACTGAATTACAAAACAGAATAGGGTCTCAAATGTAGAAAACCAACTTATGCTTGCTTAAGGGGAAAGGTGAGTTGAGGTGCTGCATAAAACCAGAGATTGAAATTAGCACAGATACCTTTCCATAAGCCAAATACGTAATAGACAAGAGCTACTGCTTGCTCAACGAAGTGGACTCAACACCCCATATTAAACGCCTAAGAATATACCTGACTAGTAAGAATCTTAAAACCTATGGATTTATACGTCTCCGAAAGAGAATCAAGCGTGTGTACAGCGGCATAAACGCAGCAGTGATAGGATTGGTGAGGTTCGGTGAGCAAATGCAGACCCTTTGAAGTCATATTGCATGGTACCCTTTCCATGGTTCTCAACTCTCCAGGTTTAAGGGATTCTTCCTTCAGCTAAAACATGCATGTGGAACCCAGAGTATGATCCACCGTGTGATCGGGAAACGTGTTCAAATGTGTCTCAGTTTTCGTCCCCTGGTACTCGGGTGCAACATTCCAGACGCTTTACTAACACTCTCCCCACTTGCAGAGTCAGTGCCTTTAACCTCCTGTTTGGCCCAGTTTGCAATTTCTGCGGAAAATGAACAGGAATAGGGAGAACCAATGAGAGACTAGCTGGAGGTGTCTGGACGGGTAAATTTAACTCTCATTTCCCACCAAGAAGAGGAATTAATCAAAGGCTCAGCGAGCCATGCCGGAACCACACTAGGGCCTGAAGCAATCCTGCGGTGTTGCGGCCAGCTCACAAGAAAGCGAGTTGAAGAAAGGAGCTCAGGGGCCCTGTAATTCACACACCTGCAGAGTTATAAATGACAGCTATCATCCAAAAATATATTGAAGTAAGGCTGCCAAGAGGACTTGAAAGCGGGGCAGAATTGCAGGAAACCGATTTCAGGAGGTAGACTGGAATTGCATGTAAAGCATAGGAAAAGAGGCAGAACGTCCACAATGATGCACTTGGCCAAAAAGGTCGTATGCGTTTTTTCCCAGGAAAAAACGCATACGCCCTTTTTGGCCAACCAAGCAAGCTTGCAAAGGAAATCTGCACTACAATGAAGTCTCACTGCCCCCCGGTCAAAAGGGCCATCTGAAAAAAGTGTAAAATCCAGAAAGGCAGGACAGGCCATGGAGAACTGGGAGCCTTGTTATGCTGATGGGCGTGATGTAAATTGCCAACAGCCACTCTGGAGAAGTGTATGGTGTTTCCTGAAACATCTAAAAAACAAAGCAACAGAGCCTAGGGCACTTCCACTTATGGTCCTATAGATTAGGGAAATTAAAATCAAAAAGACACAGGCACCCCAAAGTTTGGGACGGCTCTGTTTACAAGAACCTCGTTTACGGTACAAGTTCAATATCGCAGAAAGCGAAAAATGGATAAAGAAGTTGTGGTACTTACGTACAATGCAATATCACTCAGCAATGAAATCTATGTCATCAGGCCAGTAGCAGCATAATGAGTGGATTCAGGTACGATGATTCTAAGTGAAATAAGTCACACAGAAAAAGAAACATCATAAGATATCACTAATACACGGAATGTAAACTTGGCTACACAGGAACTGAATTACAAAACAGAATAGGGTCTCAAATGTAGAAAACCAACTTATGCTTGCTTAAGGGGAAAGGTGAGTTGAGGTGCTGCATAAAACCAGAGATTGAAATTAGCACAGATACCTTTCCATAAGCCAAATACGTAATAGACAAGAGCTACTGCTTGCTCAACGAAGTGGACTCAACACCCCATATTAAACGCCTAAGAATATACCTGACTAGTAAGAATCTTAAAACCTATGGATTTATACGTCTCCGAAAGAGAATCAAGCGTGTGTACAGCGGCATAAACGCAGCAGTGATAGGATTGGTGAGGTTCGGTGAGCAAATGCAGACCCTTTGAAGTCATATTGCATGGTACCCTTTCCATGGTTCTCAACTCTCCAGGTTTAAGGGATTCTTCCTTCAGCTAAAACATGCATGTGGAACCCAGAGTATGATCCACCGTGTGATCGGGAAACGTGTTCAAATGTGTCTCAGTTTTCGTCCCCTGGTACTCGGGTGCAACATTCCAGACGCTTTACTAACACTCTCCCCACTTGGAGAGTCAGTGCCTTTAACCTCCTGTTTGGCCCAGTTTGCAATTTCTGCGGAAAATGAACAGGAATAGGGAGAACCAATGAGAGACTAGCTGGAGGTGTCTGGACGGGTAAATTTAACTCTCATTTCCCACCAAGAAGAGGAATTAATCAAAGGCTCAGCGAGCCATGCCGGAACCACACTAGGGCCTGAAGCAATCCTGCGGTGTTGCGGCCAGCTCACAAGAAAGCGAGTTGAAGAAAGGAGCTCAGGGGCCCTGTAATTCACACACCTGCAGAGTTATAAATGACAGCTATCATCCAAAAATATATTGAAGTAAGGCTGCCAAGAGGACTTGAAAGCAGGGCAGAATTGCAGGAAACCGATTTCAGGAGGTAGACTGGAATTGCATGTAAAGCATAGGAAAAGAGGCAGAACGTCCACAATGATGCACTTGGCCAAAAAGGGCGTATGCGTTTTTTCCCAGGAAAAAACGCATACGCCCTTTTTGGCCAACCAAGCAAGCTTGCAAAGGAAATCTGCACTACAATGAAGTCTCACTGCCCCCCGGTCAAAAGGGCCATCTGAAAAAAGTGTAAAATCCAGAAAGGCAGGACAGGCCATGGAGAACTGGGAGCCTTGTTATGCTGATGGGCGGGATGTAAATTGCCAACAGCCACTCTGGAGAAGTGTATGGTGTTTCCTGAAACATCTAAAAAACAAAGCAACAGAGCCTAGGGCACTTCCACTTATGGTCCTATAGATTAGGGAAATTAAAATCAAAAAGACACAGGCACCCCAAAGTTTGGGACGGCTCTGTTTACAAGAACCTCGTTTACGGTACAAGTTCAATATCGCAGAAAGCGAAAAATGGATAAAGAAGTTGTGGTACTTACGTACAATGCAATATCACTCAGCAATGAAATCTATGTCATCAGGCCAGTAGCAGCATAATGAGTGGATTCAGGTACGATGATTCTAAGTGAAATAAGTCACACAGAAAAAGAAACATCATAAGATATCACTAATACACGGAATGTAAACTTGGCTACACAGGAACTGAATTACAAAACAGAATAGGGTCTCAAATGTAGAAAACCAACTTATGCTTGCTTAAGGGGAAAGGTGAGTTGAGGTGCTGCATAAAACCAGAGATTGAAATTAGCACAGATACCTTTCCATAAGCCAAATACGTAATAGACAAGAGCTACTGCTTGCTCAACGAAGTGGACTCAACACCCCATATTAAACGCCTAAGAATATACCTGACTAGTAAGAATCTTAAAACCTATGGATTTATACGTCTCCGAAAGAGAATCAAGCGTGTGTACAGCGGCATAAACGCAGCAGTGATAGGATTGGTGAGGTTCGGTGAGCAAATGCAGACCCTTTGAAGTCATATTGCATGGTACCCTTTCCATGGTTCTCAACTCTCCAGGTTTAAGGGATTCTTCCTTCAGCTAAAACATGCATGTGGAACCCAGAGTATGATCCACCGTGTGATCGGGAAACGTGTTCAAATGTGTCTCAGTTTTCGTCCCCTGGTACTCGGGTGCAACATTCCAGACGCTTTACTAACACTCTCCCCACTTGGAGAGTCAGTGCCTTTAACCTCCTGTTTGGCCCAGTTTGCAATTTCTGCGGAAAATGAACAGGAATAGGGAGAACCAATGAGAGACTAGCTGGAGGTGTCTGGACGGGTAAATTTAACTCTCATTTCCCACCAAGAAGAGGAATTAATCAAAGGCTCAGCGAGCCATGCCGGAACCACACTAGGGCCTGAAGCAATCCTGCGGTGTTGCGGCCAGCTCACAAGAAAGCGAGTTGAAGAAAGGAGCTCAGGGGCCCTGTAATTCACACACCTGCAGAGTTATAAATGACAGCTATCATCCAAAAATATATTGAAGTAAGGCTGCCAAGAGGACTTGAAAGCAGGGCAGAATTGCAGGAAACCGATTTCAGGAGGTAGACTGGAATTGCATGTAAAGCATAGGAAAAGAGGCAGAACGTCCACAATGATGCACTTGGCCAAAAAGGGCGTATGCGTTTTTTCCCAGGAAAAAACGCATACGCCCTTTTTGGCCAACCAAGCAAGCTTGCAAAGGAAATCTGCACTACAATGAAGTCTCACTGCCCCCCGGTCAAAAGGGCCATCTGAAAAAAGTGTAAAATCCAGAAAGGCAGGACAGGCCATGGAGAACTGGGAGCCTTGTTATGCTGATGGGCGTGATGTAAATTGCCAAAAGCCACTCTGGAGAAGTGTATGGTGTTTCCTGAAACATCTAAGAAACAAAGCAACAGAGCCTAGGGCACTTCCACTTATGGTCTTATAGATTAGGGAAGTAAAATCAAAAAGACACAGGCACCCCAAAGTTTGGGATGGCTCTGTTTACAAGAACCTCGTTTACGGTACAAGTTCAATATCGCAGAAAGCGAAAAATGGATAAAGAAGTTGTGGTACTTACGTACAATGCAATATCACTCAGCAATGAAATCTATGTCATCAGGCCAGTAGCAGCATAATGAGTGGATTCAGGTACGATGATTCTAAGTGAAATAAGTCACACAGAAAAAGAAACATCATAAGATATCACTAATACACGGAATGTAAACTTGGCTACACAGGAACTGAATTACAAAACAGAATAGGGTCTCAAATGTAGAAAACCAACTTATGCTTGCTTAAGGTGAAAGGTGAGTTGGGGTGCTGCATAAAACCAGAGATTGAAATTAGCACAGATACCTTTCCATAAGCCAAATATGTAATAGACAAGAGCTACTGCTTGCTCAACGAAGTGGACTCAACACCCCATATTAAACGCCTAAGAATATACCTGACTAGTAAGAATCTTAAAACCTATGGATTTATATGTCTCTGAAAGAGAATCAAGCGTGTGTACAGCGGCATAAACGCAGCAGTGATAGGATTGGTGAGGTTCGGTGAGCAAATGCAGACCCTTTGAAGTCGTATTGCATGGTACCCATTCCATGGGTGTCAACTCTCCAGGTTTAAGGGATTCTTCCTTCAGCTAAAACATGCATGTGGAACCCAGAGTATGATCCACCGTGTGATCGGGAAACGTGTTCAAATGTGTCTCACTTTTCGTCCACTGGTACTCGGGTGCAACATTCCAGACGCTTTACTAACACTCTCCCCACTTGGAGTGTCAGTGCCTTTAACCTCCTGTTTGGCCCAGTTTGCAATTTCTGCGGAAAATGAACAGGAATAGGGAGAACCAATGAGAGACTAGCTGGAGGTGTCTGGACGGGTAAATTTAACTCTCATTTCCCACCAAGAAGAGGAATTAACCAAAGGCTCAGCGAGCCATGCCGGAACCACACTAGGGCCTGAAGCAATCCTGCGGTGTTGCGGCCAGCTCACAAGAAAGCGAGTTGAAGAAAGGAGCTCAGGGGCCCTGTAATTCACACACCTGCAGAGTTATAAATGACAGCTATCATCCAAAAATATATTGAAGTAAGGCTGCCAAGAGGACTTGAAAGCGGGGCAGAATTGCAGGAAACCGATTTCAGGAGGTAGACTGGAATTGCATGTAAAGCATAGGAAAAGAGGCAGAACGTCCACAATGATGCACTTGGCCAAAAAGGGCGTATGCGTTTTTTCCCAGGAAAAAACGCATACGCCCTTTTTGGCCAACCAAGCAAGCTTGCAAAGGAAATCTGCACTACAATGAAGTCTCACTGCCCCCCGGTCAAAAGGGCCATCTGAAAAAAGTGTAAAATCCAGAAAGGCAGGACAGGCCATAGAGAACTGGGAGCCTTGTTATGCTGATGGGCGTGATGTAAATTGCCAAAAGCCACTCTGGAGAAGTGTATGGTGTTTCCTGAAACATCTAAGAAACAAAGCAACAGAGCCTAGGGCACTTCCACTTATGGTCTTATAGATTAGGGAAGTAAAATCAAAAAGACACAGCCACCCCAATGTTTGGGACGGCTCTGTTTACAAGAAGCTCGCTTATGGTACAAGTTCAATATCGCAGAAAGCGAAAAATGGATAAAGAAGTTGTGGTACTTTGGTACAATGCAATATCACTCAACAATGAAATCTATGTCATCAGGCCAGTAGCAGCATAATGAGTGGATTCAGTTACGATGATTCTAAGTGAAATAAGTCACACAGAAAAAGAAACATCATAAGATATCACTAATACACGGAATGTAAACTTGGCTACACAGGAACTGAATTACAAAACAGAATAGGGTCTCAAATGTAGAAAACCAACTTATGCTTGCTTAAGGGGAAAGGTGAGTTGGGGTGCTGCATAAAACCAGAGATTGAAATTAGCACAGATACCTTTCCATAAGCCAAATATGTAATAGACAAGAGCTACTGCTTGCTCAACGAAGTGGACTCAACACCCCATATTAAACGCCTAAGAATATACCTGACTAGTAAGAATCTTAAAACCTATGGATTTATATGTCTCCGAAAGAGAAGGAAGTGTGTGTACAGTGGCATAAACGCAGCAGAGAAAGGGTTGGTGATGTTCGGTGAGCAAATGCAGACCCTTTGAAGTCATATTGCATGGTACCCATTCCATGGTTCTCAACTCTCCAGGTTTAAGGGATTCTTCCTTCAGCTAAAACATGCATGTGGAACCCAGAGTATGATCCTCCGTGTGATCGGGAAACGTGTTCAAATGTGTCTCAGTTTTCATCCCCTGGTACTCGGGTGCAACATTCCAGACACTTTACTAACACTCTCCCCACTTGGAGAGTCAGTGCCTTTAACCTCCTGTTTGGCCCAGTTTGCAATTTCTGCGGAAAATGAACAGGAATAGGGAGAACCAATGAGAGACTAGCTGGAGGTGTCTGGACGGGCAAATTTAACTCTCATTTCCCACCAAGAAGAGCAATTAAGCAAAGGCTCAGCGAGCCATGCCCGAACCACACTAGGGCCTGAAGCAATCCTGCGGTGTTGCGGCCAGCTCACAAGAAAGCGAGTTGAAGAAAGGAGCTCAGGGGCCCTGTAATTCACAAACCTGCAGAGTTATACATGACAGCTATCGTCCAAAAATATATTGAAGTAAGGGTGCCAAGAGGACTTGAAAGCGGGGCAGAATTGCAGGAAACCGATTTCAGGAGGTAGACTGGAATTGCATATAAAGCATAGGAAAAGAGGCAGAACGTCCACAGTGATGCACTTGGCCAAAAAGGGCGTATGCTTTTTTTCCTGAATATATTCAGGAAAAAAAGCATACGCCCTTTTTGGCCAACCAAGCAAGCTTGCAAAGGAAATCTACACTACAATGAAGTCTCACTGCCCCCCGGTCAGAAGGGCCATCTGAAAAAAGTGTAAAATCCAGAAAGGCAGGACAGTCCATGGAGAACTGGGAGCCTTGTTATGCTGATGGGCGGGATGTAAATTGCCAACAGCCACTGTGGAGAAGTGTATGGTGTTTCCTGAAACATCTAAAAAACAAAGCAACAGAGCCTAGGGCACTTCCACTTATGGTGCTATAGCTTAGGGAAATTAAAATAAAAAAGACACAGCCACCCCAAAATTTGGGACGGCTCTGTTTACAAAACCTCGTTTACGGTAAAAGTTCAATATCAAAGAAAGGGAAAAATGGATAAAGAAGTTGTGGTACTTACGTACAATGCAATATCACTCAGCAATGAAATCTATGTCATCAGGCCAGTAGCAGCATAATGAGTGGATTCAGGTACGATGATTCTAAGTGAAATAAGTCACACAGAAAAAGAAACATCATAAGATATCACTAATACACGGAATGTAAACTTGGCTACACAGGAACTGAATTACAAAACAGAATAGGGTCTCAAATGTAGAAAACCAACTTATGCTTGCTTAAGGGGAAAGGTGAGTTGAGGTGCTGCATAAAACCAGAGATTGAAATTAGCACAGATACCTTTCCATAAGCCAAATACGTAATAGACAAGAGCTACTGCTTGCTCAACGAAGTGGACTCAACACCCCATATTAAACGCCTAAGAATATACCTGACTAGTAAGAATCTTAAAACCTATGGATTTATACGTCTCCGAAGGAGAATCAAGCGTGTGTACAGCGGCATAAACGCAGCAGTGATAGGATTGGTGAGGTTCGGTGAGCAAATGCAGACCCTTTGAAGTCATATTGCATGGTACCCTTTCCATGGTTCTCAACTCTCCAGGTTTAAGGGATTCTTCCTTCAGCTAAAACATGCATGTGGAACCCAGAGTATGATCCACCGTGTGATCGGGAAACGTGTTCAAATGTGTCTCAGTTTTCGTCCCCTGGTACTCGGGTGCAACATTCCAGACGCTTTACTAACACTCTCCCCACTTGGAGAGTCAGTGCCTTTAACCTCCTGTTTGGCCCAGTTTGCAATTTCTGCGGAAAATGAACAGGAATAGGGAGAACCAATGAGAGACTAGCTGGAGGTGTCTGGACGGGTAAATTTAACTCTCATTTCCCACCAAGAAGAGGAATTAATCAAAGGCTCAGCGAGCCATGCCGGAACCACACTAGGGCCTGAAGCAATCCTGCGGTGTTGCGGCCAGCTCACAAGAAAGCGAGTTGAAGAAAGGAGCTCAGGGGCCCTGTAATTCACACACCTGCAGAGTTATAAATGACAGCTATCATCCAAAAATATATTGAAGTAAGGCTGCCAAGAGGACTTGAAAGCGGGGCAGAATTGCAGGAAACCGATTTCAGGAGGTAGACTGGAATTGCATGTAAAGCATAGGAAAAGAGGCAGAACGTCCACAATGATGCACTTGGCCAAAAAGGGCGTATGCGTTTTTTCCCAGGAAAAAACGCATACGCCCTTTTTGGCCAACCAAGCAAGCTTGCAAAGGAAATCTGCACTACAATGAAGTCTCACTGCCCCCCGGTCAAAAGGGCCATCTGAAAAAAGTGTAAAATCCAGAAAGGCAGGACAGGCCATGGAGAACTGGGAGCCTTGTTATGCTGATGGGCGTGATGTAAATTGCCAACAGCCACTCTGGAGAAGTGTATGGTGTTTCCTGAAACATCTAAAAAACAAAGCAACAGAGCCTAGGGCACTTCCACTTATGGTCCTATAGATTAGGGAAATTAAAATCAAAAAGACACAGGCACCCCAAAGTTTGGGACGGCTCTGTTTACAAGAACCTCGTTTACGGTACAAGTTCAATATCGCAGAAAGCGAAAAATGGATAAAGAAGTTGTGGTACTTACGTACAATGCAATATCACTCAGCAATGAAATCTATGTCATCAGGCCAGTAGCAGCATAATGAGTGGATTCAGGTACAATGATTCTAAGTGAAATAAGTCACACAGAAAAAGAAACATCATAAGATATCACTAATACACGGAATGTAAACTTGGCTACACAGGAACTGAATTACAAAACAGAATAGGGTCTCAAATGTAGAAAACCAACTTATGCTTGCTTAAGGTGAAAGGTGAGTTGGGGTGCTGCATAAAACCAGAGATTGAAATTAGCACAGATACCTTTCCATAAGACAAATATGTAATAGACAAGAGCTACTGCTTGCTCAACGAAGTGGACTCAACACCCCATATTAAACGCCTAAGAATATACCTGACTAGTAAGAATTTAAAACCTATGGATTTATATGTCTCTGAAAGAGAATCAAGCGTGTGTACAGCGGCATAAACGCAGCAGTGATAGGATTGGTGAGGTTCGGTGAGCAAATGCAGACCCTTTGAAGTCGTATTGCATGGTACCCATTCCATGGGTGTCAACTCTCCAGGTTTAAGGGATTCTTCCTTCAGCTAAAACATGCATGTGGAACCCAGAGTATGATCCACCGTGTGATCGGGAAACGTGTTCAAATGTGTCTCACTTTTCGTCCACTGGTACTCGGGTGCAACATTCCAGACGCTTTACTAACACTCTCCCCACTTGGAGAGTCAGTGCCTTTAACCTCCTGTTTGGCCCAGTTTGCAATTTCTGCGGAAAATGAACAGGAATAGGGAGAACCAATGAGAGACTAGCTGGAGGTGTCTGGACGGGTAAATTTAACTCTCATTTCCCACCAAGAAGAGGAATTAACCAAAGGCTCAGCGAGCCATGCCAGAACCACACTAGGGCCTGAAGCAATCCTGCGGTGTTGCGGCCAGCTCACAAGAAAGCGAGTTGAAGAAAGGAGCTCAGGGGCCCTGTAATTCACACACCTGCAGAGTTATAAATGACAGCTATCATCCAAAAATATATTGAAGTAAGGCTGCCAAGAGGACTTGAAAGCGGGGCAGAATTGCAGGAAACCGATTTCAGGAGGTAGACTGGAATTGCATGTAAAGCATAGGAAAAGAGGCAGAACGTCCACAATGATGCACTTGGCCAAAAAGGTCGTATGCGTTTTTTCCCAGGAAAAAACGCATACGCCCTTTTTGGCCAACCAAGCAAGCTTGCAAAGGAAATCTGCACTACAATGAAGTCTCACTGCCCCCCGGTCAAAAGGGCCATCTGAAAAAAGTGTAAAATCCAGAAAGGCAGGACAGGCCATGGAGAACTGGGAGCCTTCTTATGCTGATGGGCGGGATGTAAATTGCCAACAGCCACTCTGGAGAAGTGTATGGTGTTTCCTGAAACATCTAAAAAACAAAGCAACAGAGCCTAGGGCACTTCCACTTATGGTCCTATAGCTTAGGGAAATTAAAATCAAAAAGACACAGCCACCCCAAAGTTTGGGACGGCTCTGTTTACAAGAAGCTCGCTTATGGTACAAGTTCAATATCGCAGAAAGCGAAAAATGGATAAAGAAGTTGTGGTACTTTGGTACAATGCAATATCACTCAACAATGAAATCTATGTCATCAGGCCAGTAGCAGCATAATGAGTGGATTCAGTTACGATGATTCTAAGTGAAATAAGTCACACAGAAAAAGAAACATCATAAGATATCACTAATACACGGAATGTAAACTTGGCTACACAGGAACTGAATTACAAAACAGAATAGGGTCTCAAATGTAGAAAACCAACTTATGCTTGCTTAAGGGGAAAGGTGAGTTGGGGTGCTGCATAAAACCAGAGATTGAAATTAGCACAGATACCTTTCCATAAGCCAAATATGTAATAGACAAGACCTACTGCTTGCTCAACGAAGTGGACTCAACACCCCATATTAAACGCCTAAGAATATACCTGACTAGTAAGAATCTTAAAACCTATGGATTTATATGTCTCCGAAAGAGAAGGAAGTGTGTGTACAGTGGCATAAACGCAGCAGAGAAAGGGTTGGTGATGTTCGGTGAGCAAATGCAGACCCTTTGAAGTCATATTGCATGGTACCCATTCCATGGTTCTCAACTCTCCAGGTTTAAGGGATTCTTCCTTCAGCTAAAACATGCATGTGGAACCCAGAGTATGATCCTCCGTGTGATCGGGAAACGTGTTCAAATGTGTCTCAGTTTTCATCCCCTGGTACTCGGGTGCAACATTCCAGACACTTTACTAACACTCTCCCCACTTGGAGAGTCAGTGCCTTTAACCTCCTGTTTGGCCCAGTTTGCAATTTCTGCGGAAAATGAACAGGAATAGGGAGAACCAATGAGAGACTAGCTGGAGGTGTCTGGACGGGCAAATTTAACTCTCATTTCCCACCAAGAAGAGCAATTATGCAAAGGCTCAGCGAGCCATGCCCGAACCACACTAGGGCCTGAAGCAATCCTGCGGTGTTGCGGCCAGCTCACAAGAAAGCGAGTTGAAGAAAGGAGCTCAGGGGCCCTGTAATTCACAAACCTGCAGAGTTATACATGACAGCTATCGTCCAAAAATATATTGAAGTAAGGGTGCCAAGAGGACTTGAAAGCGGGGCAGAATTGCAGGAAACCGATTTCAGGAGGTAGACTGGAATTGCATGTAAAGCATAGGAAAAGAGGCAGAACGTCCACAGTGATGCACTTGGCCAAAAAGGGCGTATGCGTTTTTTCCTGAATATATTCAGGAAAAAACGCATACGCCCTTTTTGGCCAACCAAGCAAGCTTGCAAAGGAAATCTGCACTACAATGAAGTCTCACTGCCCCCCGGTCAAAAGGGCCATCTGAAAAAAGTGTAAAATCCAGAAAGGCAGGACAGGCCATGGAGAACTGGGAGCCTTCTTATGCTGATGGGCGGGATGTAAATTGCCAACAGCCACTCTGGAGAAGTGTATGGTGTTTCCTGAAACATCTAAAAAACAAAGCAACAGAGCCTAGGGCACTTCCACTTATGGTCCTATAGCTTAGAGAAATTAAAATTAAAAAGACACAGCCACCCCAAAGTTTGGGACGGCTCTGTTTACAAGAACCTCGTTTATGGTACAAGTTCAATATCGCAGAAAGCGAAAAATGGATAAAGAAGTTGTGGTACTAACATACAATGCAATATCACTCAGCAATGAAATCTCTTTCATCAGGCTCATAGCAGCATAATGAGTGGATTCAGGTACGATGATTCTAAGTGAAATACGTCACACAGAAAAAGAAACATCATAAGATATCACTAATACACGGAATGTAAACTTGGCTACACAGGAACTGAATTACAAAACAGAATAGGGTCTCAAATGTAGAAAACCAACTTATGCTTGCTTAAGGGGAAAGGTGAGTTGGGGTGCTGCATAAAACCAGAGATTGAAATTAGCACAGATACTTTTCCATAAGCCAAATATGTAATAGACAAGAGCTACTGCTTGCTCAACGAAGTGGACTCAACACCCCATATTAAACGCCTAAGAATATACCTGACTAGTAAGAATCTTAAAAACTATGGATTTATATGTCTCCGAAAGAGAATCAAGCATGTGTACAGCGGCATAAACACAGCAGTGATAGGATTGGTGAGGTTCGGTGAGCAAATGCAGACCCTTTGAAGTCATATTGCATGGTACCCATTCCATGGTTCTCAACTCTCCAGGTTTAAGGGATTCTTCCTTCAGCTAAATCATGCATGTGGAACCCAGAGTATGATCCACCGTGTGATCGGGAAACGTGTTCAAATGTGTCTCACTTTTCGTCCCTGGTACTCGGGTGCAACATTCCAGACGCTTTACTAACACTCTCCCCACTTGGAGAGTCAGTGCCTTTAACCTCCTGTTTGGCCCAGTTTGCAATTTCTGCGGAAAATGAACAGGAATAGGGAGAACAAATGAGAGACTAGCTGGAGGTGTCTGCACGGGTAAATTTAACTCTCATTTCCCACCAAGAAGAGGAATTAACCAAAGGCTCAGCGAGCCATGCCGGAACCACACTAGGGCCTGAAGCAATCCTGCGGTGTTGCGGCCAGCTCACAAGAAAGCGAGTTGAAGAAAGGAGCTCAGGGGCACTGTAATTCACACACCTGCAGAGTTATAAATGACAGCTATCGTCCAAAAATATATTGAAGTAAGGGTGCCAAGAGGACTTGAAAGCGGGGCAGAATTGCAGGAAACCGATTTCAGGAGGTAGACTGGAATTGCATGTAAAGCATAGGAAAAGAGGCAGAACGTCCACAATGATGCACTTGGCCAAAAAGGGCGTATGCGTTTTTTCCTGAATATATTCAGGAAAAAACGCATACGCCCTTTTTGGCCAACCAAGCAAGCTTGCAAAGGAAATCTGCACTACAATGAAGTCTCACTGCCCCCCGGTCAAAAGGGCCATCTGAAAAAAGTGTAAAATCCAGAAAGGCAGGACAGGCCATGGAGAACTGGGAGCCTTCTTATGCTGATGGGCGGGATGTAAATTGCCAACAGCCACTCTGGAGAAGTGTATGGTGTTTCCTGAAACATCTAAAAAACAAAGCAACAGAGCCTAGGGCACTTCCACTTATGGTCCTATAGCTTAGGGAAATTAAAATCAAAAAGACACAGCCACCCCAAAGTTTGGGACGGCTCTGTTTACAAGAAGCTCGCTTATGGTACAAGTTCAATATCGCAGAAAGCGAAAAATGGATAAAGAAGTTTTGGTACTTTGGTACAATGCAATATCACTCAGCAATGAAATCTATGTCATCAGGCCAGTAGCAGCATAATGAGTGGATTCAGTTACGATGATTCTAAGTGAAATAAGTCACACAGAAAAAGAAACATCATAAGATATCACTAATACACAGAATGTAAACTTGGCTACACAGGAACTGAATTACAAAACAGAATAGGGTCTCAAATGTAGAAAACCAACATATGCTTGCTTAAGGGGAAAGGTGAGTTGGGGTGCTGCATAAAACCAGAGATTCAAATTAGCACAGATACCTTTCCATAAGACAAATATGTAATAGAAAAGAGCTACTCCCTGCTCAACGAAGTGGACTCAACACCCCATATTAAACGCCTAAGAATATACCTGACTAGTAAGAATCTTAAAACCTATGGATTTATATGTCTCTGAAAGAGAATCAAGCGTGTGTACAGCGGCATAAACGCAGCAGTGAAAGGATTGGTGAGGTTCGGTGAGCAAATGCAGACCCTTTGAAGTCATATTGCATGGTACCCATTCCATGGTTCTCAACTCTCCAGGTTTAAGGGATTCTTCCTTCAGCTAAAACATGCATGTGGAACCCAGAGTATGATCCACCGTGTGATCGGGAAATGTGTTCAAATGTGTCTCAGATTTCGTCCCCTGGTACTCGGGTGCAACATTCCAGACGCTTTACTAACACTCTCCCCACATGCAGAGTCAGTGCCTTTAATCTGCTGTTGGGCCCAGTTTGCAATTTCTGCGGAAAATGAACAGGAATAGGGAGAACCAATGAGAGACTAGCTGTAGGTGTCTGGACGGGCAAATTTAACTCTCATTTCCCACCAGGAAGAGGAATTAACCAAAGGCTCAGCGAGCCATGCCGGAACCACACTAGGGCCTGAAGCAATCCTGCAGTGTTGCGGCCAGCTCACAAGAAAGCGAGTTGAAGAAAGGAGCTCAGGGGCCCTGTAATTCACACACCTGCAGAGTTCTAAATGACAGCTATCGTCCAAAAATATATTGAAGTAAGGCTGCCAAGAGGACTTGAAAGCGGGGCAGAATTGCAGGAAACCGATTTCAGGAGGTAGACTGGAATTGCATGTAAAGCATAGGAAAAGAGGCAGAACGTCCACAATGATGCACTTGGCCAAAAAGGGCGTATGCGTTTTTTCCTGAATATATTCAGGAAAAAATGCATACGCACTTTTTGGCCAACCAAGCAAGCTTGCAAAGGAAATCTGCACTACAATGAAGTCTCACTGCCCCCCGGTCAAAAGGGCATTCTGAAAAAAGTGTAAAATCTAGAAAGGCAGGACAGGCCATGGAGAACTGGGAGCCTTGTTATGCTGATGGGCGTGATGTAAATTGCCAACAGCCACTCTGGAGAAGTGTATGGTGTTTCCTGAAACATCTAAAAAACAAAGCAACAGAGCCTAGGGCACTTCCACTTATGGTCCTATAGCTTAGGGAAATTAAAATAAAGACACAGCCACCCCAAAGTTTGGGACAGCTCTGTTTACAAGAACCTCATTTACGGTACAAGTTCAATATCGCAGAAAGCAAAAAATGGATAAAGAAGTTGTGGTACTTACGTACAATGCAATATCAGTCAGCAATGAAATCTATGTCATCAGGCCAGTAGCAGCATAATGAGTGGATTCAGGTACGATGATTCTAAGTGAAATAAGTCACACAGAAAAAGAAACATCATAAGATATCACTAATACACGGAATGTAAACTTGGCTACACAGGAACTGAATTACAAAACAGAATAGGGTCTCAAATGTAGAAAACCAACTTATGCTTGCTTAAGGGGAAAGGTGAGTTGGGGTGCTGCATAAAACCAGAGATGGAAATTAGCACAGATACCTTTCCATAAGCCAAATATG
Source organism: Pseudorca crassidens (assembly GCF_039906515.1). Taxonomy (NCBI): domain Eukaryota; kingdom Metazoa; phylum Chordata; class Mammalia; order Artiodactyla; family Delphinidae; genus Pseudorca; species Pseudorca crassidens. The sequence goes on from NW_027135939.1 coordinate 3,024,553, forward strand.
TAATAGACAAGACCTACTGCTTGCTCAACGAAGTGGACTCAACACCCCATATTAAACGCCTAAGAATATACCTGACTAGTAAGAATCTTAAAACCTATGGATTTATATGTCTCCGAAAGAGAATCAAGCGTGTGTACAGCGGCATAAACGCAGCAGTGATAGGATTGGTGAGGTTCGGTGAGCAAATGCAGACCCTTTGAAGTCATATTGCATGGTAACCATTCCATGGTTCTCAACTCTCCAGGTTTAAAGGATTCTTCCTTCAGCTAAAACATGCATGTGGAACCCAGAGTATGATCCACCATGTGATCGGGAAACGTGTTCAAATGTGTCTCAGTTTTCGTCCCCTGGTACTCGGGTGCAACATTCCAGACGCTTTACTAACACTCTCCCCACTTGGAGAGTCAGTGCCTTTAACCTCCTGTTTGGCCCAGTTTGCAATTTCTGCAGAAAATGAACAAGAATAGGGAGAACCAATGAGAGGCTAGCTGGAGGAGTCTGGACGGGCAAATTTAACTCTCATTTCCCACCAGGAAGAGGAAATAACCAAAGGCTCAGCGAGCCATGCCGGAACCACACTAGGGCCTGAAGCAATCCTGCGGTTTTGCGGCCAGCTCACAAGAAAGCGAGTTGAAGAAAGGAGCTCAGGGGCCCTGTAATTCACACACCTGCAGAGTTCTAAATGACAGCTATCGTCCAAAAATATATTGAAGTAAGGTTGCCAAGAGGACTTGAAAGCGGGGCAGAATTGCAGGAAACCGATTTCAGGAGGTAGACTGGAATTGCATGTAAAGCATAGGAAAAGAGGCAGAACGTCCACAATGATGCACTTGGCCAAAAAGGGCGTATGCGTTTTTTCCTGAATATATTCAGGAAAAAACGCATACGCCCTTTTTGGCCAACCAAGCAAGCTTGCAAAGGAAATCTGCACTACAATGAAGTCTCACTGCCCCCCGGTCCAAAGGGCCATCTGAAAAAAGTGTAAAATCCAGAAAGGCAGGACAGGCCATGGAGAACTGGGAGCCTTGTTATGCTGATGGGCGTGATGTAAATTGCCAACAGCCACTCTGGAGAAGTGTATGGTGTTTCCTGAAACATCTAAAAAACAAAGCAACAGAGCCTAGGGCACTTCCACTTATGGTCCTATAGCTTAGGGAAATTAAAATCAAAAAGACACAGCCACCCCAAGGTTTGGGACGGCTCTGTTTACAAGAACCTCGTTTACGGTACAAGTTCAATATCGCAGAAAGCGAAAAATGGATAAAGAATTTGTGGTACTAACGTACAATGCAATATCACTCAGCAATGAAATCTCTTTCATCAGGCACATAGCAGCATAATGAGTGGATTCAGGTACGATGATTCTAAGTGAAATATGTCACACAGAAAAAGAAACATCATAAGATATCACTAATACACGGAATGTAAACTTGGCTACACAGGAACTGAATTACAAAACAGAACAGGGTCTCAAATGTAGAAAACCAACTTATGCTTGCTTAAGGGGAAAGGTGAGTTGGGGTGCTGCATAAAACCAGAGATTGAAATTAGCACAGATACCTTTCCATAAGCCAAATATGTAATAGACAAGAGCTACTGCTTGCTCAACGAAGTGGACTCAACACCCCATATTAAACGCCTAAGAATATACTTGACTAGTAAGAATCTTAAAACCTATGGATTTATATGTCTCCGAAAGAGAATCAAGCGTGTGTACAGTGGCATAAACGCAACAGTGATACGATTGGTGAGGTTCGGTGAGCACATGCAGACCCTTTGAAGTCATATTGCATGGTACCCATTCCATGGTTCTCAACTCTCCAGGTTTAAGGGATTCTTCCTTCAGCTAAAACATGCATGTGGAACCCAGAGTATGATCCACCGTGTGATCGGGAAATGTGTTCAAATGTGTCTCAGATTTCGTCCCCTGGTACTCGGGTGCAACATTCCAGACGCTTTACTAACACTCTCCCCACATGCAGAGTCAGTGCCTTTAATCTGCTGTTGGGCCCAGTTTGCAATTTCTGCGGAAAATGAACAGGAATAGGGAGAACCAATGAGAGACTAGCTGTAGGTGTCTGGACGGGCAAATTTAACTCTCATTTCCCACCAGGAAGAGGAATTAACCAAAGGCTCAGCGAGCCATGCCGGAACCACACTAGGGCCTGAAGCAATCCTGCAGTGTTGCGGCCAGCTCACAAGAAAGCGAGTTGAAGAAAGGAGCTCAGGGGCCCTGTAATTCACACACCTGCAGAGTTCTAAATGACAGCTATCGTCCAAAAATATATTGAAGTAAGGCTGCCAAGAGGACTTGAAAGCGGGGCAGAATTGCAGGAAACCGATTTCAGGAGGTAGACTGGAATTGCATGTAAAGCATAGGAAAAGAGGCAGAACGTCCACAATGATGCACTTGGCCAAAAAGGGCGTATGCGTTTTTTCCTGAATATATTCAGGAAAAAATGCATACGCACTTTTTGGCCAACCAAGCAAGCTTGCAAAGGAAATCTGCACTACAATGAAGTCTCACTGCCCCCCGGACAAAAGGGCATTCTGAAAAAAGTGTAAAATCTAGAAAGGCAGGACAGGCCATGGAGAACTGGGAGCCTTGTTATGCTGATGGGCGTGATGTAAATTGCCAACAGCCACTCTGGAGAAGTGTATGGTGTTTCCTGAAACATCTAAAAAACAAAGCAACAGAGCCTAGGGCACTTCCACTTATGGTCCTATAGCTTAGGGAAATTAAAATAAAGACACAGCCACCCCAAAGTTTGGGACAGCTCTGTTTACAAGAACCTCATTTACGGTACAAGTTCAATATCGCAGAAAGCAAAAAATGGATAAAGAAGTTGTGGTACTTACGTACAATGCAATATCAGTCAGCAATGAAATCTATGTCATCAGGCCAGTAGCAGCATAATGAGTGGATTCAGGTACGATGATTCTAAGTGAAATAAGTCACACAGAAAAAGAAACATCATAAGATATCACTAATACACGGAATGTAAACTTGGCTACACAGGAACTGAATTACAAAACAGAATAGGGTCTCAAATGTAGAAAACCAACTTATGCTTGCTTAAGGGGAAAGGTGAGTTGGGGTGCTGCATAAAACCAGAGATGGAAATTAGCACAGATACCTTTCCATAAGCCAAATATGTAATAGACAAGACCTACTGCTTGCTCAACGAAGTGGACTCAACACCCCATATTAAACGCCTAAGAATATACCTGACTAGTAAGAATCTTAAAACCTATGGATTTATATGTCTCCGAAAGAGAATCAAGCGTGTGTACAGCGGCATAAACGCAGCAGTGATAGGATTGGTGAGGTTCGGTGAGCAAATGCAGACCCTTTGAAGTCATATTGCATGGTAACCATTCCATGGTTCTCAACTCTCCAGGTTTAAAGGATTCTTCCTTCAGCTAAAACATGCATGTGGAACCCAGAGTATGATCCACCGTGTGATCGGGAAACGTGTTCAAATGTGTCTCAGTTTTCGTCCCCTGGTACTCGGGTGCAACATTCCAGACGCTTTACTAACACTCTCCCCACTTGGAGAGTCAGTGCCTTTAACCTCCTGTTTGGCCCAGTTTGCAATTTCTGCAGAAAATGAACAAGAATAGGGAGAACCAATGAGAGGCTAGCTGGAGGAGTCTGGACGGGCAAATTTAACTCTCATTTCCCAACAGGAAGAGGAATTAACCAAAGGCTCAGCGAGCCATGCCGGAACCACACTAGGGCCTGAAGCAATCCTGCGGTTTTGCGGCCAGCTCACAAGAAAGCGAGTTGAAGAAAGGAGCTCAGGGGCCCTGTAATTCACACACCTGCAGAGTTCTAAATGACAGCTATCGTCCAAAAATATATTGAAGTAAGGTTGCCAAGAGGACTTGAAAGCGGGGCAGAATTGCAGGAAACCGATTTCAGGAGGTAGACTGGAATTGCATGTAAAGCATAGGAAAATAAGCAGAACGTCCACAATGATGCACTTGGCCAAAAAGGGCGTATGCGTTTTTTCCTGAATATATTCAGGAAAAAACGCATACGCCCTTTTTGGCCAACCAAGCAAGCTTGCAAAGGAAATCTGCACTACAATGAAGTCTCACTGCCCCCCGGTCCAAAGGGCCATCTGAAAAAAGTGTAAAATCCAGAAAGGCAGGACAGGCCATGGAGAACTGGGAGCCTTGTTATGCTGATGGGCGTGATGTAAATTGCCAACAGCCACTCTGGAGAAGTGTATGGTGTTTCCTGAAACATCTAAAAAACAAAGCAACAGAGCCTAGGGCACTTCCACTTATGGTCCTATAGCTTAGGGAAATTAAAATCAAATAGACACAGCCACCCCAAAGTTTGGGACGGCTCTGTTTACAAGAACCTCGTTTACGGTACAAGTTCAATATCGCAGAAAGCGAAAAATGGATAAAGAATTTGTGGTACTAACGTACAATGCAATATCACTCAGCAATGAAATCTCTTTCATCAGGCACATAGCAGCATAATGAGTGGATTCAGGTACGATGATTCTAAGTGAAATATGTCACACAGAAAAAGAAACATCATAAGATATCACTAATACACGGAATGTAAACTTGGCTACACAGGAACTGAATTACAAAACAGAATAGGGTCTCAAATGTAGAAAACCAACTTATGCTTGCTTAAGGGGAAAGGTGAGTTGGGGTGCTGCATAAAACCAGAGATTGAAATTAGCACAGATACCTTTCCATAAGCCAAATATGTAATAGACAAGAGCTACTGCTTGCTCAACGAAGTGGACTCAACACCCCATATTAAACGCCTAAGAATATACTTGACTAGTAAGAATCTTAAAACCTATGGATTTATATGTCTCCGAAAGAGAATCAAGCGTGTGTACCGTGGCATAAACGCAACAGTGATACGATTGGTGAGGTTCGGTGAGCACATGCAGACCCTTTGAAGTCATATTGCATGGTACCCATTCCATGGGTCTCAACTCTCCAGGTTTAAGGGATTCTTCCTTCAGCTAAAACATGCATGTGGAACCCAGAGGATGATCCACCGTGTGATCGGGAAACGTGTTCAAATGGGTCTCAGTTTTCGTCCCCTGGTACTCGGGTGCAACATTCCAGACGCTTTACTAACACTCTCCCCACTTGGTGAGTCAGTGCCTTTAAACTCCTGTTTGGCCCAGTTTGCAATTTCTGCGGAAAATGAACAGGAATAGGGAGAACCAATGAGAGACTAGCTGGAGGTGTCTGGACAGGTAAATTTAACTCTCATTTCCCACCAAGAAGAGGAATTAACCAAAGGCTCAGCGAGCCATGCTGGAACCACACTAGGGCCTGAAGCAATCCTGCGGTGTTGCGGCCAGCTCACAAGAAAGCGAGTTGAAGAAAGGAGCTCAGGGGCCCTGTAATTCACACACCTGCAGAGTTCTAAATGACAGCTATCGTCCAAAAATATATTGAAGTAAGGCTGCCAAGAGGACTTGAAAGCGGGGCAGAATTGCAGGAAACCGATTTCAGGAGGTAGACTGGAATTGCATGTAAAGCATAGGAAAAGAGGCAGAACGTCCACAATGATGCACTTGGCCAAAAAGGGCGTATGCGTTTTCTCCTGAATATATTCAGGAAAAAACGCATACGCACTTTTTGGCCAACCAAGCAAGCTTGCAAAGGAAATCTGCACTACAATGAAGTCTCACTGCCCCCCGGTCAAAAGGGCCATCTGAAAAAAGTGTAAAATCCAGAAAGGCAGGACAGACCATGGAGAACTGGGAGCCTTGTTATGCTGATGGGCGTGATGCAAATTGCCAACAGCCACTCTGGAGAAGTGTATGGTGTTTCCTGAAACATGTAAAAAACAAAGCAACAGAGCCTAGGGCACTTCCACTTATGGTCCTATAGCTTAGGGAAATTAAAATCAAAAAGACACAGCCACCCCAATGTTTGGGACGGCTCTGTTTACAAGAACCTCATTTACGGTACAAGTTCAATATCGCAGAAAGCGAAAAATGGATAAAGAAGTTGTGGTACTTACGTACAATGCAATATCACTCAGCAATGAAATCTATGTCATCAGGCCCATAGCAGAATAATGAGTGGATTTAGGTACGATGATTCTAAGTGAAATATGTCACACAGAAAAAGAAACATCATAAGATATCACTAATACACGGAATGTAAACTTGGCTACACAGGAACTGAATTACAAAACAGAATAGGTTCTCAAATGTAGAAAACCAACTTATGCTTGCTTAAGGGGAAAGGTGAGTTGGGGTGCTGCATAAAACCAGAGATTGAAATTAGCACAGATACCTATCCATAAGCCAAATATGTAATAGACAAGAGCTACTGCTTGCTCAACGAAGTGGACTCAACACCCCATATTAAACGCCTAAGAATATACCTGACTAGTAAGAATCTTAAAACCTATGGATTTATATGTCTCCGAAAGAGAATCAAGCGTGTGTACAGCGGCATAAACGCAGCAGTGATAGGATTGGTGAGGTTCGGTGAGCAAATGCAGACCCTTTGAAGTCATATTGCATGGTTCCCATTCCATGGGTCTCAACTCTCCAGGTTTAAGGGATTCTTCCTTCAGCTAAAACATGCATGTGGAACCCAGAGTATGATCCACCGTGTGATCGGGAAACGTGTTCAAATATGTCTCAGTTTTCGTCCCCTGGTACTCGGGTGCAACATTCCAGACGCTTTACTAACACTCTCCCCACATGCAGAGTCAGTGCCTTTAAACTGCTGTTGGGCCCAGTTTGCAATTTCTGCGGAAAATGAACAGGAATAGGGAGAACCAATGAGAGACTAGCTGGAGGTGTCTGGACGGGCAAATTTAACTCTCATTTCCCACCAGGAAGAGGAATTAACCAAAGGCTCAGCGAGCCATGCCGGAACCACACTAGGGCCTGAAGCAATCCTGCAGTGTTGCGGCCAGCTCACAAGAAAGCGAGTTGAAGAAAGGAGCTCAGGGGCCCTGTAATTCACACACCTGCAGAGTTCTAAATGACAGCTATCGTCCAAAAATATATTGAAGTAAGGCTGCCAAGAGGACTTGAAAGCGGGGCAGAATTGCAGGAAACCGATTTCAGGAGGTAGACTGGAATTGCATGTAAAGCATAGGAAAAGAGGCAGAACGTCCACAATGATGCACTTGGCCAAAAAGGGCGTATGCGTTTTTTCCTGAATATATTCAGGGAAAAACGCATACGCCCTTTTTGGCCAACCAAGCAAGCTTGCAAAGGAAATCTACACTACAATGAAGTCTCACTGCCCCCCGGTCAAAAGGGCCATCTGAAAAAAGTGTAAAATCCAGAAAGGCAGGACAGTCCATGGAGAACTGGGAGCCTTGTTATGCTGATGGGCGTGATGTAAATTGCCAACAGCCACTCTGGAGAAGTGTATGGTGTTTCCTGAAACATCTAAAAAACAAAGCAACAGAGCCTAGGCCACTTCCACTTATGGTGCTATAGCTTAGGGAAATTAAAATCAAAAAGACACAGCCACCCCAAAGTTTGGGACGGCTCTGTTTACAAGAATCTCGTTTACGGTACAAGTTCAATATCGCAGAAAGCGAAAAATGGATAAAGAAGTTGTTGTACTTACGTACAATGCAATATCACTCAGCAAAGAAATCTATGTCATCAGGCCAGTAGCAGCATAATGAGTGGATTGAGGTACGATGATTCTAAGTGAAATAAGTCACACAGAAAAAGAAACATCATAAGATATCACTAATACACAGAATGTAAACTTGGCTACACAGGAACTGAATTACAAAACAGAATAGGGTCTCAAATGTAGAAAACCAACTTATGCTTGCTTAAGGGGAAAGGTGAGTTGGGGTGCTGCATAAAACCAGAGATTGAAATTAGCACAGATACCTTTCCATAAGACAAATATGTAATAGACAAGAGCTACTCCCTGCTCAACGAAGTGGACTCAACACCCCATATTAAACGCCTAAGAATATGCCTGACTAGTAAGAATCTTAAAACCTATGGATTTATATGTCTCTGAAAGAGAATCAAGCGTGTGTACAGCGGCATAAACGCAGCAGTGATAGGATTGGTGAGGTTCGGTGAGCAAATGAAGACCCTTTGAAGTCATATGGCATGGTACCCATTCATTGGTTCTCAACTCTCCAGGTTTAAGGGATTCTTCCTTCAGCTAAAACATGCATGTGGAACCCAGAGTATGATCCACCGTGTGATCGGGAAACGTGTTCAAATGTGTCTCAGTTTTCGTCCCCTGGTACTCGGGTGCAACATTCCAGACGCTTTACTAACACTCTCCCCACTTGCAGAGTAAGTGCCTTTAATCTGCTGTTGGGCCCAGTTTGCAATTTCTGCGGAAAATGAACAGGAATAGGGAGAACCAATGAGAGGCTAGCTGGAGGTGTCTTGACGGGCAAATTTAACTCTCATTTCCCACCAGGAAGAGGAATTAACCAAAGGCTCAGCGAGCCATGCCGGAACCACACTAGGGCCTGAAGCAGTCCTGCGGTGTTGCGGCCAGCTCACAAGAAAGCGAGTTGAAGAAAGGAGCTCAGGGGCCCTGTAATTCACACACCTGCAGAGTTCTAAATGACAGCTATCGTCCAAAAATATATTGAAGTAAGGCTGCCAAGAGGACTTGAAAGCGGGGCAGAATTGCAGGAAACCGATTTCAGGAGGTAGACTGGAATTGCATGTAAAGCATAGGAAAAGAGGCAGAACGTCCACAATGATGCACTTGGCCAAAAAGGGCGTATGCGTTTTTTCATGAATATATTCAGGAAAAAACGCATACGCACTTTTTGGCCAACCAAGCAAGCTTGCAAAGGAAATCTGCACTACAATGAAGTCTCACTGCCCCCGGTCAAAAGGGCATTCTGAAAAAATTGTAAAATCTAGAAAGGCAGGACAGGCCATGGAGAACTGGGAGCCTTGTTATGCTGATGGGCGGGATGTAAATTGCCAACAGCCACTCTGGAGAAGTGTATGGTGTTTCCTGAAACATCTAAAAAACAAAGCAACAGAGCCTAGGGCACTTCCACTTATGGTGCTATAGCTTAGGGAAATTAAAATCAAAAAGACACAGCTACCCCAAAGTTTGGGACGGCTCTGTTTACAAGAACCTCGTTTACGGTACAAGTTCAATATCGCAGAAAGCGAAAAATGGATAAAGAAGTTGTGGTACTTACGTACAATGCAATATCACTCAGCAATGAAATCTATGTCATCAGGCCAGTAGCAGCATAATGAGTGGATTGAGGTACGATGATTCTAAGTGAAATAAGTCACACAGAAAAAGAAACATCATAAGATATCACTAATACACAGAATGTAAACTTGGCTACACAGGAACTGAATTACAAAACAGAATAGGGTCTCAAATGTAGAAAACCAACTTATGCTTGCTTAAGGGGAAAGGTGAGTTGGGGTGCTGCATAAAACCAGAGATTGAAATTAACACAGATACCTTTCCATAAGAAAAATATGTAATAGACAAGAGCTACTCCTTGCTCAACGAAGCGGACTCAACACCCGATAATAAACGCCTAAGAATATGCCTGACTAGTAAGAATCTTAAAACCTATGGATATACATGTTTCCGAAAGAGAATCAAGCGTGTGTACAGCGGCATAAACGCAGCAGTGATAGGATTTGTGAGGTTCGGTGAGCAAATGAAGAACCTTTGAAATCATATTGCATGGTACCCATTCCATGGTTCTCAACTCTCCAGGTTTAAGGGATTCTTCCTTCAGCTAAAACATGCATGTGGAACCCAGAGGATGATCCACCGTGTGATCGGGAAACGTGTTCAAATGTGTCTCATTTTTCGTCCCCTGGTACTCGGGTGCAACATTCCAGATGCTTTACTAACACTCTCCCCACTTGGAGAGTCAGTGCCTTTAACCTCCTGTTTGGCCCAGTTTGCAATTTCTGCAGAAAATGAACAGGAATAGGGAGAACCAATGAGAGACTAGCTGTAGGTGTCTGGACGGGCAAATTTAACTCTCATTTTCCACCAGGAAGAGGAATTAACCAAAGGCTCAGCGAGCCATGCTGGAACCACACTAGGGCCTGAAGCAATCCTGCAGTGTTGCGGCCAGCTCACAAGACAGCGAGTTGAAGAAAGGAGCTCAGGGGCCCTGTAATTCACACACCTGCAGAGTTCTAAATGACAGCTATCGTCCAAAAATATATTGAAGTAAGGCTGCCAAGAGGACTTGAAAGCGGGGCAGAATTGCAGGAAACCGATTTCAGGAGGTAGACTGGAATTGCATGTAAAGCATAGGAAAACAGGTAGAACGTCCAAAATGATGCACTTGGCCAAAAAGGGCGTATGCGTTTTTTCCTGAATATATTCAGGAAAAAATGCATACGCCCTTTTTGGCCAACCAAGCAAGCTTGCAAAGGAAATCTGCACTAAAATGAAGTCTCACTGCCCCCCGGTCAAAAGGGCATTCTGAAAAAAGTGTAAAATCTAGAAAGGCAGGACAGGCCATGAAGAACTGGGAGCCTTCTTATGCTGATGGGCGGGATGTAAATTGCCAACAGCCACTCTGCAGAAGTGTACGGTGTTTCCTGAAACATCTAAAAAACAAAGCTACAGAGCCTAGTGTACTTCCACTTATGGTCCTATAGCTTAGGGAAATTAAAATCAAAAAGACACAGCCACCCCAAAATTGGGGTCGGGTCTGTTTACAGGAACCTCATTTACGGTACAAGTTCAATATCACAGAAAGCGAAAAATGGATAAAGAAGTTGTGGTACTAACGTACAATGCAATATCACTCAGAAATGAAATCTATATCATCAGGCCCATAGCAGGATAATGAGTGAATTCAGGTACGATGATTCTAAGTGAAATAAGTCACACAGAAAAAGAAATATCATAAGATATCACTAATACACGGAATGTAAGCTTGGCTACACAGGAACTGAATTACAAAACAGAACAGGGTCTCAAATGTAGAAAACCAACTTATGCTTGCTTAAGGGGAAAGGTGAGTTGGGGTGCTGCATAAAACCAGGGATTGAAATTAACACAGATACCTTTCCATAAGACAAATATGTAATAGACAAGAGCTACTGCTTGCTCAACGAAGTGGACTCAACACCCCATATTAAACGCCTAAGAATATACTTGACTAGTAAGAATCTTAAAACCTATGGATTTATATGTCTCTGAAAGAGAATCAAGCGTGTGTACAGCGGCATAAAGGCAGCAGTGAAAGTATTGGTGAGGTTCTGTGAGCAAATGAAGACCGTTTGAAGTCATATTGCACGGTACCCATTCCATGGTTCTCAACTCTCCAGGTTTAAGGGATTCTTCCTTCACCTAAAACATGCATGTGGAACCCAGAGTATGATCCACCGTGTGATCGGGAAACGTGTTCAAATGTGTCTCAGTTTTCGTCCCCTGGTACTCGGGTGCAACATTCCAGACGCTTTACTAACACTCTCCCCACTTGGAGAGTCAGTGCCTTTAACCTCCTGGTTGGCCTAGTTTGCAATTTCTGCAGAAAATGAACAGGAATAGGGAGAACCAATGAGAGACTAGCTGGAGGTGTCTGGACGGGCAAATTTAACTCTCATTTCCCACCAGGAAGAGGAATTAACCAAAGGCTCAGCGAGCCATGCTGGAACCACACTAGGGCCTGAAGCAATCCTGCAGTGTTGCGGCCAGCTCACAAGAAAGCGAGTTGAAGAAAGAGCTAAGGGGCCCTGTAATTCACACACCTGCAGAGTTCTAAATGACAGCTATCATCCAAAAATATATTGAAGTAAGGCTGCCAAGAGGACTTGAAAGCGGGGCAGAATTGCAGGAAACCGATTTCAGGAGGTAGACTGGAATTGCATGTAAAGCATAGGAAAAGAGGCAGAACGTCCACAATGATGCACTTGGCCAAAAAGGGCGTATGCATTTTTTCCTGAATATATTCAGGAAAAAACGCATACGCACTTTTTGGCCAACCAAGCAAGCTTGCAAAGGAAATCTGCACTACAATGAAGTCTCACTGCCCCCGGTCAAAAGGGCATTCTGAAAAAATTGTAAAATCTAGAAAGGCAGGACAGGCCATGGAGAACTGGGAGCCTTCTTATGCTGATGGGCGGGATGTAAATTGCCAACAGCCACTCTGGAGAAGTGTATGGTGTTTCCTGAAACATCTAAAAAACAAAGCAACAGAGCCTAGGGCACTTCCACTTATGGTCCTATAGATTAGGGAAATTAAAATCAAAAAGACACAGCCACCCCAAAGTTTGGGACGGCTCTGTTTACAAGAACCTCGATAACGGTACAAGTTCAATATCGCAGAAAGCAAAAAATGGATAAAGAAGTTGTGGTACTAACGTACAATGCAATATCACTCAGCAATGAAATCTCTTTCATCAGGCTCACAGCAGCATAATGAGTGGATTCAGGTACGATGATTCTAAGTGAAATACGTCACACAGAAAAAGAAACATCATAAGATATCACTAATACACGGAATGTAAACTTGGCTACACAGGAACTGAATTACAAAACAGAACAGGGTCTCAAATGTAGAAAACCAACTTATGCTTGCTTAAGGGGAAAGGTGAGTTGGGGTGCTGCAGAAAACCAGAGATTGAAATTAACACAGATACCTTTCCATAAGACAAATATGTAATAGACAAGAACTACTCCTTGCTCAACGAAGCGGACTCAACACCCCATATTAAACGCCTAAGAATATACCTGACTAGTAAGAATCTTAAAACTTATGGATTTATATGTCTCCGAAAGAGAATCAAGGGTGTGTACAGCGGCATAAACGCAACAGTGATACGATTGGTGAGGTTCGGTGAGCACATGCAGACCCTTTGAAGTCATATTGCATGGTACCCATTCCATGGGTCTCAACTCTCCAGGTTTAAGGGATTCTTCCTTCAGCTAAAACATGCATGTGGAACCCAGAGGATGATCCACCGTGTGATCGGGAAACGTGTTCAAATGTGTCTCAGTTTTCGTCCCCTGGTACTCGGGTGCAACATTCCAGACGCTTTACTAACACTCTCCCCACTTGGTGAGTCAGTGCCTTTAACCTCCTGTTTGGCCCAGTTTGCAATTTCTGCGGAAAATGAACAGGAATAGGGAGAACCAATGAGAGACTAGCTGGAGGTGTCTGGACGGGCAAATTTAACTCTCATTTCCCACCAAGAAGAGGAATTAAGCAAAGGCTCAGCAAGCCATGCCGGAACCACACTAGGGCCTGAAGCAATCCTGCGGTGTTGCGGCCAGCTCACAAGAAAGCGAGTTGAAGAAAGGAGCTCAGGGGCCCTGTAATTCACACACCTGCAGAGTTATAAATGACAGCTATCGTCCAAAAATATATTGAAGTAAGGGTGCCAAGAGGACTTGAACGCGGGGCAGAATTGCAGGAAACCGATTTCAGGAGGTAGACTGGAATTGCATGTAAAGCATAGGAAAAGAGGCAGAACGTCCACAATGATGCACTTGGCCAAAAAGGGCGTATGCGTTTTTTCCTGAATATATTCAGGAAAAAACGCATACGCCCTTTTTGGCCAACCAAGCAAGCTTGCAAAGGAAATCTGCACTACAATGAAGTCTCACTGCCCCCCGGTCAAAAGGGCCATCTGAAAAAAGTGTAAAATCCAGAAAGGTAGGACAGGCCATGGAGAAATGGGAGCCTTCTTATGCTGATGGGTGGGATGTAAATTGCCAACAGCCACTCTGGAGAAGTGTATGGTGTTTCCTGAAACATCTAAAAAACAAAGCAACAGAGCCTAGGGCACTTCCACTTATGGTCCTATAGCTTAGGGAAATTAAAATCAAAAAGACACAGCCACCCCAAAGTTTGGGACGGCTCTGTTTACAAGAACCTCGTTTATGGTACAAGTTCAATATCGCAGAAAGCGAAAAATGGATAAAGAAGTTGTGGTACTTACGTACAATGCAATATCACTCAGCAATGAAATCTATGTCATCAGGCCAGTAGCAGCATAATGAGTGGATTCAGGTACGATGATTCTAAGTGAAATAAGTCACACAGAAAAAGAAACATCATAAGATATCACTAATACACGGAATGTAAACTTGCCTACACAGGAACTGAATTACAAAACAGAATAGGGTCTCAAATGTAGAAAACCAACTTATGCTTGCTTAAGGGGAAAGGTGAGTTGGGGTGCTGCATAAAACCAGAGATTGAAATTAGCACAGATACCTTTCCATAAGCCAAATATGTAATAGACAAGAGCTACTGCTTGCTCAACGAAGTGGACTCAACACCCCATATTAAACGCCTAAGAATATACCTGACTAGTAAGAATCTTAAAACCTATGGATTTATATGTCTCCGAAAGAAAAGGAAGTGTGTGTACAGTGGCATAAACGCAGCAGAGAAAGGGTTGGTGATATTCGGTGAGCAAATGCAGACCCTTTGAAGTCATATTGCATGGTACCCATTCCATGGTTCTCAACTCTCCAGGTTTAAGGGATTCTTCCTTCAGCTAAAACATGCATGTGGAACCCAGAGTATGATCCTCCGTGTGATCGGGAAACGTGTTCAAATGTGTCTCAGTTTTCGTCCCCTGGTACTCGGGTGCAACATTCCAGACGCTTTACTAACACTCTCCCCACTTGGAGAGTCAGTGCCTTTAACCTCCTGTTTGGCCCAGTTTGCAATTTCTGCGGAAAATGAACAGGAATAGGGAGAACCAATGAGAGACTAGCTGGAGGTGTCTGGACGGGCAAATTTAACTCTCATTTCCCAAGAAGAGGAATTAAGCAAAGGCTCAGCGAGCCATGCCGGAACCACACTAGGGCCTGAAGCAATCCTGCGGTGTTGCGGCCAGCTCACAAGAAAGCGAGTTGAAGAAAGGAGCTCAGGGGCCCTGTAATTCACAAACCTGCAGAGTTATACATGACAGCTATCGTCCAAAAATATATTGAAGTAAGGCTGCCAAGAGGACTTGAAAGCGGGGCAGAATTGCAGGAAACCGATTTCAGGAGGTAGACTGGAATTGCATGTAAAGCATAGGAAAAGAGGCAGAACGTCCACAATGATGCACTTGGCCAAAAAGGGCGTATGCGTTTTTTCCTGAATATATTCAGGGAAAAACGCATACGCCCTTTTTGGCCAACCAAGCAAGCTTGCAAAGGAAATCTACACTACAATGAAGTCTCACTGCCCCCCGGTCAAAAGGGCCATCTGAAAAAAGTGTAAAATCCAGAAAGGCAGGACAGTCCATGGAGAACTGGGAGCCTTGTTATGCTGATGGGCGTGATGTAAATTGCCAACAGCCACTCTGGAGAAGTGTATGGTGTTTCCTGAAACATCTAAAAAACAAAGCAACAGAGCCTAGGGCACTTCCACTTATGGTGCTATAGCTTAGGGAAATTAAAATCAAAAAGACACAGCCACCCCAAAGTTTGGGACGGCTCTGTTTACAAGAATCTCGTTTACGGTACAAGTTCAATATCGCAGAAAGCGAAAAATGGATAAAGAAGTTGTTGTACTTACGTACAATGCAATATCACTCAGCAAAGAAATCTATGTCATCAGGCCAGTAGCAGCATAATGAGTGGATTGAGGTACGATGATTCTAAGTGAAATAAGTCACACAGAAAAAGAAACATCATAAGATATCACTAATACACAGAATGTAAACTTGGCTACACAGGAACTGAATTACAAAACAGAATAGGGTCTCAAATGTAGAAAACCAACTTATGCTTGCTTAAGGGGAAAGGTGAGTTGGGGTGCTGCATAAAACCAGAGATTGAAATTAGCACAGATACCTTTCCATAAGACAAATATGTAATAGACAAGAGCTACTCCCTGCTCAACGAAGTGGACTCAACACCCCATATTAAACGCCTAAGAATATACCTGACTAGTAAGAATCTTAAAACCTATGGATTTATATATCTCCGAAAGAGAATCAAGCGTGTGTACAGCGGCATAAACGCAGCAGTGAAAGGATTGGTGAGGTTCGGTGAGCAAATGCAGACCCTTTGAAGTCATATTGCATGGTACCCATTCCATGGTTCTCAACTCTCCAGGTTTAAGGGATTCTTCCTTCAGCTAAAACATGCATGTGGTACCCAGAGTATGATCCACCGTGTGATCGGGAAATGTGTTCAAATGTGTCTCAGATTTCGTCCCCTGGTACTCGGGTGCAACATTCCAGACGCTTTACTAACACTCTCCCCACTTGCAGAGTCAGTGCCTTTAATCTGCTGTTGGGCCCAGTTTGCAATTTCGGCGGAAAATGAACAGGAATAGGGAGAACCAATGAGAGACTAGCTGGAGGTGTCTGGATGGGCAAATTTAACTCTCATTTCTCACCAGGAAGAGGAATTAACCAAAGGCTCAGCATGCCATGCCAGTATCACACTAGGGCCTGAAGCAATCCTGCGGTGTTGCGGCCAGCTCACAAGAAAGCGAGTTGAAGAAAGGAGCTCAGGGGCACTGTAATTCACAAACCTGCAGAGATATAAATGACAGCTATCGTCCAAAAATATATTGAAGTAAGGCTGCCAAGAGGACTTGAAAGCGGGGCAGAATTGCAGGAAACCGATTTCAGGAGGTAGACTGGAATTGCATGTAAAGCATAGGAAAAGAGGCAGAACGTCCACAATGATGCACTTGGCCAAAAAGGGCGTATGCGTTTTTTCCTGAATATATTCAGGAAAAAATGCATACGCCCTTTTTGGCCAACCAAGCAAGCTTGCAAAGGAAATCTGCACTAAAATGAAGTCTCACTGCCCCCCGGTCAAAAGGGCATTCTGAAAAAAGTGTAAAATCTAGAAAGGCAGGACAGGCCATGAAGAACTGGGAGCCTTCTTATGCTGATGGGCGGGATGTAAATTGCCAACAGCCACTCTGCAGAAGTGTATGGTGTTTCCTGAAACATCTAAAAAACAAAGCTACAGAGCCTAGTGTACTTCCACTTATGGTCCTATAGCTTAGGGAAATTAAAATCAAAAAGACACAGCCACCCCAATATTGGGGTCGGCTCTGTTTACAGGAACCTCATTTACGGTACAAGTTCAATATCACAGAAAGCGAAAAATGGATAAAGAAGTTGTGGTACTAACGTACAATGCAATATCACTCAGAAATGAAATCTATATCATCAGGCCCATAGCAGGATAATGAGTGAATTCAGGTACGATGATTCTAAGTGAAATAAGTCACACAGAAAAAGAAACATCATAAGATATCACTAATACACGGAATGTAAGCTTGGCTACACAGGAACTGAATTACAAAACAGAACAGGGTCTCAAATGTAGAAAACCAACTTATGCTTGCTTAAGGGGAAAGGTGAGTTGGGGTGCTGCATAAAACCAGAGATTGAAATTAACACAGATACCTTTCCATAAGACAAATATGTAATAGACAAGAGCTACTCCTTGCTCAACGAAGTGGACTCAACACCCCATATTAAACGCCTAAGAATATACCTGACTAGTAAGAATCTTAAAACCTATGGATTTATATGTCTCTGAAAGAGAATCAAGCGTGTGTACAGCGGCATAAAGGCATCAGTGAAAGTATTGGTGAGGTTCTGTGAGCAAATGAAGACCGTTTGAAGTCATATTGCACGGTACCCATTCCATGGTTCTCAACTCTCCAGGTTTAAGGGATTCTTCCTTCACCTAAAACATGCATGTGGAACCCAGAGTATGATCCACCGTGTGATCGGGAAACGTGTTCAAATGTGTCTCAGTTTTCGTCCCCTGGTACTCGGGTGCAACATTCCAGACGCTTTACTAACACTCTCCCCACTTGGAGAGTCAGTGCCTTTAACATCCTGGTTGGCCTAGTTTGCAATTTCTGCAGAAAATGAACAGGAATAGGGAGAACCAATGAGAGACTAGCTGGAGGTGTCTGGACGGGCAAATTTAACTCTCATTTCCCACCAGGAAGAGGAATTAACCAAAGGCTCAGCGAGCCATGCTGGAACCACACTAGGGCCTGAAGCAATCCTGCAGTGTTGCGGCCAGCTCACAAGAAAGCGAGTTGAAGAAAGAGCTAAGGGGCCCTGTAATTCACACACCTGCAGAGTTATAAATGACAGCTATCATCCAAAAATATATTGAAGTAAGGCTGCCAAGAGGACTTGAAAGCGGGGCAGAATTGCAGGAAACCGATTTCAGGAGGTAGACTGGAATTGCATGTAAAGCATAGGAAAAGAGGCAGAACGTCCACAATGATGCACTTGGCCAAAAAGGGCGTATGCGTTTTTTCCTGAATATATTCAGGAAAAACCGCATACGCCCTTTTTGGCCAACCAAGCAAGCTTGCAAAGGAAATCTGCACTACAATGAAGTCTCACTGCCCCCCGGTCAAAAGGGCATTCTGAAAAAATTGTAAAATCTAGAAAGGCAGGACAGGCCATGGAGAACTGGGAGCCTTCTTATGCTGATGTGCGGGATGTAAATTGCCAACAGCCACTCTGGAGAAGTGTATGGTGTTTCCTGAAACATCTAAAAAACAAAGCAACAGAGCCTAGGGCAATTCCACTTATGGTCCTATAGATTAGGGAAATTAAAATCAAAAAGACACAGCCACCCCAAAGTTTGGGACGGCTCTGTTTACAAGAACCTCGTTTATGGTACAAGTTCAATATCGCAGAAAGCGAAAAATGGATAAAGAAGTTGTGGTACTTACGTACAATGCAATATCACTCAGCAATGAAATCTATGTCATCAGGCCAGTAGCAGCATAATGAGTGGATTCAGGTACGATGATTCTAAGTGAAATAAGTCACACAGAAAAAGAAACATCATAAGATATCACTAATACACGGAATGTAAACTTGGCTACACAGGAACTGAATTACAAAACAGAATAGGGTCTCAAATGTAGAAAACCAACTTATGCTTGCTTAAGGGGAAAGGTGAGTTGGGGTGCTGCATAAAACCAGAGATTGAAATTAGCACAGATACCTTTCCATAAGCCAAATATGTAATAGACAAGAGCTACTGCTTGCTCAACGAAGTGGACTCAACACCCCATATTAAACGCCTAAGAATATACCTGACTAGTAAGAATCTTAAAACCTATGGATTTATATGTCTCCGAAAGAGAAGGAAGTGTGTGTACAGTGGCATAAACGCAGCAGAGAAAGGGTTGGTGATGTTCGGTGAGCAAATGCAGACCCTTTGAAGTCATATTGCATGGTACCCATTCCATGGTTCTCAACTCTCCAGGTTTAAGGGATTCTTCCTTCAGCTAAAACATGCATGTGGAACCCAGAGTATGATCCTCCGTGTGATCGGGAAACGTGTTCAAATGTGTCTCAGTTTTCGTCCCCTGGTACTCGGGTGCAACATTCCAGACGCTTTACTAACACTCTCCCCACTTGGTGAGTCAGTGCCTTTAACCTCCTGTTTGGCCCAGTTTGCAATTTCTGCGGAAAATGAACAGGAATAGGGTGAACCAATGAGAGACTAGCTGGAGGTGTCTGGACGGGCAAATTTAACTCTCATTTCCCACCAGGAAGAGGAATTAACCAAAGGCTCAGCGAGCCATGCCGGAACCACACTAGGGCCTGAAGCAATCCTGCGGTGTTGCGGCCAGCTCACAAGAAAGCGAGTTGAAGAAAGGAGCTCAGGGGCCCTGTAATTCACAAACCTGCAGAGTTATACATGACAGCTATCGTCCAAAAATATATTGAAGTAAGGCTGCCAAGAGGACTTGAAAGCGGGGCAGAATTGCAGGAAACCGATTTCAGGAGGTAGACTGGAATTGCATGTAAAGCATAGGAAAAGAGGCAGAACGTCCACAATGATGCACTTGGCCAAAAAGGGCGTATGCGTTTTTTTCTGAATATATTCAGGGAAAAACGCATACGCCCTTTTTGGCCAACCAAGCAAGCTTGCAAAGGAAATCTACACTACAATGAAGTCTCACTGCCCCCCGGTCAAAAGGGCCATCTGAAAAAAGTGTAAAATCCAGAAAGGCAGGACAGTCCATGGAGAACTGGGAGCCTTGTTATGCTGATGGGCGTGATGTAAATTGCCAACAGCCACTCTGGAGAAGTGTATGGTGTTTCCTGAAACATCTAAAAAACAAAGCAACAGAGCCTAGGGCACTTCCACTTATGGTGCTATAGCTTAGGGAAATTAAAATCAAAAAGACACAGCCACCCCAAAGTTTGGGACGGCTCTGTTTACAAGAATCTCGTTTACGGTACAAGTTCAATATCGCAGAAAGCGAAAAATGGATAAAGAAGTTGTTGTACTTACGTACAATGCAATATCACTCAGCAAAGAAATCTATGTCATCAGGCCAGTAGCAGCATAATGAGTGGATTGAGGTACGATGATTCTAAGTGAAATAAGTCACACAGAAAAAGAAACATCATAAGATATCACTAATACACAGAATGTAAACTTGGCTACACAGGAACTGAATTACAAAACAGAATAGGGTCTCAAATGTAGAAAACCAACTTATGCTTGCTTAAGGGGAAAGGTGAGTTGGGGTGCTGCATAAAACCAGAGATTGAAATTAGCACAGATACCTTTCCATAAGACAAATATGTAATAGACAAGAGCTATTCCCTGCTAAACGAAGTGGACTCAACACCCCATATTAAACGCCTAAGAATATGCCTGACTAGTAAGAATCTTAAAACCTATGGATTTATATGTCTCTGAAAGAGAATCAAGCGTGTGTACAGCGGCATAAACGCAGCAGTGATAGGATTGGTGAGGTTCGGTGAGCAAATGAAGACCCTTTGAAGTCATATGGCATGGTACCCATTCATTGGTTCTCAACTCTCCAGGTTTAAGGGATTCTTCCTTCAGCTAAAACATGCATGTGGAACCCAGAGTATGATCCACCGTGTGATCGGGAAACGTGTTCAAATGTATCTCAGTTTTCGTCCCCTGGTACTCGGGTGCAACATTCCAGACGCTTTACTAACACTCTCCCCACTTGCAGAGTCAGTGCCTTTAATCTGCTGTTGGGCCCAGTTTGCAATTTCTGCGGAAAATGAACAGGAATAGGGAGAACCAATGAGAGGCTAGCTGGAGGTGTCTGGACGGGCAAATTTAACTCTCATTTCCCACCAGGAAGAGGAATTAACCAAAGGCTCAGCGAGCCATGCCGGAACCACACTAGGGCCTGAAGCAATCTTGCGGTGTTGCGGCCAGCTCACAAGAAAGCGAGTTGAAGAAAGGAGCTCAGGGGCTCTGTAATTCACACACCTGCAGAGTTCTAAATGACAGCTATCGTCCAAAAATATATTGAAGTAAGGCTGCCAAGAGGACTTGAAAGCGGGGCAGAATTGCAGGAAACCGATTTCAGGAGGTAGACTGGAATTGCATGTAAAGCATAGGAAAAGAGGCAGAACGTCCACAATGATGCACTTGGCCAAAAAGGGCGTATGCGTTTTTTCCTGAATATATTCAGGAAAAAACGCATACGCCCTTTTTGGCCAACCAAGCAAGCTTGCAAAGGAAATCTGCACTACAATGAAGTCTCACTGCCCCCCGGTCAAAAGGGCCATCTGAAAAATGTGTAAAATCCAGAAAGGCAGGACAGGCCATGGAGAACTGGGAGCCTTGTTATGCTGATGGGCGTGATGTAAATTGCCAACAGCCACTCTGGAGAAGTGTATGGTGTTTCCTGAAACATCTAAAAAACAAAGCAACAGAGCCTAGGGCACTTCCACTTATGGTCCTATAGCTTAGGGAAATTAAAATCAAAAAGACACAGCCACCCCAAAGTTTGGGACAGCTCTGTTTACAAGAACCTCGTTTACGGTACAAGTTCAATATCGCAGAAAGCGAAAAATGGATAAAGAATTTGTGGTACTAACGTACAATGCAATATCACTCAGCAATGAAATCTCTTTCATCAGGCATATAGCAGCATAATGAGTGGATTCAGGTACGATGATTCTAAGTGAAATACGTCACACAGAAAAAGAAACATCATAAGATATCACTAATACACGGAATGTAAACTTGGCTACACAGGAACTGAATTACAAAACAGAACAGGGTCTCAAATGTAGAAAACCAACTTATGCTTGCTTAAGGGGAAAGGTGAGTTGGGGTGCTGCAGAAAACCAGAGATTGAAATTAACACAGATACCTTTCCATAAGACAAATATGTAATAGACAAGAGCTACTCCTTGCTCAACGAAGCGGACACAACACCCCATATTAAACGCCTAAGAATATACCTGACTAGTAAGAATCTTAAAACTTATGGATTTATATGTCTCCGAAAGAGAATCAAGGGTGTGTACAGCGGCATAAACGCAACAGTGATACGATTGGTGAGGTTCGGTGAGCACATGCAGACCCTTTGAAGTCATATTGCATGGTACCCATTCCATGGGTCTCAACTCTCCAGGTTTAAGGGATTCTTCCTTCAGCTAAAACATGCATGTGGAACCCAGAGGATGATCCACCGTGTGATCGGGAAACGTGTTCAAATGTGTCTCAGTTTTCGTCCCCTGGTACTCGGGTGCAACATTCCAGACGCTTTACTAACACTCTCCCCACTTGGTGAGTCAGTGCCTTTAACCTCCTGTTTGGCCCAGTTTGCAATTTCTGCGGAAAATGAACAGGAATAGGGAGAACCAATGAGAGACTAGCTGGAGGTGTCTGGACGGGCAAATTTAACTCTCATTTCCCACCAAGAAGAGGAATTAACCAAAGGCTCAGCGAGCCATGCCGGAACCACACTAGGGCCTGAAGCAATCCTGCGGTGTTGCGGCCAGCTCACAAGAAAGCGAGTTGAAGAAAGGAGCTCAGGGTCCCTGTAATTCACACACCTGCAGAGTTCTAAATGACAGCTATCGTCCAAAAATATATTGAAGTAAGGGTGCCAAGAGGACTTGAAAGCGGGGCAGAATTGCAGGAAACCGATTTCAGGAGGTAGACTGGAATTGCATGTAAAGCATAGGAAAAGAGGCAGAACGTCCACAATGATGCACTTGGCCAAAAAGGGCGTATGCGTTTTTTCCTGAATATATTCAGGAAAAAACGCATACGCCCTTTTTGGCCAACCAAGCAAGCTTGCAAAGGAAATCTGCACTACAATGAAGTCTCACTGCCCCCCGGTCAAAAGGGCCATCTGAAAAAAGTGTAAAATCCAGAAAGGCAGGACAGACCATGGAGAACTGGGAGCCTTGTTATGCTGATGGGCGTGATGCAAATTGCCAACAGCCACTCTGGAGAAGTGTATGGTGTTTCCTGAAACATCTAAAAAACAAAGCAACAGAGCCTAGGGCACTTCCACTTATGGTCCTATAGCTTAGGGAAATTAAAATCAAAAAGACACAGCCACCCCAATGTTTGGGACGGCTCTGTTTACAAGAACCTCATTTACGGTACAAGTTCAATATCGCAGAAAGCGAAAAATGGATAAAGAAGTTGTGGTACTAACGTACAATGCAATATCACTCAGCAATGAAATCTCTTTCATCAGGCTCATAGCAGCATAATGAGTGGATTCAGGTACGATGATTCTAAGTGAAATACGTCACACAGAAAAAGAAACATCATAAGATATCACTAATACACGGAATGTAAACTTGGCTACACAGGAATTGAATTACAAAACAGAATAGGGTCTCAAATGTAGAAAACCAACTTATGCTTGCTTAAGGGGAAAGGTGAGTTGGGGTGCTGCATAAAACCAGAGATTGAAATTATCACAGATACCTTTCCATAAGCCAAATATGTAATAGACAAGAGCTACTGCTTGCTCAACGAAGTGGACTCAACACCCCATATTAAACGCCTAAGAATATACCTGACTAGTAAGAATCTTAAAACCTATGGATTTATATGTCTCCGAAAGAGAATCCAGCATGTGTACAGCGGCATAAACGCAGCAGTGATAGGATTGGTGAGGTTCGGTGAGCAAATGCAGACCCTTTGAAGTCATATTGCATGGTACCCATTCCATGGTTCTCAACTCTCCAGGTTTAAGGGATTCTTCCTTCAGCTAAAACATGCATGTGGAACCCAGAGTATGATCCACCGTGTGATCGGGAAACGTGTTGAAATGTGTCTCAGTTTTCGTCCCCTGGTACTCGGGTGCAACATTCCAGACGCTTTACTAACACTCTCCCCACTTGGAGAGTCAGTGCCTTTAACCTCCTGTTTGGCCCAGTTTGCAATTTCTGCGGAAAATGAACAGGAATAGGGAGAACCAATAAGAGACTAGCTGGAGGTGTCTGCACGGGTAAATTTAACTCTCATTTCCCACCAAGAAGAGGAATTAACCAAAGGCTCAGCGAGCCATGCCGGAACCACACTAGGGCCTGAAGCAATCCTGCGGTGTTGCGGCCAGCTCACAAGAAAGCGACTTGAAGAAAGGAGCTCAGGGGCCCTGTAATTCACACACCTGCAGAGTTATAAATGACAGCTATCGTCCAAAAATATATTGAAGTAAGGCTGCCAAGAGGACTTGAAAGCGGGGCAGAATTGCAGGAAACCGATTTCAGGAGGTAGACTGGAATTGCATGTAAAGCATAGGAAAAGAGGCAGAACGTCCACAATGATGCACTTGGCCAAAAAGGGCGTATGCGTTTTTTCCTGAATATATTCAGGAAAAAACGCATACGCCCTTTTTGGCCAACCAAGCAAGCTTGCAAATGAAATCTGCACTACAATGAAGTCTCACTGCCCCCCGGTCAAATGGGACATCTGAAAAAAGTGTAAAATCCAGAAAGGCAGGACAGGCCATGGAGAAATGGGAGCCTTCTTATGCTGATGGGCGGGATGTAAATTGCCAACAGCCACTCTGGAGAAGTGTATGGTGTTTCCTGAAACATCTAAAAAACAAAGCAACAGAGCCTAGGGCACTTCCACTTATGGTCCTATAGCTTAGGGAAATTAAAATCAAAAAGACACAGCCACCCCAAAATTTGGGACGGCTCTGTTTACAAAACCTCGTTTACGGTAAAAGTTCAATATCACAGAAAGCGAAAAATGGATAAAGAAGTTGTGGTACTAATGTACAATGCAATATCACTCAGCAATGAAATCTATGTCATCAGGCCAGTAGCAGCATAATGAGTGGATTCAGGTACGATGATTCTAAGTGAAATAAGTCACACAGAAAAAGAAACATCATAAGATATCACTAATACACGGAATGTAAACTTGCCTACACAGGAACTGAATTACAAAACAGAATAGGGTCTCAAATGTAGAAAACCAACTTATGCTTGCTTAAGGGGAAAGGTGAGTTGGGGTGCTGCATAAAACCAGAGATTGAAATTAGCACAGATACCTTTCCATAAGCCAATTATGTAATAGACAAGAGCTACTGCTTGCTCAACGAAGTGGACTCAACACCCCATATTAAACGCCTAAAAATATACCTGACTAGTAAGAATCTTAAAACCTATGGATTTATATGTCTCCGAAAGAGAATCAAGCGTGTGTACAGCGGCATAAACGCAGCAATGATAGGATTGGTGAGGTTCGGTGAGCAAATGCAGACCCTTTGAAGTCATATTGCATGGTACCCATTCCATGGTTCTCAACTCTCCAGGTTTAAGGGATTCTTCCTTCAGCTAAAACATGCATGTGGAACCAAGAGTATGATCCAACGTGTGATCGGGAAATGTGTTCAAATGTGTCTCAGTTTTCGTCCCCTGGTACTCGGGTGCAACATTACAGACGCTTTACTAACACTCTCCCCACTTGGAGAGTCAGTACCTTTAACCTCCTGTTTGGCCCAGTTTGCAATTTCTGTGGAAAATTAACAGGAATAGGGAGAACCAATGAGAGGCTAGCTGGAGGTGTCTGGTTGGGCAAATTTAACTCTCATTTCCCAACAGGAAGAGGAATTAACCAAAGGGTCAGCGTGCCATGCCGGTACCACACTAGGGCCTGAAGCAATCCTGCAGTGTTGCGACCAGCTCACAAGAAAGCGAGTTGAAGAAAGGAGCTCAGGGGCCCTGTAATTCACAAACCTGCAGAGTTATACATGACAGCTATCGTCCAAAAATATATTGAAGTAAGGCTGCCAAGAGGACTTGAAAGTGGGGCAGAATTGCAGGAAACCGATTTCAGGAGGTAGACTGGAATTGCATGTAAAGCATAGGAAAAGAGGCAGAACGTCCACAATGATGCACTTGGCCAAAAAGTGCGTATGCGTTTTTTCCTGAATATATTCAGGAAAAAACGCATATGCCCTTTTTGGCCAACCAAGCAAGCTTGCAAAGGAAATCTGCACTACAATGAAGTCTCACTGCCCCCCGGTCAAAAGGGCCATCTGAAAAAAGAGTAAAATCCAGAAAGGCAGGACAGGCCATGGAGAACTGGGAGTTTTGTTATGCCAATGGGTGTGATGTAAATTGCCAACAGCCACTCTGGAGAAGTGTATGGTGTTTCCTGAAACATCTAAAAAACAAAGCAACAGAGCCTAGGGCACTTCCACTTATGGTGCTATAGCTTAGGGAAATTAAAATCAAAAAGACACAGCCACCCCAAAGTTTGGGACGGCTCTGTTTACAAGAACCTCGTTTACGGTACAAGTTCAATATCGCAGAAAGCGAAAAATGGATAAAGAAGTTGTTGTACTTACGTACAATGCAATATCACTCAGCAAAGAAATCTATGTCATCAGGCCAGTAGCAGCATAATGAGTGGATTTAGGTACGATGATTCTAACTGAAATAAGTCACACAGAAAAAGAAACATCATAAGATATCACTAATACACAGAATGTAAACTTGGCTACACAGGAACTGAATTACAAAACAGAATAGGGTCTCAAATGTAGAAAACCAACTTATGCTTGCTTAAGGGGAAAGGTGAGTTGGGGTGCTGCATAAAACCAGAGATTGAAATTAGCACAGATACCTTTCCATAAGACAAATATGTAATAGACAAGAGCTACTCCCTGCTCAACGAAGTGGACTCAACACCCCATATTAAACGCCTAAGAATATGCCTGACTAGTAAGAATCTTAAAACCTATGGATTTATATGTCTCCGAAAGAGAATCAAGCGTGTGTACAGCGGCATAAACGCAGCAGTGATAGGATTGGTGAGGTTCGGTGAGCAAATGCAGACCCTTTGAAGTCATATGGCATGGTACCCATTCATTGGTTCTCAAATCTCCAGGTTTAAGGGATTCTTCCTTCAGCTAAAACATGCATGTGGAACCCAGAGTATGATCCACCGTGTGATCGGGAAACGTGTTCAAATGTGTCTCAGTTTTCGTCCCCTGGTACTCGGGTGCAACATTCCAGACGCTTTACTAACACTCTCCCCACTTGCAGAGTCAGTGCCTTTAATCTGCTGTTGGGCCCAGTTTGCAATTTCTGCGGAAAATGAACAGGAATAGGGAGAACCAATGAGAGGCTAGCTGGAGGTGTCTGGAAGGGCAAATTTAACTCTCATTTCCCACCAGGAAGAGGAATTAACCAAAGGCTCAGCGAGCCATGCCGGAACCACACTAGGGCCTGAAGCAATCCTGCGGTGTTGCGGCCAGCTCACAAGAAAGCGAGTTGAAGAAAGGAGCTCAGGGGCCCTGTAATTCACACACCTGCAGAGTTCTAAATGACAGCTATCGTCCAAAAATATATTGAAGTAAGGCTGCCAAGAGGACTTGAAAGCGGGGCAGAATTGCAGGAAACCAATTTCAGGAGGTAGACTGGAATTGCATGTAAAGCATAGGAAAAGAGGCAGAACGTCCACAATGATGCACTTGGCCAAAAAGGGCGTATGCGTTTTTTCCTGAATATATTCAGGAAAAAACGCATACGCCCTTTTTGGCCAAACAAGCAAGCTTGCAAAGGAAATCTGCACTACAATGAAGTCTCACTGCTCCCAGGTCAAAAGGGCCATCTGAAAAAAGAGTAAAATCCAGAAAGGCAGGACAGGCCATGGAGAACTGGGAGCCTTGTTATGCTGATGGGCGTGATGTAAATTGCCAACAGCCACTCTGGAGAAGTGTATGGTGTTTCCTGAAACATCTAAAAAACAAAGCAACAGAGCCTAGGGCACTTCCACTTATGGTCCTATAGCTTAGGGAAATTAAAATCAAAAAGACACAGCCACCCCAATGTTTGGGACGGCTCTGTTTACAAGAACCTCTTTTACGGTACAAGTTCAATATCGCAGAAAGCGAAAAATGGATAAAGAATTTGTGGTACTAACGTACAATGCAATATCACTCAGCAATGAAATCTCTTTCATCAGGCACATAGCAGCATAATGAGTGGATTCAGGTACGATGATTCTAAGTGAAATATGTCACACAGAAAAAGAAACATCATAAGATATCACTAATACACGGAATGTAAACTTGGCTACACAGGAACTGAATTACAAAACAGAATAGGGTCTCAAATGTAGAAAACCAACTTATGCTTGCTTAAGGGGAAAGGTGAGTTGGGGTGCTGCATAAAACCAGAGATTGAAATTAGCACAGATACCTTTCCATAAGCCAAATATGTAATAGACAAGAGCTACTGCTTGCTCAACGAAGTGGACTCAACACCCCATATTAAACGCCTAAGAATATACTTGACTAGTAAAAATCTTAAAACCTATGGATTTATATGTCTCCGAAAGAGAATCAAGCGTGTGTACAGCGGCATAAACGCAACAGTGATATGATTGGTGAGGTTCGGTGAGCACATGCAGACCCTTTGAAGTCATATTGCATGGTACCCATTCCATGGGTCTCAACTCTCCAGGTTTAAGGGATTCTTCCTTCAGCTAAAACATGCATGTGGAACCCAGAGGATGATCCACCGTGTGATCGGGAAACGTGTTCAAATGTGTCTCAGTTTTCGTCCCCTGGTACTCGGGTGCAACATTCCAGACGCTTTACTAACACTCTCCCCACTTGGTGAGTCAGTGCCTTTAACCTCCTGTTTGGCCCAGTTTGCAATTTCTGCGGAAAATGAACAGGAATAGGGAGAACCAATGAGAGACTAGCTGGAGGTGTCTGGACGGGTAAATTTAACTCTCATTTCCCACTAAGAAGAGGAATTAACCAAAGGCTCAGCGAGCCATGCCGGAACCACACTAGGGCCTGAAGCAATCCTGCGGTGTTGCGGCCAGCTCACAAGAAAGCGAGTTGAAGAAAGGAGCTCAGGGGCCCTGTAATTCACACACCTGCAGAGTTCTAAATGACAGCTATCGTCCAAAATTATATTGAAGTAAGGCTGCCAAGAGGACTTGAAAGCGGGGCAGAATTGCAGGAAACCGATTTCAGGAGGTAGACTGGAATTGCATGTAAAGCATAGGAAAAGAGGCAGAACGTCCACAATGATGCACTTGGCCAAAAAGGGCGTATGCGTTTTCTCCTGAATATATTCAGGAAAAAACGCATACGCCCTTTTTGGCCAACCAAGCAAGCTTGCAAAGGAAATCTGCACTACAATGAAGTCTCACTGCCCCCCGGTCAAAAGGGCCATCTGAAAAAAGTGTAAAATCCAGAAAGGCAGGACAGACCATGGAAAACTGGGAGCCCTGTTATGCTGATGGGCGTGA
Source organism: Pseudorca crassidens (assembly GCF_039906515.1). Lineage (NCBI taxonomy): Eukaryota > Metazoa > Chordata > Mammalia > Artiodactyla > Delphinidae > Pseudorca > Pseudorca crassidens. The sequence continues at coordinate 3,054,028 of NW_027135939.1, forward strand.
TGCAAATTGCCAACAGCCACTCTGGAGAAGTGTATGGTGTTTCCTGAAACATGTAAAAAACAAAGCAACAGAGCCTAGGGCACTTCCACTTATGGTCCTATAGCTTAGGGAAGTTAAAATCAAAAAGACACAGCCACCCCAATGTTTGGGACGGCTCTGTTTACAAGAACCTCGTTTACGGTACAAGTTCAATATCGCAGAAAGCGAAAAATGGATAAAGAAGTTGTGGTACTTACGTACAATGCAATATCACTCAGCAATGAAATCTATGTCATCAGGCCCATAGCAGAATAATGAGTGGATTTAGGTACGATGATTCTAAGTGAAATATGTCACACAGAAAAAGAAACATCATAAGATATCACTAATACACGGAATGTAAACTTGGCTACACAGGAACTGAATTACAAAACAGAATAGGGTCTCAAATGTAGAAAACCAACTTATGCTTGCTTAAGGGGAAAGGTGAGTTGGGGTGCTGCATAAAACCAGAGATTGAAATTAGCACAGATACCTATCCATAAGCCAAATATGTAATAGACAAGAGCTACTGCTTGCTCAATGAAGTGGACTCAACACCCCATATTAAACGCCTAAGAATATACCTGACTAGTAAGAATCTTAAAACCTATGGATTTATATGTCTCCGAAAGAGAATCAAGCGTGTGTACAGCGGCATAAACGCAGCAGTGAAAGGATTGGTGAGGTTCGGTGAGCAAATGCAGACCCTTTGAAGTCATATTGCATGGTACCCATTCCATGGTTCTCAACTCTCCAGGTTTAAGGGATTCTTCCTTCAGCTAAAACATGCATGTGGAACCCAGAGTATGATCCACCGTGTGATCGGGAAATGTGTTCAAATGTGTCTCAGATTTCGTCCCCTGGTACTCGGGTGCAACATTCCAGACGCTTTACTAACACTCTCCCCACATGCAGAGTCAGTGCCTTTAATCTGCTGTTGGGCCCAGTTTGCAATTTCTGCGGAAAATGAACAGGAATAGGGAAAACCAATGAGAGACTAGCTGTAGGTGTCTGGACGGGCAAATTTAACTCTCATTTCCCACCAGGAAGAGGAATTAACCAAAGGCTCAGCGAGCCATGCCGGAACCACACTAGGGCCTGAAGCAATCCTGCAGTGTTGCGGCCAGCTCACAAGAAAGCGAGTTGAAGAAAGGAGCTCAGGGGCCCTGTAATTCACACACCTGCAGAGTTCTAAATGACAGCTATCGTCCAAAAATATATTGAAGTAAGGCTGCCAAGAGGACTTGAAAGCGGGGCAGAATTGCAGGAAACCGATTTCAGGAGGTAGACTGGAATTGCATGTAAAGCATAGGAAAAGAGGCAGAACGTCCACAATGATGCACTTGGCCAAAAAGGGCGTATGCGTTTTTTCCTGAATATATTCAGGAAAAAATGCATACGCACTTTTTGGCCAACCAAGCAAGCTTGCAAAGGAAATCTGCACTACAATGAAGTCTCACTGCCCCCCGGTCAAAAGGGCATTCTGAAAAAAGTGTAAAATCTAGAAAGGCAGGACAGGCCATGGAGAACTGGGAGCCTTGTTATGCTGATGGGCGTGATGTAAATTGCCAACAGCCACTCTGGAGAAGTGTATGGTGTTTCCTGAAACATCTAAAAAACAAAGCAACAGAGCCTAGGGCACTTCCACTTATGGTCCTATAGCTTAGGGAAATTAAAATAAAGACACAGCCACCCCAAAGTTTGGGACAGCTCTGTTTACAAGAACCTCGTTTACGGTACAAGTTCAATATCGCAGAAAGCAAAAAATGGATAAAGAAGTTGTGGTACTTACGTACAATGCAATATCAGTCAGCAATGAAATCTATGTCATCAGGCCAGTAGCAGCATAATGAGTGGATTCAGGTACGATGATTCTAAGTGAAATAAGTCACACAGAAAAAGAAACATCATAAGATATCACTAATACACGGAATGTAAACTTGGCTACACAGGAACTGAATTACAAAACAGAATAGGGTCTCAAATGTAGAAAACCAACTTATGCTTGCTTAAGGGGAAAGGTGAGTTGGGGTGCTGCATAAAACCAGAGATGGAAATTAGCACAGATACCTTTCCATAAGCCAAATATGTAATAGACAAGACCTACTGCTTGCTCAACGAAGTGGACTCAACACCCCATATTAAACGCCTAAGAATATACCTGACTAGTAAGAATCTTAAAACCTATGGATTTATATGTCTCCGAAAGAGAATCAAGCGTGTGTACAGCGGCATAAACGCAGCAGTGATAGGATTGGTGAGGTTCGGTGAGCAAATGCAGACCCTTTGAAGTCATATTGCATGGTAACCATTCCATGGTTCTCAACTCTCCAGGTTTAAAGGATTCTTCCTTCAGCTAAAACATGCATGTGGAACCCAGAGTATGATCCACCGTGTGATCGGGAAACGTGTTCAAATGTGTCTCAGTTTTCGTCCCCTGGTACTCGGGTGCAACATTCCAGACGCTTTACTAACACTCTCCCCACTTGGAGAGTCAGTGCCTTTAACCTCCTGTTTGGCCCAGTTTGCAATTTCTGCAGAAAATGAACAAGAATAGGGAGAACCAATGAGAGGCTAGCTGGAGGAGTCTGGACAGGCAAATTTAACTCTCATTTCCCACCAGGAAGAGGAATTAACCAAAGGCTCAGCGAGCCATGCCGGAACCACACTAGGGCCTGAAGCAATCCTGCGGTTTTGCGGCCAGCTCACAAGAAAGCGAGTTGAAGAAAGGAGCTCAGGGGCCCTGTAATTCACACACCTGCAGAGTTCTAAATGACAGCTATCGTCCAAAAATATATTGAAGTAAGGTTGCCAAGAGGACTTGAAAACGGGGCAGAATTGCAGGAAACCGATTTCAGGAGGTAGACTGGAATTGCATGTAAAGCATAGGAAAAGAGGCAGAACGTCCACAATGATGCACTTGGCCAAAAAGGGCGTATGCGTTTTTTCCTGAATATATTCAGGAAAAAACGCATACGCCCTTTTTGGCCAACCAAGCAAGCTTGCAAAGGAAATCTGCACTACAATGAAGTCTCACTGCCCCCCGGTCAAAAGGGCCATCTGAAAAAAGTGTAAAATCCAGAAAGGCAGGACAGGCCATGGAGAACTGGGAGCCTTGTTATGCTGATGGGCGTGATGTAAATTGCCAACAGCCACTCTGGAGAAGTGTATGGTGTTTCCTGAAACATCTAAAAAACAAAGCAACAGAGCCTAGGGCACTTCCACTTATGGTCCTATAGCTTAGGGAAATTAAAATCAAAAAGACACAGCCACCCCAAAGTTTGGGACGGCTCTGTTTACAAGAACCTCGTTTACGGTACAAGTTCAATATCGCAGAAAGCGAAAAATGGATAAAGAATTTGTGGTACTAACGTACAATGCAATATCACTCAGCAATGAAATCTCTTTCATCAGGCACATAGCAGCATAATGAGTGGATTCAGGTACGATGATTCTAAGTGAAATATGTCACACAGAAAAAGAAACATCATAAGATATCACTAATACACGGAATGTAAACTTGGCTACACAGGAACTGAATTACAAAACAGAATAGGGTCTCAAATGTAGAAAACCAACTTATGCTTGCTTAAGGGGAAAGGTGAGTTGGGGTGCTGCATAAAACCAGAGATTGAAATTAGCACAGATACCTTTCCATAAGCCAAATATGTAATAGACAAGAGCTACTGCTTGCTCAACGAAGTGGACTCAACACCCCATATTAAACGCCTAAGAATATACTTGACTAGTAAGAATCTTAAAACCTATGGATTTATATGTCTCCGAAAGAGAATCAAGCGTGTGTACAGTGGCATAAACGCAGCAGTGATAGGATTGGTGAGGTTCGGTGAGCAAATGAAGACCCTTTGAAGTCATATGGCATGGTACCCATTCATTGGTTCTCAACTCTCCAGGTTAAAGGGATTCTTCCTTCAGCTAAAACATGCATGTGGAACCCAGAGTATGATCCACCGTGTGATCGGGAAACGTGTTCAAATGTGTCTCAGTTTTCGTCCCCTGGTACTCGGGTGCAACATTCCAGACGCTTTACTAACACTCTCCCCACTTGCAGAGTAAGTGCCTTTAATCTGCTGTTGGGCCCAGTTTGCAATTTCTGCGGAAAATGAACAGGAATAGGGAGAACCAATGAGAGGCTAGCTGGAGGTGTCTGGACGGGCAAATTTAACTCTCATTTCCCACCAGGAAGAGGAATTAACCAAAGGCTCAGCGAGCCATGCCGGAACCACACTAGGGCCTGAAGCAATCCTGCGGTGTTGCGGCCAGCTCACAAGAAAGCGAGTTGAAGAAAGGAGCTCAGGGGCCCTGTAATTCACACACCTGCAGAGTTCTAAATGACAGCTATCGTCCAAAAATATATTGAAGTAAGGCTGCCAAGAGGACTTGAAAGCGGGGCAGAATTGCAGGAAACCAATTTCAGGAGGTAGACTGGAATTGCATGTAAAGCATAGGAAAAGAGGCAGAACGTCCACAATGATGCACTTGGCCAAAAAGGGCGTATGCGTTTTTTCATGAATATATTCAGGAAAAAACGCATACGCACTTTTTGGCCAACCAAGCAAGCTTGCAAAGGAAATCTGCACTACAATGAAGTCTCACTGCCCCCGGTCAAAAGGGCCATCTGAAAAAATTGTAAAATCTAGAAAGGCAGGACAGGCCATGGAGAACTGGGAGCCTTGTTATGCTGATGGGCGGGATGTAAATTGCCAACAGCCACTCTGGAGAAGTGTATGGTGTTTCCTGAAACATCTAAAAAACAAAGCAACAGAGCCTAGGGCACTTCCACTTATGGTGCTATAGCTTAGTGAAATTAAAATCAAAAAGACACAGCTACCCCAAAGTTTGGGACGGCTCTGTTTACAAGAACCTCGTTTACGGTACAAGTTCAATATCGCAGAAAGCGAAAAATGGATAAAGAAGTTGTGGTACTTACGTACAATGCAATATCACTCAGCAATGAAATCTATGTCATCAGGCCAGTAGCAGCATAATGTGTGGATTGAGGTACGATGATTCTAAGTGAAATAAGTCACACAGAAAAAGAAACATCATAAGATATCACTAATACACAGAATGTAAACTTGGCTACACAGGAACTGAATTACAAACCAGAATAGGGTCTCAAATGTAGAAAACCAACTTATGCTTGCTTAAGGGGAAAGGTGAGTTGGGGTGCTGCATAAAACCAGAGATTGAAATTAACACAGATACCTTTCCATAAGAAAAATATGTAATAGACAAGAGCTACTCCTTGCTCAACGAAGCGGACTCAACACCCGATAATAAACGCCTAAGAATATGCCTGACTAGTAAGAATCTTAAAACATATGGATATACATGTCTCCGAAAGAGAATCAAGCGTGTGTACAGCGGCATAAACGCAGCAGTGATAGGATTTGTGAGGTTCGGTGAGCAAATGAAGACCCTTTGAAATCATATTGCATGGTACCCATTCCATGGTTCTCAACTCTCCAGGTTTAAGGGATTCTTCCTTCAGCTAAAACATGCATGTGGAACCCAGAGGATGATCCACCGTGTGATCGGGAAACGTGTTCAAATGTGTCTCAGTTTTCGTCCCCTGGTACTCGGGTGCAACATTCCAGATGCTTTACTAACACTCTCCCCACTTGGAGAGTCAGTGCCTTTAACCTCCTGTTTGGCCCAGTTTGCAATTTCTGCAGAAAATGAACAGGAATAGGGAGAACCAATGAGAGACTAGCTGTAGGTGTCTGGACGGGCAAATTTAACTCTCATTTCCCACCAGGAAGAGGAATTAACCAAAGGCTCAGCGAGCCATGCCGGAACCACACTAGGGCCTGAAGCAATCCTGCAGTGTTGCGGCCAGCTCACAAGAAAGCGAGTTGAAGAAAGGAGCTCAGGGGCCCTGTAATTCACACACCTGCAGAGTTCTAAATGACAGCTATCGTCCAAAAATATATTGAAGTAAGGCTGCCAAGAGGACTTGAAAGCGGGGCAGAATTGCAGGAAACCGATTTCAGGAGGTAGACTGGAATTGCATGTAAAGCATAGGAAAACAGGTAGAACGTCCAAAATGATGCACTTGGCCAAAAAGGGCGTATGCGTTTTTTCCTGAATATATTCAGGAAAAAATGCATACGCCCTTTTTGGCCAACCAAGCAAGCTTGCAAAGGAAATCTGCACTAAAATGAAGTCTCACTGCCCCCCGGTCAAAAGGGCATTCTGAAAAAAGTGTAAAATCTAGAAAGGCAGGACAGGCCATGAAGAACTGGGAGCCTTCTTATGCTGATGGGCGGGATGTAAATTGCCAACAGCCACTCTGCAGAAGTGTATGGTGTTTCCTGAAACATATAAAAAACAAAGCTACAGAGCCTAGTGTACTTCCACTTATGGTCCTATAGCTTAGGGAAATTAAAATCAAAAAGACACAGCCACCCCAAAATTGGGGTCGGCTCTGTTTACAGGAACCTCATTTACGGTACAAGTTCAATATCACAGAAAGCGAAAAATGGATAAAGAAGTTGTGGTACTAACGTACAATGCAATATCACTCAGAAATGAAATCTATATCATCAGGCCCATAGCAGGATAATGAGTGAATTCAGGTACGATGATTCTAAGTGAAATAAGTCACACAGAAAAAGAAATATCATAAGATATCACTAATACACGGAATGTAAGCTTGGCTACACAGGAACTGAATTACAAAACAGAACAGGGTCTCAAATGTAGAAAACCAACTTATGCTTGCTTAAGGGGAAAGGTGAGTTGGGGTGCTGCATAAAACCAGGGATTGAAATTAACACAGATACCTTTCCATAAGACAAATATGTAATAGACAAGAGCTACTGCTTGCTCAACGAAGTGGACTCAACACCCCATATTAAACGCCTAAGAATATACTTGACTAGTAAGAATCTTAAAACCTATGGATTTATATGTCTCTGAAAGAGAATCAAGCGTGTGTACAGCGGCATAAAGGCAGCAGTGAAAGTATTGGTGAGGTTCTGTGATCAAATGAAGACCGTTTGAAGTCATATTGCATGGTACCCATTCCATGGTTCTCAACTCTCCAGGTTTAAGGGATTCTTCCTTCACCTAAAACATGCATGTGGAACCCAGAGTATGATCCACCGTGTGATCGGGAAACGTGTTCAAATAAGTCTCAGTTTTCGTCCCCTGGTACTCGGGTGCAACATTCCAGACGCTTTACTAACACTCTCCCCACTTGGAGAGTCAGTGCCTTTAACCTCCTGTTTGGCCCAGTTTGCAATTTCTGCGGAAAATGAACAGGAATAGGGAGAACCAATGAGAGACTAGCTGGAGGTGTCTGCCCGGGTAAATTTAACTCTCATTTCCCACCAAGAAGAGGAATTAACCAAAGGCTCAGCGAGCCATGCCGGAACCACACTAGGGCCTGAAGCAATCCTGCGGTGTTGCGGCCAGCTCACAAGAAAGCGAGTTGAAGAAAGGAGCTCAGGGGCCCTGTAATTCACACACCTGCAGAGTTCTAAATGACAGCTATCGTCCAAAAATATATTGAAGTAAGGCTGCCAAGAGGACTTGAAAGCGGGGCAGAATTGCAGGAAACCGATTTCAGGAGGTAGACTGGAATTGCATGTAAAGCATAGGAAAAGAGGCAGAACGTCCACAATGATGCACTTGGCCAAAAAGGGCGTATGTGTTTTTTCATGAATATATTCAGGAAAAAACGCATACGCCCTTTTTGGCCAACCAAGCAAGCTTGCAAAGGAAATCTGCACTACAATGAAGTCTCACTGCCCCCCGGTCAAAAGGGACATCTGAAAAAAGTGTAAAATCCAGAAAGGCAGGACAGGCCATGAAGAACTGGGAGCCTTCTTATGCTGATGGGTGGGATGTAAATTGCCAACAGCCACTCTGGAGAAGTGTATGGTGTTTCCTGAAACATCTAAAAAACAAAGCAACACAGCCTAGGGCACTTGCACTTATGGTCCTATAGTTTAGGGAAATTAAAATTAAAAAGACACAGCCACCCCAAAGTTTGGGACGGCTCTGTTTACAAGAACCTCGTTTACGGTACAAGTTCAATATCGCAGAAAGCGAAAAATGGATAAAGAAGTTGTGGTACTAACGTACAATGCAATATCACTCAGCAATGAAATCTCTTTCATCAGGCTCACAGCAGCATAATGAGTGGATTCAGGTACGATGATTCTAAGTGAAATAAGTCACACAGAAAAAGAAACATCATAAGATATCACTAATACACGGAATGTAAACTTGGCTACACAGGAACTGAATTACAAAACAGAATAGGGTCTCAAATGTAGAAAACCAACTTATGCTTGCTTAAGGGGAAAGGTGAGTTGGGGTGCTGCAGAAAACCAGAGATTGAAATTAACACAGATACCTTTCCATAAGACAAATATGTAATAGACAAGAACTACTCCTTGCTCAACGAAGCGGACTCAACACCCCATATTAAACGCCTAAGAATATACCTGACTAGTAAGAATCTTAAAACTTATGGATTTATATGTCTCCGAAAGAGAATCAAGGGTGTGTACAGCGGCATAAACGCAACAGTGATACGATTGGTGAGGTTCGGTGAGCACATGCAGACCCTTTGAAGTCATATTGCATGGTACCCATTCCATGGGTCTCAACTCTCCAGGTTTAAGGGATTCTTCCTTCAGCTAAAACATGCATGTGGAACCCAGAGGATGATCCACCGTGTGATCGGGAAACGTGTTCAAATGTGTCTCAGTTTTCGTCCCCTGGTACTCGGGTGCAACATTCCAGACGCTTTACTAACACTCTCCCCACTTGGTGAGTCAGTGCCTTTAACCTCCTGTTTGGCCCAGTTTGCAATTTCTGCGGAAAATGAACAGGAATAGGGAGAACCAATGAGAGACTAGCTGGAGGTGTCTGGACGGGCAAATTTAACTCTCATTTCCCACCAAGAAGAGGAATTAACCAAAGGCTCAGCGAGCCATGCCGGAACCACACTAGGGCCTGAAGCAATCCTGCGGTGTTGCGGCCAGCTCACAAGAAAGCGAGTTGAAGAAAGGAGCTCAGGGGCCCTGTAATTCACACACCTGCAGAGTTCTAAATGACAGCTATCGTCCAAAAATATATTGAAGTAAGGCTGCCAAGAGGACTTGAAAGCGGGGCAGAATTGCAGGAAACCGATTTCAGGAGGTAGACTGGAATTGCATGTAAAGCATAGGAAAAGAGGCAGAACGTCCACAATGATGCACTTGGCCAAAAAGGGCGTATGCGTTTTTTCCTGAATATATTCAGGAAAAAACGCATACGCCCTTTTTGGCCAACCAAGCAAGCTTGCAAAGGAAATCTGCACTACAATGAAGTCTCACTGCCCCCCTGTCAAAAGGGCCATCTGAAAAAAGTGTAAAATCCAGAAAGGCAGGACAGACCATGGAGAACTGGGAGCCTTGTTATGCTGATGGGCGTGATGCAAATTGCCAACAGCCACTCTGGAGAAGTGTATGGTGTTTCCTGAAACATGTAAAAAACAAAGCAACAGAGCCTAGGGCACTTCCACTTATGGTCCTATAGCTTAGGGAAATTAAAATCAAAAAGACACAGCCACCCCAATGTTTGGGACGGCTCTGTTTACAAGAACCTCGTTTACGGTACAAGTTCAATATCGCAGAAAGCGAAAAATGGATAAAGAAGTTGTGGTACTAACGTACAATGCAATATCACTCAGCAATGAAATCTCTTTCATCAGGCTCATAGCAGCATAATGAGTGGATTCAGGTACGATGATTCTAAGTGAAATACGTCACACAGAAAAAGAAACATCATAAGATATCACTAATACACGGAATATAAACTTGGCTACACAGGAACTGAATTACAAAACAGAATAGGGTCTCAAATGTAGAAAACCAACTTATGCTTGCTTAAGGGGAAAGGTGAGTTGGGGTGCTGCATAAAACCAGAGATTGAAATTAGCACAGATACCTTTCCATAAGCCAAATATGTAATAGACAAGAGCTACTGCTTGCTCAACGAAGTGGACTCAACACCCCATATTAAACGCCTAAGAATATACCTGACTAGTAAGAATCTTAAAACCTATGGATTTATATGTCTCCGAAAGAGAATCAAGCATGTGTACAGCGGCATAAACGCAGCAGTGATAGGATTGGTGAGGTTCGGTGAGCAAATGCAGACCCTTTGAAGTCATATTGCATGGTACCCATTCCATGGTTCTCAACTCTCCAGGTTTAAGGGATTCTTCCTTCAGCTAAAACATGCATGTGGAACCCAGAGTATGATCCACCGTGTGATCAGGAAACGTGTTCAAATGTGTCTCAGTTTTCGTCCCCTGGTACTCGGGTGCAACATTCCAGACGCTTTACTAACACTCTCCCCACTTGGAGAGTCAGTGCCTTTAACCTCCTGTTTGGCCCAGTTTGCAATTTCTGCGGAAAATGAACAGGAATAGGGAGAACCAATAAGAGACTAGCTGGAGGTGTCTGCACGGGTAAATTTAACGCTCATTTCCCACCAAGAAGAGGAATTAACCAAAGGCTCAGCGAGCCATGCCGGAACCACACTAGGGCCTGAAGCAATCCTGCGGTGTTGCGGCCAGCTCACAAGAAAGCGACTTGAAGAAAGGAGCTCAGGGGCCCTGTAATTCACACACCTGCAGAGTTATAAATGACAGCTATCGTCCAAAAATATATTGAAGTAAGGGTGCCAAGAGGACTTGAAAGCGGGGCAGAATTGCAGGAAACCGATTTCAGGAGGTAGACTGGAATTGCATGTAAAGCATAGGAAAAGAGGCAGAACGTCCACAATGATGCACTTGGCCAAAAAGGGCGTATGCGTTTTTTCCTGAATATATTCAGGAAAAAACGCATACCCCCTTTTTGGCCAACCAAGCAAGCTTGCAAATGAAATCTGCACTACAATGAAGTCTCACTGCCCCCCGGTCAAAAGGGCCATCTGAAAAAAGTGCAAAATCCAGAAAGGTAGGACAGGCCATGGAGAAATGGGAGCCTTCTTATGCTGATGGGCGGGATGTAAATTGCCAACAGCCACTCTGGAGAAGTGTATGGTGTTTCCTGAAACATCTAAAAAACAAAGCAACAGAGCCTAGGGCACTTCCACTTATGGTCCTATAGCTTAGGGAAATTAAAATCAAAAAGACACAGCCACCCCAAAGTTTGGGACGGCTCTGTTTACAAGAACCTCGTTTATGGTACAAGTTCAATATCGCAGAAAGCGAAAAATGGATAAAGAAGTTGTGGTACTTACGTACAATGCAATATCACTCAGCAATGAAATCTATGTCATCAGGCCAGTAGCAGCATAATGAGTGGATTCAGGTACGATGATTCTAAGTGAAATAAGTCACACAGAAAAAGAAACATCATAAGATATCACTAATACACGGAATGTAAACTTGCCTACACAGGAACTGAATTACAAAACAGAATAGGGTCTCAAATGTAGAAAACCAACTTATGCTTGCTTAAGGGGAAAGGTGAGTTGGGGTGCTGCATAAAACCAGAGATTGAAATTAGCACAGATACCTTTCCATAAGCCAAATATGTAATAGACAAGAGCTACTGCTTGCTCAACGAAGTGGACTCAACACCCCATATTAAACGCCTAAGAATATACCTGACTAGTAAGAATCTTAAAACCTATGGATTTATATGTCTCCGAAAGAAAAGGAAGTGTGTGTACAGTGGCATAAACGCAGCAGAGAAAGGGTTGGTGATATTCGGTGAGCAAATGCAGACCCTTTGAAGTCATATTGCATGGTACCCATTCCATGGTTCTCAACTCTCCAGGTTTAAGGGATTCTTCCTTCAGCTAAAACATGCATGTGGAACCCAGAGTATGATCCACCGTGTGATCGGGAAATGTGTTCAAATGTGTCTCAGATTTCGTCCCCTGGTACTCGGGTGCAACATTCCAGACGCTTTACTAACACTCTCCCCACTTGCAGAGTCAGTGCCTTTAATCTGCTGTTGGGCCCAGTTTGCAATTTCGGCGGAAAATGAACAGGAATAGGGAGAACCAATGAGAGACTAGCTGGAGGTGTCTGGATGGGCAAATTTAACTCTCATTTCTCACCAGGAAGAGGAATTAACCAAAGGCTCAGCATGCCATGCCAGTATCACACTAGGGCCTGAAGCAATCCTGCAGTGTTGCGGCCAGCTCACAAGAAAGCGAGTTGAAGAAAGGAGCTCAGGGGCACTGTAATTCACAAACCTGCAGAGATATAAATGACAGCTATCGTCCAAAAATATATTGAAGTAAGGTTGCCAAGAGGACTTGAAAGAGGGGCAGAATTGCAGGAAACCGATTTCAGGAGGTAGACTGGAATTGCATGTAAAGCATAGGAAAAGAGGCAGAACGTCCACAATGATGCACTTGGCCAAAAAGGGCGTATGCGTTTTTTCCTGAATATATTCAGGAAAAAATGCATACGCCCTTTTTGGCCAACCAAGCAAGCTTGCAAAGGAAATCTGCACTAAAATGAAGTCTCACTGCCCCCCGGTCAAAAGGGCATTCTGAAAAAAGTGTAAAATCTAGAAAGGCAGGACAGGCCATGAAGAACTGGGAGCCTTCTTATGCTGATGGGCGGGATGTAAATTGCCAACAGACACTCTGCAGAAGTGTATGGTGTTTCCTGAAACATATAAAAAACAAAGCTACAGAGCCTAGTGTACTTCCACTTATGGTCCTATAGCTTAGGGAAATTAAAATCAAAAAGACACAGCCACCCCAAAATTGGGGTCGGCTCTGTTTACAGGAACCTCATTTACGGTACAAGTTCAATATCACAGAAAGCGAAAAATGGATAAAGAAGTTGTGGTACTAACGTACAATGCAATATCACTCAGAAATGAAATCTATATCATCAGGCCCATAGCAGGATAATGAGTGAATTCAGGTACGATGATTCTAAGTGAAATAAGTCACACAGAAAAAGAAACATCATAAGATATCACTAATACACGGAATGTAAGCTTGGCTACACAGGAACTGAATTACAAAACAGAACAGGGTCTCAAATGTAGAAAACCAACTTATGCTTGCTTAAGGGGAAAGGTGAGTTGGGGTGCTGCATAAAACCAGAGATTGAAATTAACACAGATACCTTTCCATAAGACAAATATGTAATAGACAAGAGCTACTCCTTGCTCAACGAAGTGGACTCAACACCCCATATTAAACGCCTAAGAATATACCTGACTAGTAAGAATCTTAAAACCTATGGATTTATATGTCTCTGAAAGAGAATCAAGCGTGTGTACAGCGGCATAAAGGCATCAGTGAAAGTATTGGTGAGGTTCTGTGAGCAAATGAAGACCGTTTGAAGTCATATTGCACGGTACCCATTCCATGGTTCTCAACTCTCCAGGTTTAAGGGATTCTTCCTTCACCTAAAACATGCATGTGGAACCCAGAGTATGATCCACCGTGTGATCGGGAAACGTGTTCAAATGTGTCTCAGTTTTCGTCCCCTGGTACTCGGGTGCAACATTCCAGACGCTTTACTAACACTCTCCCCACTTTGAGAGTCAGTGCCTTTAACATCCTGGTTGGCCTAGTTTGCAATTTCTGCAGAAAATGAACAGGAATAGGGAGAACCAATGAGAGACTAGCTGGAGGTGTCTGGACGGGCAAATTTAACTCTCATTTCCCACCAGGAAGAGGAATTAACCAAAGGCTCAGCGAGCCATGCTGGAACCACACTAGGGCCTGAAGCAATCCTGCAGTGTTGCGGCCAGCTCACAAGAAAGCGAGTTGAAGAAAGAGCTAAGGGGCCCTGTAATTCACACACCTGCAGAGTTCTAAATGACAGCTATCATCCAAAAATATATTGAAGTAAGGCTGCCAAGAGGACTTGAAAGCGGGGCAGAATTGCAGGAAACCGATTTCAGGAGGTAGACTGGAATTGCATGTAAAGCATAGGAAAAGAGGCAGAACGTCCACAATGATGCACTTGGCCAAAAAGGGCGTATGCGTTTTTTCCTGAATATATTCAGGAAAAACCGCATACGCCCTTTTTGGCCAACCAAGCAAGCTTGCAAAGGAAATCTGCACTACAATGAAGTCTCACTGCCCCCGGTCAAAAGGGCATTCTGAAAAAATTGTAAAATCTAGAAAGGCAGGACAGGCCATGGAGAACTGGGAGCCTTCTTATGCTGATGGGCGGGATGTAAATTGCCAACAGCCACTCTGGAGAAGTGTATGGTGTTTCCTGAAACATCTAAAAAACAAAGCAACAGAGCCTAGGGCACTTCCACTTATGGTCCTATAGATTAGGGAAATTAAAATCAAAAAGACACAGCCACCCCAAAGTTTGGGACGGCTCTGTTTACAAGAACCTCGTTTATGGTACAAGTTCAATATCGCAGAAAGCGAAAAATGGATAAAGAAGTTGTGGTACTTACGTACAATGCAATATCACTCAGCAATGAAATCTATGTCATCAGGCCAGTAGCAGCATAATGAGTGGATTCAGGTACGATGATTCTAAGTGAAATAAGTCACACAGAAAAAGAAACATCATAAGATATCACTAATACACGGAATGTAAACTTGGCTACACAGGAACTGAATTACAAAACAGAATAGGGTCTCAAATGTAGAAAACCAACTTATGCTTGCTTAAGGGGAAAGGTGAGTTGGGGTGCTGCATAAAACCAGAGATTGAAATTAGCACAGATACCTTTCCATAAGCCAAATATGTAATAGACAAGAGCTACTGCTTGCTCAACGAAGTGGACTCAACACCCCATATTAAACGCCTAAGAATATACCTGACTAGTAAGAATCTTAAAACCTATGGATTTATATGTCTCTGAAAGAGAAGGAAGTGTGTGTACAGTGGCATAAACGCAGCAGAGAAAGGGTTGGTGATGTTCGGTGAGCAAATGCAGACCCTTTGAAGTCATATTGCATGGTACCCATTCCATGGTTCTCAACTCTCCAGGTTTAAGGGATTCTTCCTTCAGCTAAAACATGCATGTGGAACCCAGAGTATGATCCTCCATGTGATCGGGAAACGTGTTCAAATGTGTCTCAGTTTTCGTCCCCTGGTACTCGGGTGCAACATTCCAGACGCTTTACTAACACTCTCCCCACTTGGTGAGTCAGTGCCTTTAACCTCCTGTTTGGCCCAGTTTGCAATTTCTGCGGAAAATGAACAGGAATAGGGAGAACCAATGAGAGACAAGCTGGAGGTGTCTGGACGGGCAAATTTAACTCTCATTTCCCACCAGGAAGAGGAATTAACCAAAGGCTCAGCGAGCCATGCCGGAACCACACTAGGGCCTGAAGCAATCCTGCGGTGTTGCGGCCAGCTCACAAGAAAGCGAGTTGAAGAAAGGAGCTCAGGGGCCCTGTAATTCACAAACCTGCAGAGTTATACATGACAGCTATCGTCCAAAAATATATTGAAGTAAGGCTGCCAAGAGGACTTGAAAGCGGGGCAGAATTGCAGGAAACCGATTTCAGGAGGTAGACTGGAATTGCATGTAAAGCATAGGAAAAGAGGCAGAACGTCCACAATGATGCACTTGGCCAAAAAGGGCATATGCGTTTTTTTCTGAATATATTCAGGGAAAAACGCATACGCCCTTTTTGGCCAACCAAGCAAGCTTGCAAAGGAAATCTACACTACAATGAAGTCTCACTGCCCCCCGGTCAAAAGGGCCATCTGAAAAGAGTGTAAAATCCAGAAAGGCAGGACAGTCCATGGAGAACTGGGAGCCTTGTTATGCTGATGGGCGTGATGTAAATTGCCAACAGCCACTCTGGAGAAGTGTATGGTGTTTCCTGAAACATCTAAAAAACAAAGCAACAGAGCCTAGGGCACTTCCACTTATGGTGCTATAGCTTAGGGAAATTAAAATCAAAAAGACACAGCCACCCCAAAGTTTGGGACGGCTCTGTTTACAAGAATCTCGTTTACGGTACAAGTTCAATATCACAGAAAGCGAAAAATGGATAAAGAAGTTGTTGTACTTACGTACAATGCAATATCACTCAGCAAAGAAATCTATGTCATCAGGCCAGTAGCAGCATAATGAGTGGATTGAGGTACGATGATTCTAAGTGAAATAAGTCACACAGAAAAAGAAACATCATAAGATATCACTAATACACAGAATGTAAACTTGGCTACACAGGAACTGAATTACAAAACAGAATAGGGTCTCAAATGTAGAAAACCAACTTATGCTTGCTTAAGGGGAAAGGTGAGTTGGGGTGCTGCATAAAACCAGAGATTGAAATTAGCACAGATACCTTTCCATAAGACAAATATGTAATAGACAAGAGCTACTCCCTGCTCAACGAAGTGGACTCAACACCCCATATTAAACGCCTAAGAATATGCCTGACTAGTAAGAATCTTAAAACCTATGGATTTATATGTCTCCGAAAGAGAATCAAGCATGTGTACAGCGGCATAAACGCAGCAGTGATAGGATTGGTGAGGTTCGGTGAGCAAATGAAGACCCTTTGAAGTCATATGGCATGGTACCCATTCATTGGTTCTCAACTCTCCAGGTTTAAGGGATTCTTCCTTCAGCTAAAACATGCATGTGGAACCCAGAGTATGATCCACCGTGTGATCGGGAAACGTGTTCAAATGTGTCTCAGTTTTCGTCCCCTGGTACTCGGGTGCAACATTCCAGACGCTTTACTAACACTCTCCCCACTTGCAGAGTCAGTGCCTTTAAATTCCTGTTTGGCCCAGTTTGCAATTTCTGTGGAAAATTAACAGGAATAGGGAGAACCAATGAGAGGCTAGCTGGAGGTGTCTGGTTGGGCAAATTTAACTCTCATTTTCCAACAGGAAGAGGAATTAACCAAAGGGTCAGCGTGCCATGCCGGTACCACACTAGGGCCTGAAGCAATCCTGCAGTGTTGCGACCAGCTCACAAGAAAGCGAGTTGAAGAAAGGAGCTCAGGGGCCCTGTAATTCACAAACCTGCAGAGTTATACATGACAGCTATCGTCCAAAAATATATTGAAGTAAGGCTGCCAAGAGGACTTGAAAGTGGGGCAGAATTGCAGGAAACCGATTTCAGGAGGTAGACTGGAATTGCATGTAAAGCATAGGAAAAGAGGCAGAACGTCCACAATGATGCACTTGGCCAAAAAGTGCGTATGCGTTTTTTCCTGAATATATTCAGGAAAAAACGCATATGCCCTTTTTGGCCAACCAAGCAAGCTTGCAAAGGAAATCTGCACTACAATGAAGTCTCACTGCCCCCTGGTCAAAAGGGCCATCTGAAAAAAGAGTAAAATCCAGAAGGCAGGACAGGCCATGGAGAACTGGGAGTTTTGTTATGCCAATGGGCGTGATGTAAATTGCCAACAGCCACTCTGGAGAAGTGTATGGTGTTTCCTGAAACATCTAAAAAACAAAGCAACAGAGCCTAGGGCACTTCCACTTATGGTGCTATAGCTTAGGGAAATTAAAATCAAAAAGACACAGCCACCCCAAAGTTTGGGACGGCTCTGTTTACAAGAACCTCGTTTACGGAACAAGTTCAATATCGCAGAAAGCGAAAAATGGATAAAGAAGTTGTTGTACTTACGTACAATGCAATATCACTCAGCAAAGAAATCTATGTCATCAGGCCAGTAGCAGCATAATGAGTGGATTGAGGTACGATGATTCTAACTGAAATAAGTCACACAGAAAAAGAAACATCATAAGATATCACTAATACACAGAATGTAAACTTGGCTACACAGGAACTGAATTACAAAACAGAATAGGGTCTCAAATGTAGAAAACCAACTTATGCTTGCTTAAGGGGAAAGGTGAGTTGGGGTGCTGCATAAAACCAGAGATTGAAATTAGCACAGATACCTTTCCATAAGACAAATATGTAATAGACAAGAGCTACTCCCTGCTCAACGAAGTGGACTCAACACCCCATATTAAACGCCTAAGAATATGCCTGACTAGTAAGAATCTTAAAACCTATGGATTTATATGTCTCCGAAAGAGAATCAAGCGTGTGTACAGCGGCATAAACGCAGCAGTGATAGGATTGGTGAGGTTCGGTGAGCAAATGAAGACCCTTTGAAGTCATATGGCATGGTACCCATTCATTGGTTCTCAACTCTCCAGGTTTAAGGGATTCTTCCTTCAGCTAAAACATGCATGTGGAACCCAGAGTATGATCCACCGTGTGATCGGGAAACGTGTTCAAATGTGTCTCAGTTTTCGTCCCCTGGTACTCGGGTGCAACATTCCAGACGCTTTACTAACACTCTCCCCACTTGCAGAGTCAGTGCCTTTAATCTGCTGTTGGGCCCAGTTTGCAATTTCTGCGGAAAATGAACAGGAATAGGGAGAACCAATGAGAGGCTAGCTGGAGGTGTCTGGAAGGGCAAATTTAACTCTCATTTCCCACCAGGAAGAGGAATTAACCAAAGGCTCAGCGAGCCATGCCGGAACCACACTAGGGCCTGAAGCAATCCTGCGGTGTTGCGGCCAGCTCACAAGAAAGTGAGTTGAAGAAAGGAGCTCAGGGGCCCTGTAATTCACACACCTGCAGAGTTCTAAATGACAGCTATCGTCCAAAAATATATTGAAGTAAGGCTGCCAAGAGGACTTGAAAGCGGGGCAGAATTGCAGGAAACCAATTTCAGGAGGTAGACTGGAATTGCATGTAAAGCATAGGAAAAGAGGCAGAACGTCCACAATGATGCACTTGGCCAAAAAGGGCGTATGCGTTTTTTCCTGAATATATTCAGGAAAAAACGCATACGCCCTTTTTGGCCAAACAATCAAGCTTGCAAAGGAAATCTGCACTACAATGAAGTCTCACTGCTCCCAGGTCAAAAGGGCCATCTGAAAAAAGAGTAAAATCCAGAAAGGCAGGACAGGCCATGGAGAACTGGGAGCCTTGTTATGCTGATGGGCGTGATGTAAATTGCCAACAGCCACTCTGGAGAAGTGTATGGTGTTTCCTGAAACATCTAAAAAACAAAGCAACAGAGCCTAGGGCACTTCCACTTATGGTCCTATAGCTTAGGGAAATTAAAATCAAAAAGACACAGCCACCCCAAAGTTTGGGACGGCTCTGTTTACATGAACCTCGTTTACGGTACAAGTTCAATATCGCAGAAAGCGAAAAATGGATAAAGAAGTTGTGGTACTAACGTACAATGCAATATCACTCAGCAATGAAATCTCTTTCATCAGGCACATAGCAGCATAATGAGTGGATTCAGGTACGATGATTCTAAGTGAAATATGTCACACAGAAAAAGAAACATCATAAGATATCACTAATACACGGAATGTAAACTTGGCTACACAGGAACTGAATTACAAAACAGAATAGGGTCTCAAATGTAGAAAACCAACTTATGCTTGCTTAAGGGGAAAGGTGAGTTGGGGTGCTGCATAAAACCAGAGATTGAAATTAGCACAGATACCTTTCCATAAGCCAAATATGTAATAGACAAGAGCTACTGCTTGCTCAACGAAGTGGACTCAACACCCCATATTAAACGCCTAAGAATATACTTGACTAGTAAAAATCTTAAAACCTATGGATTTATATGTCTCCGAAAGAGAATCAAGCGTGTGTACAGCGGCATAAACGCAACAGTGATATGATTGGTGAGGTTCGGTGAGCACATGCAGACCCTTTGAAGTCATATTGCATGGTACCCATTCCATGGGTCTCAACTCTCCAGGTTTAAGGGATTCTTCCTTCAGCTAAAACATGCATGTGGAACCCAGAGGATGATCCACCGTGTGATCGGGAAACGTGTTCAAATGTGTCTCAGTTTTCGTCCCCTGGTACTCGGGTGCAACATTCCAGACGCTTTACTAACACTCTCCCCACTTGGTGAGTCAGTGCCTTTAACCTCCTGTTTGGCCCAGTTTGCAATTTCTGCGGAAAATGAACAGGAATAGGGAGAACCAATGAGAGACTAGCTGGAGGTGTCTGGACGGGCAAATTTAACTCTCATTTCCCACTAAGAAGAGGAATTAACCAAAGGCTCAGCGAGCCATGCCGGAACCACACTAGGGCCTGAAGCAATCCTGCGGTGTTGCGGCCAGCTCACAAGAAAGCGAGTTGAAGAAAGGAGCTCAGGGGCCCTGTAATTCACACACCTGCAGAGTTCTAAATGACAGCTATCGTCCAAAAATATATTGAAGTAAGGCTGCCAAGAGGACTTGAAAGCGGGGCAGAATTGCAGGAAACCGATTTCAGGAGGTAGACTGGAATTGCATGTAAAGCATAGGAAAAGAGGCAGAACGTCCACAATGATGCACTTGGCCAAAAAGGGCGTATGCGTTTTCTCCTGAATATATTCAGGAAAAAACGCATACGCACTTTTTGGCCAACCAAGCAAGCTTGCAAAGGAAATCTGCACTACAATGAAGTCTCACTGCCCCCCGGTCAAAAGGGCCATCTGAAAAAAGTGTAAAATCCAGAAAGGCAGGACAGACCATGGAAAACTGGGAGCCCTGTTATGCTGATGGGCGTGATGCAAATTGCCAACAGCCACTCTGGAGAAGTGTATGGTGTTTCCTGAAACATGTAAAAAACAAAGCAACAGAGCCTAGGGCACTTCCACTTATGGTCCTATAGCTTAGGGAAGTTAAAATCAAAAAGACACAGCCACCCCAATGTTTGGGACGGCTCTGTTTACAAGAACCTCGTTTACGGTACAAGTTCAATATCGCAGAAAGCGAAAAATGGATAAAGAAGTTGTGGTACTTACGTACAATGCAATATCACTCAGCAATGAAATCTATGTCATCAGGCCCATAGCAGAATAATGAGTGGATTTAGGTACGATGATTCTAAGTGAAATATGTCACACAGAAAAAGAAACATCATAAGATATCACTAATACACGGAATGTAAACTTGGCTACACAGGAACTGAATTACAAAACAGAATAGGGTCTCAAATGTAGAAAACCAACTTATGCTTGCTTAAGGGGAAAGGTGAGTTGGGGTGCTGCATAAAACCAGAGATTGAAATTAGCACAGATACCTATCCATAAGCCAAATATGTAATAGACAAGAGCTACTGCTTGCTCAACGAAGTGGACTCAACACCCCATATTAAACGCCTAAGAATATACCTGACTAGTAAGAATCTTAAAACCTATGGATTTATATGTCTCCGAAAGAGAATCAAGCGTGTGTACAGCGGCATAAACGCAGCAGTGATAGGATTGGTGAGGTTCGGTGAGCAAATGCAGACCCTTTGAAGTCATATTGCATGGTACCCATTCCATGGGTCTCAACTCTCCAGGTTTAAGGGATTCTTCCTTCAGCTAAAACATGCATGTGGAACCCAGAGTATGATCCACCGTGTGATCGGGAAACGTGTTCAAATATGTCTCAGTTTTCGTCCCCTGGTACTCGGGTGCAACATTCCAGACGCTTTATTAACACTCTCCCCACTTGGAGAGTCAGTGCCTTTAACCTCCTGTTTGGCCCAGTTTGCAATTTCTGCGGAAAATGAACAGGAATAGGGAGAACCAATGAGAGACTAGCTGGAGGTGTCTGCCCGGGTAAATTTAACTCTCATTTCCCACCAAGAAGAGGAATTAACCAAAGGCTCAGCGAGCCATGCCGGAACCACACTAGGGCCTGAAGCAATCCTGCGGTGTTGCGGCCAGCTCACAAGAAAGCGAGTTGAAGAAAGGAGCTCAGGGGCCCTGTAATTCACACACCTGCAGAGTTCTAAATGACAGCTATCGTCCAAAAATATATTGAAGTAAGGCTGCCAAGAGGACTTGAAAGCGGGGCAGAATTGCAGGAAACCGATTTCAGGAGGTAGACTGGAATTGCATGTAAAGCATAGGAAAAGAGGCAGAACGTCCACAATGATGCCCTTGGCCAAAAAGGGCGTATGCGTTTTTTCATGAATATATTCAGGAAAAAACGCATACGCCCTTTTTGGCCAACCAAGCAAGCTTGCAAAGGAAATCTGCACTACAATGAAGTCTCACTGCCCCCCGGTCAAAAGGGACATCTGAAAAAAGTGTAAAATCCAGAAAGGCAGGACAGGCCATGGAGAACTGGGAGCCTTCTTATGCTGATGGGCGGGATGTAAATTGCCAACAGCCACTCTGGAGAAGTGTATGGTGTTTCCTGAAACATCTAAAAAACAAAGCAACACAGCCTAGGGCACTTGCACTTATGGTCCTATAGCTTAGGGAAATTAAAATTAAAAAGACACAGCCACCCCAAAGTTTGGGACGGCTCTGTTTACAAGAAACTCGTTTACGGTACAAGTTCAATATCGCAGAAAGCGAAAAATGGATAAAGAAGTTGTGGTACTAACGTACAATGCAATATCACTCAGCAATGAAATCTCTTTCATCAGGCTCACAGCAGCATAATGAGTGGATTCAGGTACGATGATTCTAAGTGAAATACGTCACACAGAAAAAGAAACATCATAAGATATCACTAATACACGGAATGTAAACTTGGCTACACAGGAACTGAATTACAAAACAGAACAGGGTCTCAAATGTAGAAAACCAACTTATGCTTGCTTAAGGGGAAAGGTGAGTTGGGGTGCTGCAGAAAACCAGAGATTGAAATTAACACAGATACCTTTCCATAAGACAAATATGTAATAGACAAGAGCTACTCCTTGCTCAACGAAGCGGACTCAACACCCCATATTAAACGCCTAAGAATATACCTGACTAGTAAGAAACTTAAAACCTATGGATTTATATGTCTCCGAAAGAGAATCAAGCATGTGTACAGCGGCATAAACGCAGTAGTGATAGGATTGGTGAGGTTCGGTGAGCAAATGCAGACCCTTTGAAGTCATATTGCATGGTACCCATTCCATGGTTCTCAACTCTCCAGGTTTAAGGGATTCTTCCTTCAGCTAAAACATGCATGTGGAACCCAGAGTATGATCCACCGTGTGATCGGGAAACGTGTTCAAATGTGTCTCAGTTTTCGTCCCCTGGTACTCGGGTGCAACATTCCAGACGCTTTACTAACACTCTCCCCACTTGGAGAGTCAGTGCCTTTAACCTCCTGTTTGGCCCAGTTTGCAATTTCTGCGGAAAATGAACAGGAATAGGAAGAACCAATAAGAGACTAGCTGGAGGTGTCTGCACGGGTAAATTTAACGCTCATTTCCCACCAAGAAGAGGAATTAACCAAAGGCTCAGCGAGCCATGCCGGAACCACACTAGGGCCTGAAGCAATCCTGCGGTGTTGCGGCCAGCTCACAAGAAAGCGAGTTGAAGAAAGGAGCTCAGGGGCCCTGTAATTCACAAACCTGCAGAGTTATACATGACAGCTATCGTCCAAAAATATATTGAAGTAAGGCTGCCAAGAGGACTTGAAAGCGGGGCAGAATTGCAGGAAACCGATTTCAGGAGGTAGACTGGAATTGCATGTAAAGCATAGGAAAAGAGGCAGAACGTCCACAATGATGCACTTGGCCAAAAAGGGCGTATGCGTTTTTCCTGAATATATTCAGTGAAAAACGCATACGCCCTTTTTGGCCAACCAAGCAAGCTTGCAAAGGAAATCTACACTACAATGAAGTCTCACTGCCCCCCGGTCAAAAGGGCCATCTGAAAAAAGTGTAAAATCCAGAAAGGCAGGACAGTCCATGGAGAACTGGGAGCCTTGTTATGCTGATGGGCGTGATGTAAATTGCCAACAGCCACTCTGGAGAAGTGTATGGTGTTTCCTGAAACATCTAAAAAACAAAGCAACAGAGCCTTGGGTACTTCCACTTATGGTCCTATAGCTTAGGGAAATTAAAATCAAAAAGACACAGCCACCCCAAAATTGGGGACGGCTCTGTTTACAGGAACCTCATTTACGATACAAGTTCAATATCACAGAAAGCGAAAAATGGATAAAGAAGTTGTGGTACTAATGTACAATGCAATATCACTCAGCAATGAAATCTATGTCATCAGGCCAGTAGCAGCATAATGAGTGGATTCAGGTACGATGATTCTAAGTGAAATAAGTCCCACAGAAAAAGAAACATCATAAGATATCACTAATACACGGAAGGTAAACTTGGCTACACAGGAACTGAATTACAAAACAGAATAGGGTCTCAAATGTAGAAAACCAACTTATGCTTGCTTAAGGGGAAAGGTGAGTTGGGGTGCTGCATAAAACCAGAGATTGAAATTAGCACAGATACCTTTCCATAAGCCAAATATGTAATAGACAAGAGCTACTGCTTGCTCAACAAAGTGGACTCAACACCCCATATTAAACGCCTAAGAATATACCTGACTAGTAAGAATCTTAAAACCTATGGATTGATATGTCTCCGAAAGAGAACCAAGCGTGTGTACAGCAGCATAAACGCAGCAGTGATAGGATTGGTGAGGTTCGGTGAGCAAATGCAGACCCTTGGAAGTCATATTGCATGGTAACCATTCCATGGTTCTCAACTCTCCAGGTTTAAGGGATTCTTCCTTCAGCTAAAACATGCATGTGGAACCCAGAGTATGATCCACCGTGTGATCGGGAAACGTGTTCAAATGTGTCTCAGTTTTCGTCCCCTGGTACTCGGGTGCAACATTCCAGACGCTTTACTAACACTCTCCCCACTTGGAGAGTCAGTGCCTTTAACCTCCTGTTTGTCCCAGTTTGCAATTTCTGTGGAAAATGAACAGGAATAGGGAGAACCAATGAGAGACTAGCTGAAAGTGTCTGGACGGGCAAATTTAACTCTCATTTCCCACCAGGAAGAGGAATTAACCAAAGGCTCAGCGAGCCATGCCGGAACCACACTAGGGCCTGAAGCAATCCTGCAGTGTTGTGGCCAGCTCACAAGAAAGCGAGTTGAAGAAAGGAGCTCAGGGGCACTGTAATTCACAAACCTGCAGAGTTATAAATGACAGCTATCGTCCAAAAATATATTGAAGTAAGGCTGCCAAGAGGACTTGAAAGCGGGGCAGAATTGCAGGAAACCGATTTCAGGAGGTAGACTGGAATTGGATGTAAAGCATAGGAAAAGAGGCAGAACGTCCACAATGATGCACTTGGCCAAAAAGGGCGTATGCGTTTTTTCCTGAATATATTCAGGAAAAAACGCATACGCCCTTTTTGGCCAACCAAGCAAGCTTGCAAAGAAATCTGCACTACAATGAAGTCTCACTGCCCCCCGGTCAAAAGGGCCATCTGAAAAAAGTGTAAAATCCAGAAAAGCAGGACAGGCCATGGAGAACTGGGAGCCTTGTTATGCTGATGGGTGGGATGTAAATTGCCAACAGCCACTCTGGAGAAGTGTATGGTGTTTCCTGAAACATCTAAAAAACAAAGCAACAGAGCCTAGGGCACTTCCACTTATGGTCCTATAGATTACGGAAATTAAATTCAAAAAGACACAGCCACCCCAAAGTTTGGGACGGCTCTGTTTACAAGAACCTCATTTACGGTACAAGTTCAATATCGCAGAAAGCGAAAAATGGATAAAGAAGTTGTGGTACTTACGTACAATGCAATATCACTCAGCAATGAAATCTATGTCATCAGGCCAGTAGCAGCATAATGAGTGGATTCAGGTACGATGATTCTAAGTGAAATAAGTCACACAGAAAAAGAAACATCATAAGGTATCACTAATACACGGAATGTAAACTTGGCTACACAGGAACTGAATTACAAAACAGAATAGGGTCTCAAATGTAGAAAACCAACTTATGCTTGCTTAAGGGGAAAGGTGAGTTGGGGTGCTGCATAAAACCAGAGATTGAAATTAACACAGATACCTTTCCATAAGCCAAATATGTAACAGACAAGAGCTACTGCTTGCTCAACGAAGTGGACTCAACACCCCATATTAAACGCCTAAGAATATACCTGACTAGAAAGAATCTTAAAATCTATGGATTTGTATGTCTCCGAAAGAGAATCCAGCGTGTGTACAGGGAATAAACGCAGCAGTGATAGGATTGGTGAGGTTCGGTGAGCAAATGCAGACCCTTGGAAGTCATATTGCATGGTACCCATTCCATGGGTCTCAACTCTCCAGGTTTAAGGGATTCTTCCTTCAGCTAAAACATGCATGTGGAACCAAGAGTATGATCCACCATGTGATCAGGAAACGTGTTCAAATGTGTCTCAGTTTTCGCGCCCTGTTACTCGGGTGCAACATTCCAGACGCTTTACTAACACTCTCCCCACTTGGAGAGTCAGCGCCTTTAACCTCCTGTTTGGCCCAGTGTGCAATTTCTGCGGAAAATGAACAGGAATAGGGAGAACCAATGAGAGACTAGCTGGAGGTGTCTGGACGGGCAAATTTAACTCTCATTTCCCACCAGGAAGAGGAATTAACCAAAGGCTCAGCGAGCCATGCCGGAACCACACTAGGGCCTGAAGCAATCCTACAGTGTTGCGGCCAGCTCACAAGAAAGCGAGTTGAAGAAAGAAGCTCAGGGGCACTGTAATTCACAAACCTTCAGAGTTCTAAATGACAGCTATCGTCCAAAAATATATTGAAGTAAGGCTGCCAAGAGGACTTCAAAGCGGGGCCGAATTGCAGGAAACCGTTTTCAGGAGGTAGACTGGAATTGCATGTAAAGCATAGGAAAAGAGGCAGAACGTCCACAATGATGCACTTGGCCAAAACGGGCATATGCGTTTTTTCCTGAATATATTCAGGAAAAAACGCATACGCCCTTTTTGGCCAACCAAGCAAGCTTGCAAAGGAAATCTGCACTACAATGAAGTCTCACTGCCCCCCGGTCAAAAGGGCCATCTGAAAAAAGTGTAAAATCCAGAAAGGCAGGACAGGCCATGGAGAACTGGGAGCCTACTTAGGCTGATGGGTGGGATGTAAATTGCCAACAGCCACTGTGGAGAAGTGTATGGTGTTTCCTGAAACATCCGAAAAACAAAGCAACAGAGCCTAGGGCACTTCATTTTTGGTCCTATAGATTAGGGAAATTAAAATCAAAAAGACACAGCCACCCCAAAGTTTGGGACGGCTCTGTTTACAAGAACCTCGTTTACGGTACAAGTTCAATATTGCAGAAAGCGAAAAATGGATAAAGAAGTTGTGGTACTTACGTACAATGCAATATCACTCAGCAATGAAATCTATGTCATCAGGCCAGTAGCAGCATAATGAGTGGATTCAGGTACGATGATTCTAAGTGAAATAAGTCACACAGAAAAAGAAACATCATAAGATATCACTAATACACGGAATGTAAAGTTGCCTACACAGGAACTGAATTACAAAACAGAATAGGGTCTCAAATGTAGAAAACCAACTTATGCTTGCTTAAGGGGAAAGGTGAGTTGGGGTGCTGCATAAAACCAGAGATTGAAATTAGCACAGATACCTTTCCATAAGCCAAATATGTAATAGACAAGAGCTACTGCTTGCTCAACGAAGTGGACTCAACACCCCACATTAAACGCCTAAGAATATACCTGACTAGTAAGAATCTTAAAACCTATGGATTTATATGTCTCCGAAAGAGAATCCAGGGTGTGTACAGCGGCATAAACGCAGCAGTGATAGGATTGGTGAGGTTCGGTGAGCAAATGCAGACCCTTTGAAGTCATATTGCATGGTACCCATTCCATGGGTCTCAACTCTCCAGGTTTAAGGGATTCTTCCTTCAGCTAAAACATGCATGTGTAACCCAGAGTATGATCCACCGTGTGATCGGGAAACGTGTTCAAATGTGTCTCAGTTTTCGTCCCCTGATACTCGGGTGCAACATTCCAGACGCTTTACTAACACTCTCCCCACTTGGAGAGTCAGTGCCTTTAACCTCCTGTTTGGCCCAGTTTGCAATTTCTGTGGAAAATTAACAGGAATAGGGAGAACCAATGAGAGACTAGCTGGAGGAGTCTGGAGGGGCAAATTTAACTCTCATTTCCCACCAGGAAGAGGAATTAACCAAAGGCTCAGCGAGCCATGCCGGAACCACACTAGGGCCTGAAGCAATCCTGCGGTGTTGTGGCCAGCTCACAAGAAAGCGAGTTGAAGAAAGGAGCTCAGGAGCACTGTAATTCACACACCTGCAGAGTTATAAATGACAGCTATCGTCCAAAAATATATTGAAGTAAGGCTGCCAAGAGGACTTGAAAGTGGGGCAGAATTGCAGGAAACCGATTTCAGGAGGTAGACTGGAATTGCATGTAAAGCATAGGAAAAGAGGCAGAACGTCCACAATGATGCACTTGGCCAAAAAGGGCGTATGCGTTTTTTCCTGAATATATTCAGGAAAAAACGCATACGCCCTTTTTGGCCAACCAAGCAAGCTTGCAAAGAAATCTGCACTACAATGAAGTCTCACTGCCCCCCGGTCAAAAGGGCCATCTGAAAAAAGTGTAAAATCCAGAAAAGCAGGACAGGCCATGGAGAACTGGGAGCCTTGTTATGCTGATGGGTGGGATGTAAATTGCCAACAGCCACTCTGGAGAAGTGTATGGTGTTTCCTGAAACATCTAAAAAACAAAGCAACAGAGCCTAGGGCACTTCCACTTATGGTCCTATAGATTACGGAAATTAAATTCAAAAAGACACAGCCACCCCAAAGTTTGGGACGGCTCTGTTTACAAGAACCTCATTTACGGTACAAGTTCAATATCGCAGAAAGCGAAAAATGGATAAAGAAGTTGTGGTACTTACGTACAATGCAATATCACTCAGCAATGAAATCTATGTCATCAGGCCAGTAGCAGCATAATGAGTGGATTCAGGTACGATGATTCTAAGTGAAATAAGTCACACAGAAAAAGAAACATCATAAGATATCACTAATACACGGAATGTAAACTTGGCTACACAGGAACTGAATTACAAAACAGAATAGGGTCTCAAATGTAGAAAACCAACTTATGCTTGCTTAAGGGGAAAGGTGAGTTGGGGTGCTGCATAAAACCAGAGATTGAAATTAGCACAGATACATTTCCATAAGTCAAATATGTAATAGACCAGAGCTACTGCTTGCTCAACGAAGTGGACTCAACACCACATATTAAACGCCTAAGAATATACCTGACTAGTAAGAATCTTAAAACCTATGGATTTATATGTCTCCGAAAGAGAATCCAGCGTGTGTACAGCGGCATAAACGCAGCAGTGATAGGATTGGTGAGGTTCGGTGAGCAAATGCAGACCCTTTGAAGTCATATTGCATGGTACCCATTCCATGGTTCTCAACTCTCCAGGTTTAAGGGATTCTTCCTTCAGCTAAAACATGCATGTGGAACCCAGAGTATGATCCACCATGTGATCGGGAAACGTGTTCAAATGTGTCTCAGTTTTCATCCCCTGGTACTCGGGTGCAACATTCCAGACGCTTTACTAACACTCTCCCCACTTGGAGAGTCAGCGCCTTTATCCTCCTGTTTAGCCCAGTGTGCAATTTCTGCGGAAAATGAACAGGAATAGGGAGAACCAATGAGAGACTAGCTGGAGGTGTCTGGACGGGCAAATTTAACTCTCATTTCCCACCAGGAAGAGGAATTAACCAAAGGCTCAGCGAGCCATGCCGGAACCACACTAGGGCCTGAAGCAATCCTGCGGTGTTGCGGCCAGCTCACAAGAAAGCCAGTTGAAAATAGGAGCTCAGGGGCACTGTAATTCACATACCTGCAGAGTTATAAATGACAGCTATCATCCAAAAATATATTGAAGTAAGGCTGCCAAGAGGACTTGAAAGCGGGGCAGAATTGCAGGAAACAGATTTGAGGAGGTAGACTGGAATTGCATGAAAAGCATAGGAAAAGAGGCAGAACGTCCACAATGATGCACTTGGCCAAAAAGGGCGTATGCGTTTTTTCCTGAATATATTCAGGAAAAAACGCATACGCCCTTTTTGGCCAACCAAGCAAGCTTGCAAAGGAAATCTGCACTACAATGAAGTCTCACTGCCCCCCGGTCAAAAGGGCCATCTGAAAAAAGTGTAAAATCCAGAAAGGCAGGACAGGCCATGGAGAACTGGGAGCCTTCTTATGCTGATGGGCGGGATGTAAATTGCCAACAGCCACTCTGGAGAAGTGTATGGTGTTTCCTGAAACATCTAAAAAACAAAGCAACAGAGCCTAGGGCACTTCCACTTATGGTCCTATAGCTTAGGGAAATTAAAATCAAAAAGACACAGCCACCCCAAAGTTTGGGACGGCTCTGTTTACAAGAACCTCATTTACGGTACAAGTTCAATATTGCAGAAAGCGAAAAATGGATAAAGAAGTTGTGGTACTTACGTACAATGCAATATCACTCAGCAATGAAATCTATGTCATCAGGCCAGTAGCAGCATAATGAGTGGATTCAGGTACGATGATTCTAAGTGAAATAAGTCACACAGAAAAAGAAACATCATAAGATATCACTAATACACGGAATGTAAACTTGCCTACACAGGAACTGAATTACAAAACAGAATAGGGTCTCAAATGTAGAAAACCAACTTATGCTTGCTTAAGGGGAAAGGTGAGTTGGGGTGCTGCATAAAACCAGAGATTGAAATTAGCACAGATACCTTTCCATAAGCCAAATATGTAATAGACAAGAGCTACTGCTTGCTCAACGAAGTGGACTCAACACCCCATATTAAACGCCTAAGAATATACCTGACTAGTAAGAATCTTAAAGCCTATGGATTTATATGTCTCCGAAAGAGAATCAAGCGTGTGTACAGCGGCATAAACGCAGCAGTGATAGGATTGGTGAGGTTCGTTGAGCAAATGCAGACCCTTTGAAGTCATATTGCATGGTACCCATTCCATGCGTCTCAACTCTCCAGGTAAGGGATTCTTCCTTCAGCTAAATCATGCATGTGGAACCCAGAGTATGATCCACCGTGTGATCGGGAAACGTGTTCATATGTGTCTCAGTTTTCGTCCCCTGGTACTCGGGTGCAACATTCCAGACGCTTTACTAACACTCTCCCCACTTGGAGAGTCAGTGCCTTTAACCTCCTGTTTGGCCCAGTTTGCAATTTCTTTGGAAAATTAACAGGAATAGGGAGAACCAATGACAGACTAGCTGGAGGTGTCTGGACTGGCAAATTTAACTCTCATTTCCCACCAGGAAGAGGAATTAACCAAAGGCTCAGCGAGCCATGCCGAAAATACATTAGGGCTTGAAGCAATCCTGCGGTGTGGCGCCCAGCTCACAAGAAAGCGAGTTGAAGAAAGAAGCTCAGGGGCACTGTAATTCACATACCTGCAGAGTTATAAATGACAGCTATCATCCAAAAATATATTGAAGTAAGGCTGCCAAGAGGACTTGAAAGCGGGGCAGAATTGCAGGAAACCGATTTCAGGAGGTAGACTGGAATTGCATGAAAAGCATAGGAAAAGAGGCAGAACGTCCACAATGATGCACTTGGCCAAAAAGGGCGTATGCGTTTTTTCCTGAATATATTCAGGAAAAAACGCATACGCCCTTTTTGGCCAACCAAGCAAGCTTGCAAAGGAAATCTGCACTACAATGAAGTCTCACTGCCCCCCGGTCAAAAGGGCCATCTGAAAAAAGTGTAAAATCCAGAAAGGCAGGACAGGCCATGGAGAACTGGGAGCCTTCTTATGCTGATGGGCGGGATGTAAATTGCCAACAGCCACTCTGGAGAAGTGTATGGTGTTTCCTGAAACATCTAAAAAACAAAGCAACAGAGCCTAGGGCACTTCCACTTATGGTCCTATAGATTAGGGAAATTAAAATCAAAAAGACACAGCCACCCCAAAGTTTGGGACGGCTATGTTTACAAGAACCTCATTTACGGTACAAGTTCAATATCGCAGAAAGCGAAAAATGGATAAAGAAGTTGTGGTACTTACGTACAATGCAATATCACTCAGCAATGAAATCTATGTCATCAGGCCAGTAGCAGCATAATGAGTGAATTCAGGTACGATGATTCTAAGTAAAATAAGTCACACAGAAAAAGAAACCTCATAAGGTATCACTAATACACGGAATGTAAACTTGGCTACACAGGAACTGAATTACAAAACAGAATAGGGTCTCAAATGTAGAAAACCAACTTATGCTTGCTTAAGGGGAAAGGTGAGTTGGGGTGCTGCATAAAACCAGAGATTGAAATTAGCACAGATACATTTCCATAAGTCAAATATGTAATAGACCAGAGCTACTGCTTGCTCAACGAAGTGGACTCAACACCACATATTAAACGCCTAAGAATATACCTGACTAGTAAGAATCTTAAAACCTATGGATTTATATGTCTCCGAAAGAGAATCCAGCGTGTGTACAGCGGCATAAACGCAGCAGTGATAGGATTGGTGAGGTTCGGTGAGCAAATGCAGACCCTTTGAAGTCATATTGCATGGTACCCATTCCATGGTTCTCAACTCTCCAGGTTTAAGGGATTCTTCCTTCAGCTAAAACATGCATGTGGAACCCAGAGTATGATCCACCATGTGATCGGGAAACGTGTTCAAATGTGTCTCAGTTTTCATCCCCTGGTACTCGGGTGCAACATTCCAGACGCTTTACTAACACTCTCCCCACTTGGAGAGTCAGCGCCTTTATCCTCCTGTTTAGCCCAGTGTGCAATTTCTGCGGAAAATGAACAGGAATAGGGAGAACCAATGAGAGACTAGCTGGAGGTGTCTGGACGGGCAAATTTAACTCTCATTTCCCACCAAGAAGAGGAATTAACCAAAGGCTCAGCGAGCCATGCCGGAACCACACTAGGGCCTGAAGCAATCCTGCGGTGTTGCGGCCAGCTCACAAGAAAGCCAGTTGAAAATAGGAGCTCAGGGGCACTGTAATTCACATACCTGCAGAGTTATAAATGACAGCTATCATCCAAAAATATATTGAAGTAAGGCTGCCAAGAGGACTTGAAAGCGGGGCAGAATTGCAGGAAACAGATTTGAGGAGGTAGACTGGAATTGCATGAAAAGCATAGGAAAAGAGGCAGAACGTCCACAATGATGCACTTGGCCAAAAAGGGCGTATGCGTTTTTTCCTGAATATATTCAGGAAAAAACGCATACGCCCTTTTTGGCCAACCAAGCAAGCTTTCAAAGGAAATCTGCACTACAATGAAGTCTCACTGCCCCCCGGTCAAAAGGGCCATCTGAAAAAAGTGTAAAATCCAGAAAGGCAGGACAGGCCATGGAGAACTGGGAGCCTTCTTATGCTGATGGGCGGGATGTAAATTGCCAACAGCCACTCTGGAGAAGTGTATGGTGTTTCCTGAAACATCTAAAAAACAAAGCAACAGAGCCTAGGGCACTTCCACTTATGGTCCTATAGATTAGGGAAATTAAAATCAAAAAGACACAGCCACCCCAAAGTTTGGGACGGCTCTGTTTACAAGAACCTCATTTACGGTACAAGTTCAATATTG
Source organism: Pseudorca crassidens (assembly GCF_039906515.1). Taxonomy (NCBI): domain Eukaryota; kingdom Metazoa; phylum Chordata; class Mammalia; order Artiodactyla; family Delphinidae; genus Pseudorca; species Pseudorca crassidens. The sequence goes on from NW_027135939.1 coordinate 3,087,391, forward strand.
CAGAAAGCGAAAAATGGATAAAGAAGTTGTGGTACTTACGTACAATGCAATATCACTCAGCAATGAAATCTATGTCATCAGGCCAGTAGCAGCATAATGAGTGGATTCAGGTACGATGATTCTAAGTGAAATAAGTCACACAGAAAAAGAAACATCATAAGATATCACTAATACACGGAATGTAAACTTGCCTACACAGGAACTGAATTACAAAACAGAATAGGGTCTCAAATGTAGAAAACCAACTTATGCTTGCTTAAGGGGAAAGGTGAGTTGGGGTGCTGCATAAAACCAGAGATTGAAATTAGCACAGATACCTTTCCATAAGCCAAATATGTAATAGACAAGAGCTACTGCTTGCTCAACGAAGTGGACTCAACACCCCATATTAAACGCCTAAGAATATACCTGACTAGTAAGAATCTTAAAGCCTATGGATTTATATGTCTCCGAAAGAGAATCAAGCGTGTGTACAGCGGCATAAACGCAGCAGTGATAGGATTGGTGAGGTTCGGTGAGCAAATGCAGACCCTTTGAAGTCATATTGCATGGTACCCATTCCATGCGTCTCAACTCTCCAGGTAAGGGATTCTTCCTTCAGCTAAATCATGCATGTGGAACCCAGAGTATGATGCACCGTGTGATCGGGAAACGTGTTCATATGTGTCTCAGTTTTCGTCCCCTGGTACTCGGGTGCAACATTCCAGACGCTTTACTAACACTCTCCCCACTTGGAGAGTCAGTGCCTTTAACCTCCTGTTTGGCCCAGTTTGCAATTTCTTTGGAAAATTAACAGGAATAGGGAGAACCAATGACAGACTAGCTGGAGGTGTCTGGACTGGCAAATTTAACTCTCATTTCCCACCAGGAAGAGGAATTAACCAAAGGCTCAGCGAGCCATGCCGAAAATACATTAGGGCTTGAAGCAATCCTGCGGTGTGGCGCCCAGCTCACAAGAAAGCGAGTTGAAGAAAGAAGCTCAGGGGCACTGTAATTCACATACCTGCAGAGTTATAAATGACAGCTATCATCCAAAAATATATTGAAGTAAGGCTGCCAAGAGGACTTGAAAGCGGGGCAGAATTGCAGGAAACCGATTTCAGGAGGTAGACTGGAATTGCATGAAAAGCATAGGAAAAGAGGCAGAACGTCCACAATGATGCACTTGGCCAAAAAGGGCGTATGCGTTTTTTCCTGAATATATTCAGGAAAAAACGCATACGCCCTTTTTGGCCAACCAAGCAAGCTTGCAAAGGAAATCTGCACTACAATGAAGTCTCACTGCCCCCCGGTCAAAAGGGCCATCTGAAAAAAGTGTAAAATCCAGAAAGGCAGGACAGGCCATGGAGAACTGGGAGCCTTCTTATGCTGATGGGCGGGATGTAAATTGCCAACAGCCACTCTGGAGAAGTGTATGGTGTTTCCTGAAACATCTAAAAAACAAAGCAACAGAGCCTAGGGCACTTCCACTTATGGTCCTATAGATTAGGGAAATTAAAATCAAAAAGACACAGCCACCCCAAAGTTTGGGACGGCTATGTTTACAAGAACCTCATTTACGGTACAAGTTCAATATCGCAGAAAGCGAAAAATGGATAAAGAAGTTGTGGTACTTACGTACAATGCAATATCACTCAGCAATGAAATCTATGTCATCAGGCCAGTAGCAGCATAATGAGTGAATTCAGGTACGATGATTCTAAGTAAAATAAGTCACACAGAAAAAGAAACCTCATAAGGTATCACTAATACACGGAATGTAAACTTGGCTACACAGGAACTGAATTACAAAACAGAATAGGGTCTCAAATGTAGAAAACCAACTTATGCTTGCTTAAGGGGAAAGGTGAGTTGGGGTGCTGCATAAAACCAGAGATTGAAATTAGCGCAGATACATTTCCATAAGTCAAATATGTAATAGACAAGAGCTACTGCTTGCTCAACGAAGTGGACTCAACACCCCATATTAAACGCCTAAGAATATACCTGACTAGTAAGAATCTTAAAGCCTATGGATTTATATGTCTCCGAAAGAGAATCAAGCGTGTGTACAGCGGCATAAACGCAGCAGTGATAGGATTGGTGAGGTTCGGTGAGCAAATGCAGACCCTTTGAAGTCATATTGCATGGTACCCATTCCATGGTTCTCAACTCTCCAGGTTTAAGGGATTCTCCTTTCAGCTAAAACATGCATGTGGAACCCAGAGTATGATCCACCGTGTTATCGGGAAATGTGTTCAAATGTGTCTCAGTTTTCGTCCCCTGGTACTCGGGTGCAACATTCCAGACGCTTTACTAACACTCTCCCCACTTGGAGAGTCAGTGCCTTTAACCTCCTGTTTGGCCCAGTTTGCAATTTCTGTGGAAAATGAACAGGAATAGGGAGAACCAATGAGAGACTAGCTGGAGGTGTCTGGACGGGCAAATTTTACTCTCATTTCCCACCAGAAAGAGGAATTAACCAAAGGCTCAGCGAGCCGTGCCGGAACCACACTAGGGCCTGAAGCAATCCTGCGGTGTTGCGGCCAGCTCACAAGAAAGCGAGTTGATGAAAGGAGCTCAGGGGCACTGTAATTCACAAACCTGCAGAGTTCTAAATGACAGCTATCGTCCAAAAATATATTGAAGTAAGGTTGCTAAGAGGACTTGAAAGTGGGGCAGAATTGCAGGAAACCGTTTTCAGGAGGTAGACTGGAATTGCATGTAAAGCATAGGAAAAGAGGCAGAACGTCCACAATGATGCACTTGGCCAAAAAGGGCGTATGCGTTTTTTCCTGAATATATTCAGGAAAAAACGCATACGCCCTTTTTGGCCAACCAAGCAAGCTTGCAAAGGAAATCTGCACTACAATGAAGTCTCACTGCCCCCCGGTCAAAAGGGCCATATGAAAAAAGTGTAAAATCCAGAAAGGCAGGACAGACCATGGAGAACTGGGAGCCTACTTAGGCAGATGGGCGTGATGCAAATTGCCAACAGCCACTCTGGAGAAGTGTATGGTGTTTCCTGAAACATCTGAAAAACAAAGCAACAGAGCCTAGGGCACTTCCATTTTTGGTCCTATAGATTAGGGAAATTAAAATCAAAAAGACACAGCCACCCCAAAGTTTGGGACGGCTCTGTTTACAAGAACCTCATTTATGATAAAAGTTCAATATCGCAGAAAGCGAAAAATGGATAAAGAAGTTGTGGTACTTACGTACAATGCAATATCACTCAGCAATGAAATCTATGTCATCAGGCCAGTAGCAGCATAATGAGTGGATTCAGGTACGATGATTCTAAGTAAAATAAGTCACACAGAAAAAGAAACATCATAAGGTATCACTAATACACGGAATGTAAACTTGGCTACACAGGAACTGAATTACAAAACAGAATAGGGTCTCAAATGTAGAAAACCAACTTATGCTTGCTTAAGGGGAAAGGTGAGTTGGGGTGCTGCATAAAACCAGAGATTGAAATTAGCACAGATACCTTTCCATAAGCCAAATATGTAATAGACAAGAGCTACTGCTTGCTCAACGAAGTGGACTCAACACCCCATATTAAACGCCTAAGAATATACCTGACTAGTAAGAATCTTAAAGTCTATGGATTTATATGTCTCCGAAAGAGAATCAAGCGTGTGTACAGCGGCATAAACTCAGCAGTGATAGGATTGGTGAGGTTCGGTGAGCAAATGCAGACCCTTTGAAGTCATATTGCATGGTACCCATTCCATGCGTCTCAACTCTCCAGGTAAGGGATTCTTCCTTCAGCTAAAACATGCATGTGGAACCCAGAGTATGATCCACCTTGTGATCGGGAAACGTGTTCATATGTGTCTCAGTTTTCGTCCCCTGGTACTCGGGTGCAACATTCCAGACGCTTTACTAACACTCTCCCCACTTGGAGAGTCAGTGCCTTTAACCTCCTGTTTGGCCCAGTTTGCAATTTCTGTGGAAAATTAACAGGAATAGGGAGAACCAATGACACACTAGCTGGAGGTGTCTGGACGGGCAAATTTAACTCTCATTTCCCACCAGGAAGAGGAATTAACCAAAGGCTCAGCGAGCCATTCCGAAACTACACTAGGGCTTGAAGCAATCCTGCGGTGTTGCGGCCAGCTCACAAGAAAGCGAGTTGAAGAAAGAAGCTCAGGGGCACTGTAATTCACAAACCTTCAGAGTTATAAATGACAGCTATCATTCAAAATATATTGAAGTAAGGCTGCCAAGAGGACTTGAAAGCGGGGCAGAATTGCAGGAAACCGATTTCAGGAGGTAGACTGGAATTGCATGTAAAGCATAGGAAAAGAGGCAGAACGTCCACAGTGATGCACTTGGCCAAAAAGGGCGTATGCGTTTTTTCCTGAATATATTCAGGAAAAAACGCATACGCCCTTTTTGGCTAACCAAGCAGGCTTGCAAATGAAATCTGCACTACAATGAAGTCTCACTGCCCCCCGGTCAAAAGGGCCATCTGAGAAAAGTGTAAAATCCAGAAAGGCAGGACAGGCCATGGAGAACTGGGAGCCTTGTTATGCTGATGGGCGGGATGTAAATTGCCAACAGCCACTCTGGAGAAGTGTATGGTGTTTCCTGAAACATCTAAAAAACAAAGCAACACAGCCTAGGGCACTTCTACTTATGGTCCTATAGCTTAGGGAAATTAAAATCAAAAAGACACAGCCACCCCAAAGTTTGGGACGGCTCTGTTTACAAGAACGTCATTTACGGTACAAGTTCAATATTGCAGAAAGGGAAAAATGGATAAAGAAGTTGTGGTACTAACGTACAATGCAATATCACTCAGCAATGAAATCTATGTCATCAGGCCAGTAGCAGCATAATGAGTGGATTCAGGTACGATGATTCTAAGTGAAATAAGTCACACAGAAAAAGAAACATCATAAGATATCACTAATACACGGAATGTAAACTTGCCTACACAGGAACTGAATTACAAAACAGAATAGGGTCTCAAATGTAGAAAACCAACTTATGCTTGCTTAAGGGGAAAGGTGAGTTGGGGTGCTGCATAAAACCAGAGATTGAAATTAGCGCAGATACCTTTCCATAAGCCAAATATGTAATAGACAAGAGCTACTGCTTGCTCAACGAAGTGGACTCAACACCCCATATTAAACGCCTAAGAATATACCTGACTAGTAAGAATCTTAAAGCCTATGGATTTATATGTCTCCGAAAGAGAATCAAGCGTGTGTACAGCGGCATAAACGCGGCAGTGATAGGATTGGTGAGGTTCGGTGAGCAAATGCAGACCCTTTGAAGTCATATTGCATGGTACCCATTCCATGGTTCTCAACTCTCCAGGTTTAAGGGATTCTTCCTTCAGCTAAAACATGCATGTGGAACCCAGAGTATGATCCACCGTGTGATCGGGAAACGTGTTCAAATGTGTCTCAGTTTTCGTCCCCTGGTACTCGGGTGCAACATTCCAGACGCTTTACTAACACTCTCCCCACTTGGAGAGTCAGTGCCTTTAACCTCCTGTTTGGCCCAGTTTGCAATTTCTGCGGAAAATGAACAGGAATAGGGAGAACCAATGAGAGACTAGCTGGAGGTGTCTGGACGGGCAAATTTTACTGTCATTTCCCACCAGAAAGAGGAATTAACCAAAGGCTCAGCGAGCCATGCCGGAACCACACTAGGGCCTGAAGCAATCCTGCGGTGTTGCGGCCAGCTCACAAGAAAGCGAGTTGAAGAAAGGAGCTCAGGGGCCCTGTAATTCACACACCTGCAGAGTTATAAATGACAGCTATCATCCAAAAATATATTGAAGTAAGGCTGCCAAGAGGACTTGAAAGCGGGGCAGAATTGCAGGAAACCGATTTCAGGAGGTAGACTGGAATTGCATGTAAAGCATAGGAAAAGAGGCAGAACGTCCACAATGATGCACTTGGCCAAAAAGGGCGTATGCGTTTTTTCCTGAATATATTCAGGAAAAAACGCATACGCCCTTTTTGGCCAACCAAGCAAGCTTGCAAAGGAAATCTGCACTACAATGAAGTCTCACTGCCCCCCGGTCAAAAGGGACATCTGAAAAAAGTGTAAAATCCAGAAAGGCAGGACAGGCCATGGAGAACTGGGAGCCTTCTTATGCTGATGGGCGGGATGTTAATTGCCAACAGCCACTCTGGAGAAGTGTATGGTGTTTCCTGAAACATCTAAAAAACAAAGCAACAGAGCCTAGGGCACTTCCACTTATGGTCCTATAGCTTAGGGAAATTAAAATCAAAAAGACACAGCCACCCCAAAGTTTGGGATGGCTCCGTTTACAAGAACCTCGTTTACGGTACAAGTTCAATATCGCAGAAAATGAAAAATGGATAAAGAATTTGTGGTACTTACGTACAATGCAATATCACTCAGCAATGAAATCTATGCCATCAGGCCAGTAGCAGCATAATGAGTGGATTCAGGTACGATGATTCTAAGTGAAATAAGTCACACATAAAAAGAAGCATCATAAGATATCACTAATACACGGAATGTAAACATGGCTACACAGGAACTGAATTACAAAACAGAATAGGGTCTCAAATGTAGAAAACCAACTTATGCTTGCTTAAGGGGAAAGGTGAGTTGGGGTGCTGCATAAAACCAGAGATTGAAATTAGCACAGATACCTTTCCATAGCCAAATATGTAATAGACAAGAGCTACTGCTTGCTCAAAGAAGTGGACTCAACACCCCATATTAAACGCCTAAGAATATACCTGACTAGTAAGAATCTTAAAACCTATGGATTTATATGTCTCCGAAAGAGAATCAAGCGTGTGTACAGTGGCATAAACGCAGCAGTGATAGGATTGGTGAGGTTCGGTGAGCAAATGCAGACCCTTTGAAGTCATATTGCATGGTACCCATTCCATGGTTCTCAACTCTCCAGGTTTAAGGGATTCTTCCTTCAGCTAAAACATGCATGTGGAACCCAGAGTATGATCCACCATGTGATCGGGAAACGTGTTCAAATGTGTCTCAGTTTTCGTCCCCTGGTACTCGGGTGCAACATTCCAGATGCTTTACTAACACTCTCCCCACTTGGATAGTCACTGCCTTTAAACTCCTGTTTGGCCCAGTTTGCAATTTCTGCGGAAAATGAACAGGAATAGGGAGAACCAATGACAGACTAGCTGCAGGTGTCTGGACGGGCAAATTTAACTCTCATTTCCCAACAGGAAGAGGAATTAACCAAAGGCTCAGCGAGCCATGCCGGAACAACACTAGGGCCTGAAGCAATCCTGCGGTGTTGCTGCCAGCTCACAAGAAAGCGAGTTGAAGACAGGAGCTCAGGGGCACTGTAATTTACAAACCTGCAGAGTTCTAAATGACAGCTATCGTCCAAAAATATATTGAAGTAAGGCTGCCAAGAGGACTTGAAAGCGGAGCAGAATTGCAGGAAACCGATTTCAGGAGGTAGACTGGAATTGCATGTAAAGCATAGGAAAAGAGGCAGAACGTCCACAATGATGCACTTGGCCAAAAAGGGCGTATGCGTTTTTTCCTGAATATATTCAGGAAAAAACGCATACGTCCTTTTTGGCCAACCAAGCAAGCTTGCAAAGGAAATCTGCACTACAATGAAGTCTCACTGCCCCCTGGTCAAAAGGGCCATCTGAAAAAAGTGTAAAATCCAGAAAGGCAGGACAGGCCATGGAGAACTGGGAGCCTTCTTATGCTGATGGGCGGGATGTTAATTGCCAACAGCCACTCTGGAGAAGTGTATGGTGTTTCCTGAAACATCTAAAAAACAAAGCAACAGAGTCTAGGGCACTTCCACTTATGGTCCTATAGATTAGGGAAATTAAAATCAAAAAGACACAGCCACCCCAAAATTTGGGATGGCTCTGTTTACAAGAACCTCGTTTACGGTACAAGTTCAATATCGCAGAAAGCGAAAAATGGATAAAGAAGTTGTGGTACTTACGTACAATGCAATACCACTCAGCAATGAAATCTATGTCATCAGGCCAGTAGCAGCATAATGAGTGGATTCAGGTACGATGATTCTAAGTGAAATAAGTCACACAGAAAAAGAAACATCATAAGATATCACTAATACATGGAATGTAAACTTGGCTACACAGGAACTGAATTACAAAACAGAATAGGGTCTCAAATGTAGAAAACCAACTTATGCTTGCTTAAGGGGAAAGGTGAGTTGGGGTGCTGCATAAAACCAGAGATTGAAATTAGCACAGATACCTTTCCATAAGCCAAATATGTAATAGACAAGAGCTACTGCTTGCTCAACGAAGTGGACTCAACACCACATATTAAACGCCTAAGAATATACCTGACTAGTAAGAATCTTAAAACCTATGGATTGATATGTCTACGAAAGAGAATCAAGCGTGTGTACAGCGGCATAAACGCAGCAGTGATAGGATTGGTGAGGTTCGGTGAGCAAATGCAGACCCTTTGAAGTCATATTGCATGGTACCCATTCCATGGTTCTCAACTCTCCAGGTTTAAGGGATTCTTCCTTCAGCTAAAACATGCATGTGGAACCCAGAGTATGATCCACCGTGTGATCGGGAAACGTGTTCAAATGTGTCTCAGTTTTCGTCCCCTGGTACTCGGGTGCAACATTCCAGATGCTTTACTAACACTCTCCCCACTTGGAGAGTCAGTGCCTTTAAACTCCTGTTTGGCCCAGTTTGCAATTTCTGCGGAAAATGAACAGGAATAGGGAGAACCAATGACAGACTAGCTGGAGGTGTCTGGACGGGCAAATTTAACTCTCATTTCCCACCAGAAAGAGGAATTAACCAAAGGCTCAGCGAGCCGTGCCTGAACCACACTAGGGCCTGAAGCAATCCTGCGGTGTTGCGGCCAGCTCACAAGAAAGCGAGTTGAAGAAAGTAGCTCAGGGGCACTGTAATTCACAAACCTTCAGAGTTCTAAATGCCAGCTATCGTCCAAAAATATATTGAAGTAAGGCTGCCAAGAGGACTTGAAAGCGGGGCAGAATTGCAGGAAACCGTTTTCAGGAGGTAGACTGGAATTGCATGTAAAGCATAGGAAAAGAGGCAGAACGTCCACAATGATGCACTTGGCCAAAAAGGACGTATGCGTTTTTTCCTGAATATATTCAGGAAAAAACGCATACGCCCTTTTTGGCCAACCAAGCAAGCTTGCAAAGGAAATCTGCACTACAATGAAGTCTCACTGCCCCCCGGTCAAAAGGGCCATGTGAAAAAAGTGTAAAATCCAGAAAGGCAGGACAGGCCATGGAGAACTGGGAGCCTACTTATGCTGATGGGCGGGATGTTAATTGCCAACAGCCACTCTGGAGAAGTGTATGGTGTTTCCTGAAACATCTAAAAAACAAAGCAACAGAGCCTAGGGCACTTCCACTTATGGTCCTATAGCGTAGGGAAATTAAAATCAAAAAGACACAGCCACGCCAATGTTTGGGATGGCTCTGTTTACAAGAACCTCATTTACGGTACAAGTTCAATATCGCAGAAAGCGAAAAATGGATAAAGAAGTTGTGGTACTTACGTACAATGCAATATCACTCAGCAATGAAATCTATGTCATCAGGCCAGTAGCAGCATAATGAGTGGATTCAGGTACGATGATTCTAAGTGAAATAAGTCACACAGAAAAAGAAACATCATAAGATATCACTAATACACGGAATGTAAACTTGGCTACACAGGAACTGAATTACAAAACAGAATAGGGTCTCAAATGTAGAACACCAACATATGCTTGCTTAAGGGGAAAGGTGAGTTGGGGTGCTGCATAAAACCAGAGATTGAAATTAGCGCAGATACCTTTCCATAAGCCAAATATGTAATAGACAAGAGCTACTGCTTGCTCAACGAAGTGGACTCAACACCCCATATTAAACGCCTAAGAATATACCTGACTAGTAAGAATCTTAAAACCAATGGATTTATATGTCTCCGAAAGAGAATCAAGCGTGTGTACAGCGGCATAAACGCAGCAGTGATAGGATTGGTGAGGTTCGGTGAGCAAATGCAGACCCTTTGAAGTCATATTGCATGGTACCCATTCCATGGTTCTCAACTCTCCAGGTTTAAGGGATTCTTCCTTCAGCTAAAACATGCATGTGGAACCCAGAGTATGATCCACCATGTGATCAGGAAACGTGTTCAAATGTGTCTCAGTTTTCGTCCCCTGGTACTCGGGTGCAACATTCCAGAAGCTTTACTAACACTCTCCCCACTTGGAGAGTCAGTGCCTTTAACCTCCTGTTTGGCCCAGTTTGCAATTTCTGCGGAAAATGAACAGGAATAGGGAGAACCAATGAGAGACTAGCTGGAGGTGTCTGGACGGGTAAATTGAACTCTCATTTCCCGCCAGGAAGAGGAATTAACCAAAGGCTCAGCGAGCCATGCCAGAATCACACTAGGGCCTGAAGAAATCCTGCGGTGTTGCGGCCAGCTCACAAGAAAGCCAGTTGAAGAAAGGAGCTCAGGGGCCCTGTAATTCACACACCTGCAGAGTTCTAAATGACAGCGATCATCCAAAAATATATTGAAGTAAGGCTGCCAAGAGGACTTGAAAGCGGGGCAGAATTGCAGGAAACCGATTTCAGGAGGTAGACTGGAATTGCATGTAAAGCATAGGAAAAGAGGCAGAACGTCCACAATGATGCACTTGGCCAAAAAGGGCGTATGCGTTTTTTCCTGAATATATTCAGGAAAAAACGCATACGCCCTTTTTGGCCAACCAAGCAAGCTTGCAAAGGAAATCTGCACTACAATGAAGTCTCACTGCCCCCCGGTCAAAAGGGCCATCTGAAAAAAGTGTAAAATCCAGAAAGGCAGGACAGGTTATGGAGAACTGGGAGCCTTCTTATGCTGATGGGCGGGATGTAAATTTCCAACAGCCACTCTGGAGAAGTGTATGGTGTTTCCTGAAACATCTAAAAAACAAAGCAACAGAGCCTAGGGCACTTCCACTTATGTTCCTATAGCTTAGGGAAATTAAAATCAAAAAGACACAGCCACCCCAAAGTTTGGGACGGCTCTGTTTACAGGAACCTCGTTTACGGTACAAGTTCAATATCGCAGAAAGCGAAAAATGGATAAAGAAGTTGTGGTACTAACGTACAATGCAATATCACTCAGCAATGAAATCTCTGTCATCAGGCCCATAGCAGCATAATGAGTGGATTCAGGTACGATGATTCTAAGTGAAATATGTCACACAGAAAAAGAAACATCATAAGATATCACTAATACACGGAATGTAAACTTGGCTACACAGGAACTGAATTACAAAACAGAATAGGGTCTCAAATGTAGAAAACCAACTTATGCTTGCTTAAGGGGAAAGGTGAGTTCGGGTGCTGCATAAAACCAGAGATTGAAATTAGCACAGATACCTTTCCATAAGACAAATATGTAATAGACAAGAGCTACTGCTTGCTCAACGAAGTGGACTCAACACCACATATTAAACGCCTAAGAATATACCTGACTAGTAAGAATCTTAAAACCTATGGATTGATATGTCTCCGAAAGAGAATCAAGCGTGTGTACAGCGGCATAAACGCAGCAGTGATAGGATTGGTGAGGTTCGGTGAGCAAATGCAGACCCTTTGAAGTCATATTGCATGGTACCCATTCCATGGTTCTCAACTCTCCATGTTTAAGGGATTCTTCCTTCAGCTAAAACATGCATGTGGAACCCAGAGTATGATCCACCGTGTGATCGGGAAACGTGTTCAAATGTGTCTCAGTTTTCGTCCCCTGGTACTCGGGTGCAACATTCCAGACGCTTTACTAACACTCTCCCCACTTGCAGAGTCAGTGCCTTTAACCTCCTGTTTGGCCCAGTTTGCAATTTCTGCGGAAAATGAACAGGAATAGGGAGAACCAATGAGAGACTAGCTGGAGGTGTCTGGACGGGCAAATTTAACTCTCATTTCCCAACAGGAAGAGGAATTAACCAAAGGCTCAGCGAGCCATGCCAAAACTACACTAGGGCTTGAAGCAATCCTGCGGTGTTGCGGCCAGCTCACAAGAAAGCGAGTTGAAGAAAGAAGCTCAGGGGCACTGTAATTCACAAACCTGCAGAGTTATAAATGACAGCTATCATCCAAAAATATATTGAAGTAAGGCTGCCAAGAGGACTTGAAAGCGGGTCAGAATTGCAGGAAACCGATTTCAGGAGGTAGACTGGAATTGCATGTAAAGCATAGGAAAAGAGGCAGAACGTCCACAATGATGCACTTGGCCAAAAAGGGCGTATGCGTTTTTTCCTGAATATACTCCTGAATATATTCAGGAAAAAACGCATACGCCCTTTTTGGCCAACCAAGCAAGCTTGCAAAGGAAATCTGCACTACAGTGAAGTCTCACTGCCTCCCGGTCAAAAGGGCCATCTGAAAAAAGTGTAAAATCCAGAAACGCAGGACAGGCCATGGAGAACTGGGAGCCTTCTTATGCTGATGGGCGGGATGTAAATTGCCAACAGCCACTCTGGAGAAGTGTATGGTGTTTCCTGAAACATCTAAAAAACAAAGCAAGAGAGCCTAGGGCACTTCCACTTATGGTCCTATAGCTTAGGGAAATTAAAATCAAAAAGACACAGCCACCCCAAAGTTCGGGACGGCTCTGTTTACAAGAACCTCGTTTACGGTACAAGTTCAATATCGCAGAAAGCGAAAAATGGATAAAGAAGTTGTGGTACTTACGTACAATGCAATATCACTCAGCAATGAAATCTATGTCATCAGGCCAGTAGCAGCATAATGAGTGGATTCAGGTACGATGATTCTAAGTGAAATAAATCACACAGAAAAAGAAACATCATAAGGTATCACTAATACACGGAATGTAAACATGGCTACACAGGAACTGAATTACAAAACAGAATAGGGTCTCAAATGAAGAAAACCAACTTACGCTTCCTTAAGAGGAAAGGTTAGTTGGGGTGCTGCATAAAACCAGAGATTGAAATTAACACAGATACCTTTCCATAAGCCAAATATGTAATAGACAAGAGCTACTGCTTGCTCAACGAAGTGGACTCAACACCACATATTAAACGCCTAAGAATATACCTGACTAGTAAGAATCTTAAAACCTATGGATTGATATGTCTCCGAAAGAGAATCAAGCGTGTGTACAGCGGCATAAACGCAGCAGTGATAGGATTGGTGAGGTTCGGTGAGCAAATGCAGACCCTTTGAAGTCATATTGCATGGTACCCATTCCATGGTTCTCAACTCTCCAGGTTTAAGGGATTCTTCCTTCAGCTAAAACATGCATGTGGAACCCAGAGTATGATCCACCATGTGATCGGGAAATGTGTTCAAATGTGTCTCAGTTTTCATCCCCTGGTACTCGGATGCAACATTCCAGACGCTTTACTAACACTCTCCCCACTTGGAGAGTCAGTGCCTTTAACCTCCTGTTTGGCCCAGTTTGCAATTTCTGCGGAAAATGAACAGGAATAGGGAGAACCAATGAGAGACTAGCTGGAGGTGTCTGGACGGGCAAATTTAACTCTCATTTCCCACCAGGAAGAGGAATTAACCAAAGGCTCAGCGAGCCATGCCGGAACCACACTAGGGCTTGAAGCAATCCTGCAGTGTTGCGGCCAGCTCACAAGAAAGCCAGTTGAAAAAAGGAGCTCAGGGGCACTGTAATTCACAAAGCTTCAGAGTTATAAATGACAGCTATCATCCAAAAATATATTGAAGTAAGGCTGCCAAGAGGACTTGAAAGCGGGGCAGAATTGCAGGAAACCGATTTCAGGAGGTAGACTGGAATTGCATGTAAAGCATAGGAAAAGAGGCAGAACGTCCACAATGATGCACTTGGCCAAAAAGGGCGTATGCGTTTTTTCCTGAATATATTCAGGAAAAAACGCATACGCCCTTTTTGGCCAACCAAGCAAGCTTGCAAAGGAAATCTGCACTACAATGAAGTCTCACTGCCCCCCGGTCAAAAGGGCCATCTGAAAAAAGTGTAAAATCCAGAAAGGCAGGACAGGCCATGGAGAACTGGGAGCCTTCTTATGCTGATGGGTGGGATGTTAATTGCCAAGAGCCACTCTGGAGAAGTGTATGGTGTTTCCTGAAACATCTAAAAAACAAAGCAACAGAGTCTAGGGCACTTCCACTTATGGTCCTATAGCTTAGGGAAATTAAAATCAAAAAGACACAGCCACCCCAATGTTTGGGACGGCTCTGTTTACAAGAACCTCGGTTACGGTACAAGTTCAATATCGCAGAAAGCGAAAAATGGATAAAGAAGTTGTGGTACTAACGTACAATGCAATATCACTCAGCAATGAAATCTCTGTCATCAGGCCCATAGCAGCATAATGAGTGGATTCAGGTACGATGATTCTAAGTGAAATATGTCACACAGAAAAAAAAACATCATAAGATAAAACTAATACACGGAATGTAAACTTGGCTACACAGGAACTGAATTACAAAACAGAATAGGGTCTCAAATGTAGAACACCAACATATGCTTGCTTAAGGGGAAAGGTGAGATGGGGTGCTGCATAAAACCAGAGATTGAAATTAGCACAGATACCTTTCCATAAGCCAAATATGTAATAGACAAGTGCTACTGCTTGCTCAACGAAGTGGACTCAACACCCCATATTAAACGCCTAAGAATATACCTGACTAGTAAGAATCTTAAAACCAATGGATTTATATGTCTCCAAAAGAGAATCAAGCGTGTGTACAGCGGCATAAACGCAGCAGTGATAGGATTGGTGAGGTTCGGTGAGCAAATGCAGACCCTTTGAAGTCATATTGCATGGTAACCATTCCATGGTTCTCAACTCTCCAGGTTTAAGGGATTCTTCCTTCAGCTAAAACATGCATGTGGAACCCAGAGTATGATCCACCGTGTGATCGGGAAACGTGTTCAAATGTGTCTCAGTTTTCGTCCCCTGGTACTCGGGTGCAACATTCCAGAAGCTTTACTAACACTCTCCCCACTTGGAGAGTCAGTGCCTTTAACCTCCTGTTTGGCCCAGTTTGCAATTTCTGCGGAAAATGAACAGGAATAGGGAGAACCAATGAGAGACTAGCTGGAGGTGTCTGGACGGGTAAATTGAACTCTCATTTCCCGCCAGGAAGAGGAATTAACCAAAGGCTCAGCGAGCCATGCCAGAACCACACTAGGGCCTGAAGCAATCCTGCAGTGTTGCGGCCAGCTCACAAGAAAGCGAGTTGAAGAAAGGAGCTCAGGGGCCCTGTAATTCACAAACCTGCAGAGTTCTAAATGACAGCTATCGTCCAAAAATATATTGAAGTAAGGCTGCCAAGAGGACTTGAAAGCGGGGCAGAATTGCAGGAAACCGATTTCAGGAGCTAGACTGGAATTGCATGTAAAGCATAGGAAAAGAGGCAGAACGTCCACAATGATGCACTTGGCCAAAAAGGGCGTATGCGTTTTTTCCTGAATATATTCAGGAAAAAACGCATACGCACTTTTTGGCCAACCAAGCAAGCTTGCAAAGGAAATCTGCACTACAATGAAGTCTCACTGCCCCCCGGTCAAAAGGGCCATCTGAAAAAAGTGTAAAATCCAGAAAGGCAGGACAGGCCATGGAGAACTGGGAGCCTTCTTATGCAGATGGGCGGGATGTAAATTGCCAACAGCCACTCTGGAGAAGTGTATGGTGTTTCCTGAAACATCTAAAAAACAAAGCACCAGAGCCTAGGGCACTTCCACTTATGGTCCTATAGCTTAGGGAAATTAAAATCAAAAAGACACAGCCACCCCAAAGTTTGGGACGGCTCTGTTTACAAGAACCTCGTTTACGGTACAAGTTCAATATCGCAGAAAGCGAAAAATGGATAAAGAAGTTGTGGTACTTACGTACAATGCAATATCACTCAGCAATGAAATCTATGTCATCAGGCCAGTAGCAGCCTAATGAGTGGATTCAGGTACGATGATTCTAAGTGAAATAAATCACACAGAAAAAGAAACATCATAAGGTATCACTAATACACGGAATGTAAACATGGCTACACAGGAACTGAATTACAAAACAGAATAGGGTCTCAAATGAAGAAAACCAACTTACGCTTGCTTACGAGGAAAGGTTAGTTGGGGTGCTGCATAAAACCAGAGATTGAAATTAACACAGATACCTTTCCATAAGCCAAATATGTAATAGACAAGAGCTACTGCTTGCTCAACGAAGTGGACTCAACACCACATATTAAACGCCTAAGAATATACCTGACTAGTAAGAATCTTAAAACCTATGGATTTATATGTCTCCGAAAGAGAATCAAGCGTGTGTACAGCGGCATAAACGCAGCAGTGATAGGATTGGTGAGGTTCGGTGAGCAAATGCAGACCCTTTGAAGTCATATTGCATGGTACCCATTCCATGGTTCTCAACTCTCCAGGTTTAAGGGATTCTTCCTTCAGCTAAAACATGCATGTGGAACCCAGAGTATGATCCACCGTGTGATCGGGAAACGTGTTCAAATGTGTCTCAGTTTTCGTCCCCTGGTACTCGGGTGCAACATTCCAGATGCTTTATTAACACTCTCCCCACTTGGAGAGTCAGTGCCTTTAACCTCCTGTTTGGCCCAGTTTGTAATTTCCGTGGAAAATGAACAGGAATAGGGAGAACCAATGAGAGACTAGCTGGAGGTGTCTGGACGGGCAAATTTAACTCTCATTTCCCACCAGGAAGAGGAATTAACCAAAGGCTCAGCGAGCCATGCCGAAACCACCCTAGGGCCTGAAGCAATCCTGCGGTGTTGCGGCCAGCTCACAAGAAAGCGAGTTGAAGAAAGGAGCTCAGGGGCCCTGTAATTCACAAACCGGCAGAGTTATAAATGACAGCTATCGTCCAAAAATATATTGAAGTAAGGCTGCCAAGAGGACTTGAAAGTGGGGCAGAATTGCAGGAAACCGATTTCAGGAGGTAGACTGGAATTGCATGTAAAGCATAGGAAAAGAGGCAGAACGTCCACAATGATGCACTTGGCCAAAACGGACTTATGCGTTTTTTCCTGAATATATTCAGGAAAAAACGCATACGCCCTTTTTGGCCAACCAAGCAAGCTTGCAAAGGAAATCTGCACTACAATGAAGTCTCACTGCCCCCCGGTCAAAAGGGCCATCTGAAAAAAGTGTAAAATCCAGAAAGGCAGGACAGGCCATGGAGAACTGGGAGCCTAGTTAGACTGATGGGCGGGATGTAAATTTCCAACAGCCACTCTGGAGAAGTGTATGGTGTTTCCTGAAACATCTAAAAAACAAAGCAACAGAGCCTAGGGCACTTCCACTTATGGTCCTATAGATTAGGGAAATTAAAATCAAAAAGACACAGCCACCCCAAAGTTTGGGACGGCTCTGTTTACAAGAACCTCATTTACGGTACAAGTTCAATATCGCAGAAAGCAAAAAATGGATAAAGAAGTTGTGGTACTTACGTACAATGCAATATCACTCAGCAATGAAATCTATGTCATCAGGCCAGTAGCAGCATAATGAGTGGATTCAGGTACGATGATTCTAAGTGAAATAAGTCACACAGAAAAAGAAACATCATAAGATATCACTAATACACGGAATGTAAACTTGGCTACACAGGAACTGAATTACAAAACAGAATAGGGTCTCAAATGTAGAAAACCAACTTATGCTTGCTTAAGGTGAAAGGTGAGTTGGGGTGCTGCATAAAACCAGAGATTGAAATTAGCACAGATACCTTTCCATAAGCCAAATATGTAATAGACAAGAGCTACTGCTTGCTCAACGAAGTGGACTCAACACCCCATATTAAACGCCTAAGAATATACCTGACTAGTAAGAATCTTAAAACCTATGGATTGATATGTCTCCGAAAGAGAATCCAGCGTGTGTACAGCGGCATAAACGCAGCAGTGATAGGATTGGTGAGGTTCGGTGAGCAAATGCAGACCCTTTGAAGTCATATTGCATGGTACCCATTCCATGGTTCTCAACTCTCCAGGTTTAAGGGATTCTTCCTTCAGCTAAAACATGCATGTGGAACCCAGAGTATGATCCACCGTGTGATCGGGAAACGTGTTCAAATGTGTCTCAGTTTTCGTCCCCTGGTACTCGGGTGCAACATTCCAGAAGCTTTACTAACACTCTCCCCACTTGGAGAGTCAGTGCCTTTAACCTCCTGTTTGGCCCAGTTTGCAATTTCTGCGGAAAATGAACAGGAATAGGGAGAACCAATGAGAGACTAGCTGGAGGTGTCTGGACGGGTAAATTGAACTCTCATTTCCCGCCAGGAAGAGGAATTAACCAAAGGCTCAGCGAGCCATGCCAGAACCACACTAGGGCCTGAAGCAATCCTGCGGTGTTGCGGCCAGCTCACAAGAAAGCGAGTTGAAGAAAGGAGCTCAGGGGCCCTGTAATTCACACACCTGCAGAGTTATAAATGACAGCTATCGTCCAAAAATATATTGAAGTAAGGCTGCCAAGAGGACTTGAAAGCGGGGCAGAATTGCAGGAAACCGATTTCAGGAGGTAGACTGGAATTGCATGTAAAGCATAGGAAAAGAGGCAGAACGTCCACAATGATGCACTTGGCCAAAAAGGGCGTATGCGTTTTTTCCTGAATATATTCCTGAATATATTCAGGAAAAAACGCATACGCCCTTTTTGGCCAACCAAGCAAGCTTGCAAAGGAAATCTGCACTACAATGAAGTCTCACTGCCCCCCGGTCAAAAGGACCATCTGAAAAAAGTGTAAAATCCAGAAAGGCAGGACAGGCCATGGAGAACTGGGAGCCTTGTTATGCTGATGGGCGGGATGTAACTTGCCAACAGCCACTCTGGAGAAGTGTATGGTGTTTCCTGAAACATCTAAAAAACAAAGCAACAGAGCCTAGGGCACTTCCACTTATGGTCCTATAGATTAGGGAAATTAAAATCAAAAAGACACAGCCACCCCACAGTTTGGGACGGCTCTGTTTACAAGAACCTCATTTACGGTACAAGTTCAATATCGCAGAAAGAGAAAAATGGATAAAGAAATTGTGGTACTTACGTACAATGCAATATCACTCAGCAATGAAATCTATGTCATCAGGCCAGTAGCAGCATAATGAGTGGATTCAGGTACGATGATTCTAATTAAAATAAGTCACACAGAAAAAGGAACATCATAAGGTATCACTAATACACGGAATGTAAACTTGGCTACACAGGAATTGAATTACAAAACAGAATAGGGTCTCAAATGTAGAAAACCAACTCATGCTTGCTTAAGGGGAAAGGTGAGTTGGGGTGCTGCATAAAACCAGAGATTGAAATTAGCACAGATACCTTTCCATAAGTCAAATATGTAATAGACAAGAGCTACTGCTTGCTCAATGAAGTGGACTCAACACCCCATATTAAACGCCTAAGAATATACCTGACTAGTAAGAAGCTTAAAGCCTATGGATTTATATGTCTCCGAAAGAGAATAAAGCGTGTGTACAGCAGCATAAACGCAGCAGTGATAGGATTGGTGAGGTTCGGTGAGCAAATGCAGATAGTTTGAAGTCATATTGCATGGTACCCATTCCATGCGTCTCAACTCTCCAGGTAAGGGATTCTTCCTTCAGCTAAAACATGCATGTGGAACCCAGAGTATGATCCACCGTGTGATCGGGAAACGTGTTCATATGTGTCTCAGTTTTCGTCCCCTGGTACTCGGGTGCAACATTCCAGACGCTTTACTAACACTCTCCCCACTTGGAGAGTCAGTGCCTTTAACCTCCTGTTTGGCCCAGTTTGCAATTTCTGTGGAAAATGAACAGGAATAGGGAGAACCAATGAGAGACTAGCTGGAGGTGTCTGGACGGGCAAATTTAACTCTCATTTCCCACCAGGAAGAGGAATTAACCAAAGGCTCAGCGAGCCATGCCGAAACTACACTAGTGCTTGAAGCAATACTGCGGTGTTGCGGCCAGCTCACAAGAAAGCGAGTTGAAGAAAGAAGCTCAGGGGCACTGTAATTCACAAACCTGCAGAGTTCTAAATGACAGCTATCGTCCAAAAATATATTGAAGTAAGGCTGCCAAGAGGACTTGAAAGCGGGGCAGAATTGCAGGAAACCGATTTCAGGAGGTAGACTGGAATTGCATGAAAAGCATAGGAAAAGAGGCAGAACGTCCACAATGATGCACTTGGCCAAAAAGGGCGTATGCGTTTTTTCCTGAATATATTCAGGAAAAAACGCATACGCCCTTTTTGGCCAACCAAGCAAGCTTGCAAAGGAAATCTGCACTACAATGAAGTCTCACTGCCCCCCAGTCAAAAGGGCCATCTGACAAAAGTGTAAAATCCAGAAAAGCAGGACAGGCCATGGAGAACTGGGAGCCTTGTTATGCTGATGGGCAGGATGTAAATTGCCAACAGCCACTCTGGAGAAGTGTATGGTGTTTCCTGAAACATCTAAAAAACAAAGCAACAGAGCCTAGGGCACTTCCACTTATGGTCCTATAGATTAGGGAAATTAAAATCAAAAAGACACAGCCACCCCAAAGTTCGGGACGGCTCTGTTTACAAGAACCTCGTTTACGGTACAAGTTCAATATCGCAGAAAGCGAAAAATAGATAAAGAAGTTGTGGTACTTACGTACAATGCAATATCACTCAGCAATGAAATGTATGTCATCAGGCCAGTAGCAGCATAATGAGTGGATTCAGGTACGATGATTCTAAGTGAAATAAATCACACAGAAAAAGAAACATCATAAGGTATCACTAATACACGGAATGTAAACATGGCTACACAGGAACTGAATTACAAAACAGAATAGGGTCTCAAATGAAGAAAACCAACTTACGCTTGCTTAAGAGGAAAGGTTAGTTGGGGTGCTGCATAAAACCAGAGATTGAAATTAACACAGATACCTTTCCATAAGCCAAATATGTAATAGACAAGAGCTACTGCTTGCTCAACGAAGTGGACTCAACACCCCATATTAAACGCCTAAGTATATACCTGACGAGTAAGAATCTTAAAACCTATGGATTGATATGTCTACGAAAGAGAATCAAGCGTGTGTACAGCGGCATAAACGCAGCAGTGATAGGATTGGTGAGGTTCGGTGAGCAAATGCAGACCCTTTGAAGTCATATTGCATGGTACCCATTCCATGGTTCTCAACTCTCCAGGTTTAAGGGATTCTTCCTTCAGCTAAAACATGCATGTGGAACCCAGAATATGATCCACCGTGTGATCGGGAAATGTGTTCAAATGTGTCTCAGTTTTCGTCCCCTGGTACTCGGGTGCAACATTCCAGATGCTTTACTAACACTCTCCCCACTTGGAGAGTCAGTGCCTTTAACCTCCTGTTTGGCCCAGTTTGCAATTTCTGTGGAAAATTAACAGGAATAGGGAGAACCAATGAGAGACTAGCTGGAGGTGTCTGGACGGGCAAATTTAACTCTCATTTCCCACCAGGAAGAGGAATTAACCAAAGGCTCAGCGAGCCATGCCGGAACCACATTAGGGCCTGAAGCAATCCTGCGGTGTTGCGGCCAGCTCACAAGAAAGCCAGTTGAAAAAAGGAGCTCAGGGGCAGTATAATTCACAAACCTTCAGAGTTATAAATGACAGCTATCGTCCAAAAATATATTGAAGTAAGGCTGCCAAGAGGAATTGAAAGCGGGGCAGAATTGCAGGAAACCGATTTCAGGAGGTAGACTGGAATTGCATGTAAAGCATAGGAAAAGAGGCAGAACGTCCACAATGATGCACTTGGCCAAAAAGGGCGTATGCGTTTTTTCCTGAATATATTCCTGAATATATTCAGGAAAAAACGCATACGCCCTTTTTGGCCAACCAAGCAAGCTTGCAAAGGAAATCTGCACTACAATGAAGTCTCACTGCCCCCCGGTCAAAAGGGCCATCTGAAAAAACTGTAAAATCCAGAAAGGCAGGACAGGCCATGGAGAACTGGGAGCCTTCTTATGCTGATGGGCGGGATGTAAATTGCCAACAGCCACTCTGGAGAAGTGTATGGTGTTTCCTGAAACATCTAAAAAACAAAGCAACAGAGCCTAGGGCACTTCCACTTATGGTCCTATAGATTAGGGAAATTAAAATCAAAAAGACACAGTCACCCCAAAGTTTGGGATGGCTATGTTTACAAGAACCTCATTTACAGTACAAGTTCAATATCGCAGAAAGCGAAAAATGGATAAAGAAGTTGTGGTACTTACGTACAATGCAATATCACTCAGCAATGAAATCTATGTCATCAGGCCAGTAGCAGCATAATGAGTGAATTCAGGTACGATGATTCTAAGTAAAATAAGTCACACAGAAAAAGAAACATCATAAGGTATCACTAATACACGGAATGTAAACTTGGCTACACAGGAACTGAATTACAAAACAGAATAGGGTCTCAAATGTAGAAAACCAACTTATGCTTGCTTAAGGGGAAAGGTGAGTTGGGGTGCTGCATAAAACCAGAGATTGAAATTAGCACAGATACATTTCCATAAGTCAAATATGTAATAGACAAGAGCTACTGCTTGCTCAACGAAGTGGACTCAACACCCCATATTAAACGCCTAAGAATATACCTGACTAGTAAGAATCTTAAAGCCTATGGATTTATATGTCTCCGAAAGAGAATCCAGCGTGTGTACAGCGGCATAAACGCAGCAGTGATAGGATTGGTGAGGTTCGGTGAGCAAATGCAGACCCTTTGAAGTCATATTGCATGGTACCCATTCCATGCGTCTCAACTCTCCAGGTAAGGGATTCTTCCTTCAGCTAAAACATGCATGTGGAACCCAGAGTATGATCCACCATGTGATCGGGAAACGTGTTCATATGTGTCTCAGTTTTCGTCCCCTGGTACTCGGGTGCAACATTCCAGACGCTTTACTAACACTCTCCCCACTTGGAGAGTCAGTGCCTTTAACCTCCTGTTTGGCCCAGTTTGCAATTTCTGTGGAAAATTAACAGGAATAGAGAGAACCAATGACAGACTAGCTGGAGGTGTCTGGACGGGCAAATTTAACTCTCATTTCCCACCAGGAAGAGGAATTAACCAAAGGCTCAGCGAGCCATGCCGAAACTACACTAGGGCCTGAAGCAATCCTGCGGTGTTGCGGCCAGCTCACAAGAAAGCGAGTTGAAGAAAGAAGCTCAGGGGCACTGTAATTCACAAACCTGCAGAGTTATAAATGACAGCTATCATCCAAAAATATATTGAAGTAAGGCTGCCAAGAGGACTTGAAAGCGGGGCAGAATTGCAGGAAACCGATTTCAGGAGGTAGACTGGAATTGCATGAAAAGCATAGGAAAAGAGGCAGAACGTCCACAATGATGCACTTGGCCAAAAAGGGCGTATGCGTTTTTTCCTGAATGTATTCAGGAAAAAACGCATACGCCCTTTTTGGCCAACCAAGCAAGCTTGCAAAGGAAATCTGCACTACAATGAAGTTTCACTGCCCCGCAGTCAAAAGGGCCATCTGAAAAAAGTGTAAAATCCAGAAAGGCAGGACAGGCCATGGAGAACTGGGAGCCTTCTTATGCTGATGGGCGGGATGTAAATTGCAAACAGCCACTCTGGAGAAGTGTATGGTGTTTCCTGAAACATCTAAAAAACAAAGCAACAGAGCCTAGGGCACTTCCACTTATGGTGCTATAGCTTAGGGAAATTAAAATAAAAAAGACACAGCCACCCCAAAATTTGGGACGGCTCTGTTTACAAAACCTCGTTTACGGTAAAAGTTCAATATCAAAGAAAGCGAAAAATGGATAAAGAAGTTGTGGTACTTACGTACAATGCAATATCACTCAGCAATGAAATCTATGTCATCAGGCCAGTAGAAGCATAATGAGTGGATTCAGGTACGATGATTCTAAGTGAAATAAGTCACACAGAAAAAGAATCATCATAAGGTATCACTAATACACAGAATGTAAACTTGGCTACACAGGAACTGAATTACAAAACAGAATAGGGTCTCAAATGTAGAAAACCAACTTATGCTTGCTTAAGGGGAAAGGTGAGTTGGGGTGCTGCATAAAACCAGAGATTGAAATTAGCATAGATACCTTTCCATAAGTCAAATATGTAATAGACAAGAGCTACTGCTTGCTCAACGAAGTGGACTCAACACCCCATATTAAACGCCTAATAATATACCTGACTAGTAAGAATCTTAAAACCTATGGATTTATATGTCTCCGAAAGAGAATCCAGCGTGTGTACAGCGGCATAAACGCAGCAGTGATAGGATTGGTGAGGTTCGGTGAGCAAATGCAGACCCTTTGAAGTCATATTGCATGGTACCCATTCCATGGTTCTCAACTCTCCAGGTTTAAGGGATTCTTCCTTCAGCTAAAACATGCATGTGGAACCCAGAGTATGATCCACCGTGTGATCGGGAAACGTGTTCAAATGTGTCTCAGTTTTCGTCCCCTGGTACTCGGGGGCAACATTCCAGACGCTTTACTAACACTCTCCCCACTTGGAGAGTCAGCGCCTTTAACCTCCTGTTTGGCCCAGTGTGTAATTTCTGCGGAAAATGAACAGGAATAGGGAGAACCAATGAGAGACTAGCTGGAGGTGTCTGGACGGGCAAATTTAACTCTCATTTCCCACCAGGAAGAGGAATTAACCAAAGGCTCAGCGAGCCATGCCGGAACCACATTAGGGCCTGAAGCAATCCTGCGGTGTTGCGGCCAGCTCACAAGAAAGCCAGTTGAAAAAAGGAGCTCAGGGGCACTGTAATTCACAAACCTTCAGAGTTATAAATGACAGCTATCGTCCAAAAATATATTGAAGTAAGGCTGCCAAGAGGACTTGAAAGCGGGGCAGAATTGCAGGAAACCGATTTCAGGAGGTAGACTGGAATTGCATGTAAAGCATAGGAAAAGAGGCAGAACGTCCACAATGATGCACTTGGCCAAAAAGGGCGTATGCGTTTTTTCCTGAATATATTCCTGAATATATTCAGGAAAAAACGCATACGCCCTTTTTGGCCAACCAAGCAAGCTTGCAAAGGAAATCTGCACTACAATGAAGTCTCACTGCCCCCCGGTCAAAAGGGCCATCTGACAAAAGTGTAAAATCCAGAAAGGCAGGACAGGCCATGGAGAACTGGGAGCCTTGTTATGCTGATGGGCGGGATGTAAATTGCCAACAGCCACTCTGGAGAAGTGTATGGTGTTTCCTGAAACATCTAAAAAACAAAGCAACAGAGCCTAGGGCACTTCCACTTATGGTCCTATAGATTAGGGAAATTAAAATCAAAAAGACACAGCCACCCCAAAGTTTGGGACGGCTCTGTTTACAAGAACCTCATTTACGGTACAAGTTCAATATCGCAGAAAGCGAAAAATGGATAAAGAAGTTGTGGTACTTACGTACAATGCAATATCACTCAGCAATGAAATCTATGTCATCAGGCCAGTAGCAGCATAATGAGTGGATTCAGGTACGATGATTCTAAGTAAAATAAGTCACACAGAAAAAGGAACATCATAAGGTATCACTAATACACGGAATGTAAACTTGGCTACACAGGAATTGAATTACAAAACAGAATAGGGTCTCAAATGTAGAAAACCAACTTATGCTTGCTTAAGGGGAAAGGTGAGTTGGGGTGCTGCATAAAACCAGAGATTGAAATTAGCACAGATACCTTTCCATAAGTCAAATATGTAATAGACAAGAGCTACTGCTTGCTCAATGAAGTGGACTCAACACCCCATATTAAACGCCTAAGAATATACCTGACTAGTAAGAATCTTAAAGCCTATGGATTTATATGTCTCCGAAAAAAAACCAAGCGTGTGTACAGCAGCATAAACGCAGCAGTGATAGGATTGGTGAGGTTCGGTGAGCAAATGCAGACCCTTTGAAGTCATATTGCATGGTACCCATTCCATGCGTCTCAACTCTCCAGGTAAGGGATTCTTCCTTCAGCTAAAACATGCATGTGGAACCCAGAGTATGATCCACCGTGTGATCGGGAAACGTGTTCATATGTGTCTCAGTTTTCGTCCCCTGGTACTCGGGTGCAACATTCCAGATGCTTTACTAACACTCTCCCCACTTGGAGAGTCAGTGCCTTTAACCTCCTGTTTGGCCCAGTTTGCAATTTCTGTGGAAAATTAACAGGAATAGGGAGAACCAATGACAGACTAGCTGGAGGTGTCTGGACGGGCAAATTTAACTCTCATTTCCCACCAGGAAGAGGAATTAACCAAAGGCTCAGCGAGCCATACCGAAACTACACTAGGGCTTGAAGCAATCCTGCGGTGTTGCGGCCAGCTCACAAGAAAGCGAGTTGAAGAAAGAAGCTCAGGGGCACTGTAATTCACAAACCTGCAGAGTTATAAATGACAGCTATCATCCAAAAATATATTGAAGTAAGGCTGCCAAGAGGACTTGAAAGCGGGGCAGAATTGCAGGAAACCGATTTCAGGAGGTAGACTGGAATTGCATGTAAAGCATAGGAAAAGAGGCAGAACGTCCACAATGATGCACTTGGCCAAAAAGGGCGTATGCGTTTTTTCCTGAATATATTCAGGAAAAAACGCATACGCCCTTTTTGGCCAACCAAGCAAGCTTGCCAAGGAAATCTGCACTACAATGAAGTCTCACTGCCCCCCGGTCAAAAGGGCCATCTGACAAAAGTGTAAAATCCAGAAAAGCAGGACAGGCCATGGAGAACTGGGAGCCTTGTTATGCTGATGGGCGGGATGTAAATTGCCAACAGCCACTCTGGAGAAGTGTATGGTGTTTCCTGAAACATCTAAAAAACAAAGCAACAGAGCCTAGGGCACTTCCACTTATGGTCCTATAGATTAGGGAAATTAAAATCAAAAAGACACAGTCACCCCAAAGTTTGGGACGGCTCTGTTTACAAGAACCTCATTTACGGTACAAGTTCAATATCGCAGAAAGCGAAAAATGGATAAAGGAGTTGTGGTACTTACGTACAATGCAATATCACTCAGCAATGAAATCTACGTCATCAGGCCAGTATAAGCATAATGAGTGGATTCAGGTACGATGATTCTAAGTGAAATAAGTCACACAGAAAAAGAAACATCATAAGATATCACTAATACACGGAATGTAAACTTGGCTACACAGGAACTGAATTACAAAACAGAATAGGGTCTCAAATGTAGAAAACCAACTTATGCTTGCTTAAAGGGAAAGGTGAGTTGGGGTGCTGCATAAAACCAGAGATTTAAATTAGCATAGATACCTTTCCATAAGTCAAATATGTAATAGACAAGAGCTACTGCTTGCTCAACGAAGTGGACTCAACACCCCATATTAAACGCCTAAGAATATACCTGACTAGTAAGAATCTTAAAACCTATGGATTTATATGTCTCTGAAAGAGAATCCAGCGTGTGTACAGCGGCATAAACGCAGCAGTGATAGGATTGGTGAGGTTCGGTGAGCAAATGCAGACCCTTTGAAGTCATATTGCATGGTACCCATTCCATGGTTCTCAACTCTCCAGGTTTAAGGGATTCTTCCTTCAGCTAAAACATGCATGTGGAACCCAGAGTATGATCCACCGTGTGATCGGGAAACGTGTTCAAATGTGTCTCAGTTTTCGTCCCCTGGTACTTGGGTGCAACATTCCAGACGCTTTACTAACACTCTCCCCACTTGGAGAGTCAGCGCCTTTAACCTCCTGTTTGGCCCAGTGTGCAATTTCTGCGGAAAATGAACAGGAATAGGGAGAACCAATGACAGACTAGCTGGAGGTGTCTGGATGGGCAAATTTAACTCTCATTTCCCACCAGGAAGAGGAATTAACCAAAGGCTCATCGAGCCATGCCGGAACCACACTAGGGCCTGAAGCAATCCTGCGGTGTTGCGGCCAGCTCACAAGAAAGCCAGTTGAAAAAAGGAGCTCAGGGGCACTGTAATTCACAAAACTTCAGAGTTATAAATGACAGCTATTGTCCAAAAATATATTGAAGGAAGGCTGCCAAGAGGACTTGAAAGCGGGGCAGAATTGCAGGAAACCGATTTCAGGAGGTAGACTGGAATTGCATGTAAAGCATAGGAAAAGAGGCAGAATGTCCACAATGATGCACTTGGCCAAAAAGGGCGTATGCGTTTTTTCCTGAATATATTCCTGAATATATTCAGGAAAAAACGCATACGCCCTTTTTGGCCAACCAAGCAAGCTTGCAAAGGAAATCTTCACTACAATGAAGTCTCACTGCCCCCCGGTCAAAAGGGCCATCTGAAAAAACTGTAAAATCCAGAAAGGCAGGACAGGCCATGGAGAACTGGGAGCCTTGTTATGCTGATGGGCGGGATGTAAATTGCCAACAGCCACTCTGGAGAAGTGTATGGTGTTTCCTGAAACATCTAAAAAACAAAGCAACAGAGCCTAGGGCACTTCCACTTATGGTCCTATAGATTAGGGAAATTAAAATCAAAAAGACACAGTCACCCCAAAGTTTGGGATGGCTATGTTTACAAGAACCTCATTTACGGTACAAGTTCAATATCGCAGAAAGCGAAAAATGGATCAAGAAGTTGTGGTACTTACGTACAATGCAATATCACTCAGCAATGAAATCTATGTCATCAGGCCCATAGCAGGATAATGAGTGAATTCAGGTACGATGATTCTAAGTAAAATAAGTCACACAGAAAAAGAAACATCATAAGGTATCACTAATACACAGAATGTAAACTTGGCTACACAGGAACTGAATTACAAAACAGAATAGGGTCTCAAATGTAGAAAACCAACTTATGCTTGCTTAAGGGGAAAGGTGAGTTGGGGTGCTGCATAAAACCAGAGATTGAAATTAGCACAGATACATTTCCATAAGTCAAATATGTAATAGACAAGAGCTACTGCTTGCTCAACGAAGTGGACTCAACACCCCATATTAAACGCCTAAGAATATACCTGACTAGTAAGAATCTTAAAGCCTATGGATTTATATGTCTCCGAAAGAGAATCAAGCGTGTGTACAGCGGCATAAACGCAGCAGTGATAGGATTGGTGAGGTTCGGTGAGCAAATGCAGACCCTTTGAAGTCATATTGCATGGTACCCATTCCATGGTTCTCAACTCTCCAGGTTTAAGGGATTCTTCCTTCAGCTAAAACATGCATGTGGAACCCAGAGGATGATCCACCGTGTGATCGGGAAACATGTTCAAATGTGTCTCAGTTTTCGTCCCCTGGTACTCGGGTGCAACATTCCAGACGCTTTACTAACACTCTTCCCACTTGGAGAGTCAGTGCCTTAAACCTCCTGTTTGACCCAGTTTGCAATTTCTGCGGAAAATGAACAGGAATAGGGAGAACCAACGAGAGACTAGCTGGAGGTGTCTGGATGGGTAAATTTAACTGTCATTTCCCACCAAGAAGAGGAATTAACCAAAGGCTCAGCGAGCCATGCCGGAACCACACTAGGGCCTGAAGCAATCCTGCGGTGTTGCGGCCAGCTCACAAGAAAGCGAGTTGAAGAAAGGAGCTCAGGGGCCCTGTAATTCACACACCTGCAGAGTTCTAAATGACAGCTATCGTCCAAAAATATATTGAAGTAAGGCTGCCAAGAGGACTTGAAAGCGGGGCAGAATTGCAGGAAACCGATTTCAGGAGGTAGACTGGAATTGCATGTAAAGCATAGGAAAAGAGGCAGAACGTCCACAATGATGCACTTGGCCAAAAAGGGCGTATGCGTTTTTTCCTGAATATATTCAGGAAAAAACGCATACGCCCTTTTTGGACAACCAAGCAAGCTTGCAAAGGAAATCTGCACTACAATGAAGTCTTACTGCCCCCCGGTTAAAAGGGCCATCTGAAAAAAGTGTAAAATCCAGAAAGGCAGAACAGGCCATGGAGAACTGGGAGCCTTCTTATGCTGATGGGTGGGATGTAAATTGCAAACAGCCACTCTGGAGAAGTGTATGGTGTTTCCTGAAATATCTAAAAAACAAAGCAACAGAGCCTAGGGCACTTCCACTTATGGTCCTATAGCTTAGGGAAATTAAAATCAAAAAGACACAGCCACCCCAATGTTCGGGACGGCTCTGTTTACAAGAACCTCGTTTACGGTACAAGTTCAATATCGCAGAAAGCGAAAAATGCATAAAGAATTTGTGGTACTTACGTACAATGCAATATCACTCAGCAATGAAATCTATGTCATCAGGCCAGTAGCAGCATAATGAGTGGATTCAGGTACGATGATTCTAAGTGAAATAAATCACACAGAAAAAGAA
Source organism: Pseudorca crassidens (assembly GCF_039906515.1). NCBI lineage: Eukaryota > Metazoa > Chordata > Mammalia > Artiodactyla > Delphinidae > Pseudorca > Pseudorca crassidens. The sequence continues at coordinate 3,117,609 of NW_027135939.1, forward strand.
ACATCATAAGTTATCACTAATACACGGAATGTAAACATGGCTACACAGGAACTGAATTACAAAACAGAATAGGGTCTCAAATGAAGAAAACCAACTTACGCTTGCTTAAGAGGAAAGGTTAGTTGGGGTGCTGCATAAAACCAGAGATTGAAATTAGCACAGATACCTTTCCATAAGCCAAATATGTAATAGACAAGAGCTACTGCTTGCTCAACGAAGTGGACTCAACACCCCATATTAAACGCCTAAGAATATACCTGACTAGTAAGAATCTTAAAACCTATGGATTTATATGTCTCCGAAAGAGAATCAAGCGTGTGTACAGCGGCATAAACGCAGCAGTGATAGGATTGGTGAGGTTCGGTGAGCAAATGCAGACCCTTTGAAGTCATATTGCATGGTACCCATTCCATGGTTCTCAACTCTCCAGGTTTAAGGGATTCTTCCTTCAGCTAAAACATGCATGTGGAACCCAGAGTGTGATCCACCATGTGATCGGGAAACGTGTTCAAATGTGTCTCAGTTTTCGTCCCCTGGTACTCGGGTGCAACATTCCAGATGCTTTACTAACACTCTCCCCACTTGGAGAGTCAGCGCCTTTAACCTCCTGTTTGGCCCAGTTTGCAATTTCTGCGGAAAATGAACAGGAATAGGGAGAACCAATGAGAGACTAGCTGGAGGTGTCTGGACGGGCAAATTTAACTCTCATTTCCCACCAAGAAGAGGAATTAACCAAAGGCTCAGCGAGCCATGCCGGAACCACACTAGGGCCTGAAGCAATCCTGCGGTGTTGCGGCCAGCTCACAAGAAAGCGAGTTGAAGAAAGGAGCTCAGGGGCCCTGTAATTCACAAACCTGCAGAGTTATAAATGACAGCAGTCGTCCAAAAATATATTGAAGTAAGGCTGCCAAGAGGACTTAAAAGCGGGGCAGAATTGCAGGAAACCGATTTCAGGAGGTAGACTGGAATTCCATGTAAAGCATAGGAAAGGAGTCAGAACGTCCACAATGATGCACTTGGCCAAAAAGGGCGTATACGTTTTTTCCTGAATATATTCAGGAAAAAACACATACGCACTTTTTGGCCAACCAAGCAAGCTTGCAGAGGAAATCTGCACTACAATGAAGTCTCACTGCCCCCCGGTCAAAAGGGCCATCTGAAAAAAGTGTAAAATCCAGAAAGTCAGGACAGGCCATGGAGAACTGGGAGCCTAGTTAGGCTGATGGGCGGGATGTAAATTGCCAACAGCCACTCTGCAGAAGTGTATGGTGTTTCCTGAAACATCTAAAAAACAAAGCAACAGAGCCTAGGGTACTTCCACTTATGGTCCTATAGATTAGGGAAATTAAAATCGAAAAGACACAGCCACCCCAAAGTTTGGGACGGCTCTGTTTACAAGAACCTCGTTTACGGTAAGAGTTCAATATCACAGAAAGCGAAAAATGGATAAAGAAGTTGTGGTACTAACGTACAATGCAATATCACTCAGCAATGAAATCTATGTCATCAGGCCAGTAGCAGCATAATGAGTGGATTCAGGTACGATGATTCTAAGTGAAATAAGTCACACCGAAAAAGAAACATCATAAGATATCACTAATACACGGAATGTAAACTTGGCTACACAGGAACTGAATTACAAAACAGAATAGGGTCTCAAATGTAGAAAACCAACTTATGCTTGCTTAAGGGGAAAGGTTAGTTGGGGTGCTGCATAAAACCAGAGATTGAAATTAGCACAGATACCTTTCCATAAGCCAAATATGTAATAGACAAGAGCTACTGCTTGCTCAACGAAGTGGACTCAACACCCCATATTAAACGCCTAAGAATATACCTGACTAGTAAGAATCTTAAAACCTATGGATTTATATGTCTCCGAAAGAGAATCAAGCGTGTGTACAGCGGCATAAACGCAGCAGTGATAGGATTGGTGAGGTTCGGTGAGCAAATGCAGACCCTTTGAAGTCATATTGCATGGTACCCATTCCATGGTTCTCAACTCTCCAGGGGTAAGGGATTCTTCCTTCAGCTAAAACATGCATGTGGAACCCAGAGGATGATCCACCGTGTGATCGGGAAACATGTTCAAATGTGTCTCAGTTTTCGTCCCCTGGTACTCGGGTGCAACATTCCAGACGCTTTACTAACACTCTCCCCACTTGGAGAGTCAGTGCCTTAAACCTCCTGTTTGACCCAGTTTGCAATTTCTGCGGAAAATGAACAGGAATAGGGAGAACCAACGAGAGACTAGCTGGAGGTGTCTGGATGGGTAAATTTAACTCTCATTTCCCACCAAGAAGAGGAATTAACCAAAGGCTCAGCGAGCCATGCCGGAACCACACTAGGGCCTGAAGCAATCCTGCGGTGTTGTGGCCAGCTCACAAGAAAGCGAGTTGAAGAAAGGAGCTCAGGGGCCCTGTAATTCATACACCTGCACAGTTCTAAATGACAGCTATCGTCCAAAAATATATTGAAGTAAGGCTGCCAAGAGGACTTGAAAGCGGGGCAGAATTGCAGGAAACCGATTTCAGGAGGTAGACTGGAATTGCATGTAAAGCATAGGAAAAGAGGCAGAACGTCCACAATGATGCACTTGGCCAAAAAGGGCGTATGCGTGTTTTCCTGAATATATTCAGGAAAAAACGCATACGCCCTTTTTGGCCAACCAAGCAAGCTTGCAAAGGAAATCTGCACTACAATGAAGTCTCACTGCCCCCCGGTCAAAAGGGCCATCTGAAAAAAGTGTAAAATCCAGAAAGGCAGGACAGGCCATGGAAAACTGGGAGCCTTGTTATGCTGATGGGCGTGATGTAAATTGCCAACAGCCACTCTGGAGAAGTGTATGGTGTTTCCTGAAACATCTAAAAAAGAAAGCAACAGAGCCTAGGGTACTTCCACTTATGGTCCTATAGCTTAGGGAAATTAAAATCAAACAGACACAGCCACCACAAAATTTGGGACGGCTCTGTTTACAAGAACCTCATTTACGGTACAAGTTCAATATCAGAGAAAGCGAAAAATGGATAAAGATGTTGTGGTACTAACGTACAATGCAATATCACTCAGCAATGAAATCTATGTCATCAGGCCCATAGCAGGATAATGAGTGGATTCAGGTACGATGATTCTAAGTGAAATAAGTCACACAGAAAAAGAAACATCATAAGATATCACTAATACACGGAATGTAAGCTTGGCTACACAGGAACTGAATTACAAAACAGAACACGGTCTCAAATGCAGAAAACCAACTAATGCTTGCTTAAGGGGAAAGGTGAGTTGGGGTGCTGCATAAAACCAGAGATTGAAATTAGCACAGATACCTTTCCATAAGCCAAATATGTAATAGACAAGAGCTACTGCTTGCTCAACGAAGTGGACTCAACACCCCATATTAAACGCCTAAGAATATACCTGACTAGTAAGAATCTTAAAACCTATGGATTTATATGTCTCCGAAAGAGAATCAAGCATGTGTACAGCGGCATAAACGCAGCAGTGATAGGATTGGTGAGGTTCGGTGAGCAAATGCAGACCCTTTGAAGTCATATTGCATGGTACCCATTCCATGGTTCTCAACTCTCCAGGTTTAAGGGATTCTTCCTTCAGCTAAAACATGCATGTGGAACCCAGAGGATAATCCACCGTGTGATCGGGAAACATGTTCAAATGTGTCTCAGTTTTCGTCCCCTGGTACTCGGGTGCAACATTCCAGACGCTTTACTAACACTCTCCCCACTTGGAGAGTCAGTGCCTTAAACCTCCTGTTTGACCCAGTTTGCAATTTCTGCGGAAAATGAACAGGAATAGGGAGAACCAACGAGAGACTAGCTGGAGGTGTCTGGATGGGTAAATTTAACTCTCATTTCCCACCAAGAAGAGGAATTAACCAAAGGCTCAGCGAGCCATGCCGGAACCACACTAGGGCCTGAAGCAATCCTGCGGTGTTGCGGCCAGCTCACAAGAAAGCGAGTTGAAGAAAGGAGCTCAGGGGCCCTGTAATTCACACACCTGCAGAGTTCTAAATGACAGCTATCGTCCAAAAATATATTGAAGTAAGGCTGCCAAGAGGACTTGAAAGCGGGGCAGAATTGCAGGAAACCGATTTCAGGAGGTAGACTGGAATTGCATGTAAAGCATAGGAAAAGAGGCAGAACGTCCACAATGATGCACTTGGCCAAAAAGGGCGTATGCGTTTTTTCCTGAATATATTCAGGAAAAAACGCATACGCCCTTTTTGGGCAACCAAGCAAGCTTGCAAAGGAAATCTGCACTACAATGAAGTCTCACTGCCCCCCGGTCAAAAGGGCCATCTGAAAAAAGTGTAAAATCCAGAAAGGCAGGACAGCCCATGGAGAACTGGGAGCCTTGTTATGCTGATGGGCGGGATGTAAATTGCCAACAGCCACTCTGGAGAAGTGTATGGTGTTTCCTGAAACATCTAAAAAACAAAGCAACAGAGCCTAGGGCACTTCCACTTATGGTCCTATAGCTTAGGGAAATTAAAATCAAAAAGACACAGCCACCCCAAAGTTTGGGACGGCTCTGTTTACAAGAACCTCGTTTACGGTAAGAGTTCAATATCACAGAAAGCGAAAAATGGATAAAGAAGTTGTGGTACTAACGTACAATGCAATATCACTCAGCAATGAAATCTATGTCATCAGGCCAGTAGCAGCATAATGAGTGGATTCAGGTACGATGATTCTAAGTGAAATAAGTCACACAGAAAAAGAAACATCATAAGATATCACTAATACACGGAATGTAAACTTGGCTACACAGGAACTGAATTACAAAACAGAATAGGGTCTCAAATGTAGAAAACCAACTTCTGCTTGCTTAAGGGGAAAGGTGAGTTGGGGTGCTGCATAAAACCAGAGATTGAAATTAGCACAGATACCTTTCCATAAGCCAAATATGTAATAGACAAGAGCTACTGCTTGCTCAACGAAGTGGACTCAACATCCCATATTAAACACCTAAGAATATACCTGACTAGTAAGAATCTTAAAACCTATGGATTTATAAGTCTCCGAAAGAGAATCAAGCGTGTGTACAGCGGCATAAACGCAGCAGTGATAGGATTGGTGAGGTTCGGTGAGCAAATGCAGACCCTTTGAAGTCATATTGCATGGTACCCATTCCATGGTTCTCAACTCTCCAGGTTTAAGGGATTCTTCCTTCAGCTAAAACATGCATGTGGAACCCAGAGGATGATCCACCGTGTGATCGGGAAACGTGTTCAAATGTGTCTCAGTTTTCGTCCCCTGGTACTCGGGTGCAACATTCCAGACGCTTTACTAACACTCTCCCCACTTGGAGAGTCAGCGCCTTTAACCTCCTGTTTGGCCCAGTTTGCAATTTCTGCGGAAAATGAACAGGAATAGGGAGAACCAATGAGAGACTAGCTGGAGGTGTCTGGACGGGCAAATTTAACTCTCATTTCCCAACAGGAAGAGGAATTAACCAAAGGCTCAGCGAGCCATGCTGAAACCACACTAGGGCCTGAAGCAATCCTGCGGTGTTGCGGCCAGCTCACAAGAAAGCGAGTTGAAGAAAGAAGCTCAGGGGCACTGTAATTCACAAACCTGCAGAGTTATAAATGACAGCTATCATCCAAAAATATATTGAAGTAAGGCTGCCAAGAGGACTTGAAAACGGGGCAGAATTGCAGGAAACCGATTTCAGGAGGTAGACTGGAATTGCATGAAAAGCATAGGAAAAGAGGCAGAACGACCACAATGATGCACTTGGCCAAAAAGGACGTATGCGTTTTTTCCTGAATATATTCAGGAAAAAACGCATACGCCCTTTTTGGCCAACCAAGCAAGCTTGCAAAGGAAATCTGCACTACAATGAAGTCTCACTGCCCCCCGGTCAAAAGGGCCATCTGAAAAAAGTGTAAAATCCAGAAAGGCAGGACAGGCCATGGAGAACTGAGAGCCTAGTTAGACTGATGGGCGGGATGTAAATTGCCCACAGCCACTCTGGAGAAGTGTATGGTGTTTCCTGAAACATCTAAAAAACAAAGCAACAGAGCCTAGGGAATTTCCACTTATGGTCCTATAGCTTAGGGAAATTAAAATCAAAAAGACACAGCCACCCCAAAGTTTGGGACAGCTCTGTTTACAAGAACCTCATTTACGGTACAAGTTCAATATTGCAGAAAGCGAAAAATGGATAAAGAAGTTGTGGTACTTACGTACAATGCAATACCACTCAGCAATGAAATCTATGTCATCAGGCCAGTAGCAGCATAATGAGTGGATTGAGGTACGATGATTCTAAGTGAAATAAGTCACACAGAAAAAGAAACATCATAAGATATCACTAATACACGGAATGTAAACTTGGCTACACAGGAACTGAATTACAAAACAGAATAGGGTCTCAAATGTAGAAAACCAACTTATGCTTGCTTAAGGGGAAAGGTGAGTTGGGGTGCTGCATAAAACCAGAGATTGAAATTAGCACAGATACCTTTCCATAAGCCAAATATGTAATAGACAAGAGCTACTGCTTGCTCAACGAAGTGGACTCAACACCCCATATTAAACGCCTAAGAATATACCTGACTAGTAAGAATCTTAAAACCTATGGATTGATATGTCTCCGAAAGAGAATCAAGCGTGTGTACAGCGGCATAAACGCAGCAGTGATAGGATTGGTGAGGTTCGGTGAGCAAATGCAGACCCTTTGAAGTCATATTGCATGGTACCCATTCCATGGTTCTCAACTCTCCAGGTTTAAGGGATTCTTCCTTCAGCTAAAACATGCATGTGGAACCCAGAGTATGATCCACCGTGTGATCGGGAAACGTGTTCAAATGTGTCTCAGTTTTCGTCCCCTGGTACTCGGGTGCAACATTCCAGATGCTTTACTAACACTCTCCCCACTTGGAGAGTCAGTGCCTGTAAACTCCTGTTTGGCCCAGTTTGCAATTTCTGCGGAAAATGAACAGGAATAGGGAGAACCAATGAGAGACTAGCTGGAGGTGTCTGGACGGACAAATTTAACTCTCATTTCCCACCAGGAAGAGGAATTAACCAAAGGCTCAGCGAGCCGTGCCGGAACCACACTAGGGCCTGAAGCAATCCTGCGGTGTTGCGGCCAGCTCACAAGAAAGCGAGTTGAAGAAAGTAGCTCAGGGGCACTGTAATTCACAAACCTGCAGAGTTCTAAATGACAGCTATCGTCCAAAAATATATTGAAGTAAGGCTGCCAAGAGGACTTGAAAGCGGGGCAGAATTGCAGGAAACCGTTTTCAGGAGGTAGACTGGAATTGCATGTAAAGCATAGGAAAAGAGGCAGAACGTCCACAATGATGCAGTTGGCCAAAAAGGGCGTATGCGTTTTTTCCTGAATATATTCAGGAAAAAACGCATACGCCCTTTTTGGCCAACCAAGCAAGCTTGCAAAGGAAATCTGCACTACAATGAAGTCTCACTGCCCCCCGGTCAAAAGGGACATCTGAAAAAAGTGTAAAATCCAGAAAGGCAGGACAGACCATGGAGAACTGGGAGCCTACTTAGGCTGATGGGCGGGATGTAAATTGCCAACAGCCACTCTGGAGAAGTGTATGGTGTTTCCTGAAACATCTGAAAAATAAAGCAACACAGCCTAGGGCACTTCCATTTTTGGTCCTATAGATTAGGGAAATTAAAATCAAAAAGACACAGCCACCCCAAAGTTTGGGACAGCTCTGTTTACAAGAACCTCGTTTACGGTACAAGTTCAATATCGCAGAAAGCGAAAAATGGATAAAGAAGTTGTGGTACTTATGTACAATGCAATATCACTCAGCAATGAAATCTATGTCATCAGGCCCGTAGCAGCATAATGAGTGGATTCAGCTACGATGATTCTAAGTGAAATAAGTCACTCAGAAAAAGAAACATCATAAGATATCACTAATACACGGAATGTAAACTTGGCTACACAGGAACTGAATTACAAAACAGAATAGGGTCTCAAATGTAGAAAACCAACTTATGCTTGCTTAAGGGGAAAGGTGAGGTGGGGTGCTGCATAAAACCAGAGATTGAAATTAACACAGATACCTTTCCATAAGCCAAATATGTAATAGACAAGAGCTACTGCTTGCTCAACGAAGTGGACTCAACACCCCATATTAAACGCCTAAGAATATACCTGACTAGTAAGAATCTTAAAACCTATGGATTTATATGTCTCCGAAAGAGAATCAAGCATGTGTACAGCGGCATAAACGCAGCAGTGATAGGATTGGTGAGGTTCGGTGAGCAAATGCAGACCCTTTGAAGTCATATTGCATGGTACCCATTCCATGATTCTCAACTCTCCAGGTTTAAGGGATTCTTCCTTCAGCTAAAACATGCATGTGGAACCCAGAGGATGATCCACCGTGTGATCGGGAAACATGTTCAAATGTGTCTCAGTTTTCGTCCCCTGGTACTCGGGTGCAACATTCCAGACGCTTTACTAACACTCTTCCCACTTGGAGAGTCAGTGCCTTAAACCTCCTGTTTGACCCAGTTTGCAATTTCTGCGGAAAATGAACAGGAATAGGGAGAACCAACGAGAGACTAGCTGGAGGTGTCTGGATGGGTAAATTTAACTCTCATTTCCCACCAAGAAGAGGAATTAACCAAAGGCTCAGCGAGCCATGCCGGAACCACACTAGGGCCTGAAGCAATCCTGCGGTGTTGCGGCCAGCTCACAAGAAAGCGAGTTGAAGAAAGGAGCTCAGGGGCCCTGTAATTCACACACCTGCAGAGTTCTAAATGACAGCTATCGTCCAAAAATATATTGAAGTAAGGCTGCCAAGAGGACTTGAAAGCGGGGCAGAATTGCAGGAAACCGATTTCAGGAGGTAGACTGGAATTGCATGTAAAGCATAGGAAAAGAGGCAGAACGTCCACAATGATGCACTTGGCCAAAAAGGGCGTATGCGTTTTTTCCTGAATATATTCAGGAAAAAACGCATACGCCCTTTTTGGCCAACCAAGCAAGCTTGCAAAGGAAATCTGCACTACAATGAAGTCTCACTGCCCCCCGGTCAAAAGGGACATCTGAAAAAAGTGTAAAATCCAGAAAGGCAGGACAGGCCATGGAGAACTGGGAGCCTTGTTATGCTGATGGGCGGGATGTAAATTGCCAACAGCCACTCTGGAGAAGTGTATGGTATTTCCTGAAACATCTAAAAACAAAGCAACAGAGCCTAGGGCACTTCCACTTATGGTCCTATAGATTAGGGAAATTAAAATCAAAAAGACACAGCCACCCCAAAGTTTGGGACGGCTCTGTTTACAAGAACCTCGTTTACGGTACAAGTTCAATATCGCAGAAAGCGAAAAATGGATAAAGAAGTTGTGGTACTAACGTACAATGCAATATTACTCAGCAATGAAATCTATGTCATCAGGCCCATAGCAGGATAATGAGTGGATTCAGGTACGATGATTCTAAGTGAAATAAGTCACACAGAAAAAGAAACATCATAAGATATCACTAATACACGGAATGTAAGCTTGGCTACACAGGAACTGAATTAGAAAACAGAACACGGTCTCAAATGCAGAAAACCAACTAATGCTTGCTTAAGGGGAAAGGTGAGTTGGGGTGCTGCATAAAACCAGAGATTGAAATTAACACAGATACCTTTCCATAAGACAAATATGTAGTAGACAAGAGCTACTGCTTGCTCAACGAAGTGGACTCAACACCCCATATTAAACGCCTAAGAATATACCTGACTAGTAAGAATCTTAAAACCTATGGATTTATATGTCTCCGAAAGAGAATCAAGCATGTGTACAGCGGCATAAACGCAGCAGTGATAGGATTGGTGAGGTTCGGTGAGCAAATGCAGACCCTTTGAAGTCATATTGCATGGTACCCATTCCATGGTTCTCAACTCTCCAGGTTTAAGGGATTCTTCCTTCAGCTAAAACATGCATGTGGAACCCAGAGGATGATCCACCGTGTGATCGGGAAACATGTTCAAATGTGTCTCAGTTTTCGTCCCCTGGCACTCGGGTGCAACATTCCAGACGCTTTACTAACACTCTCCCCACTTGGAGAGTCAGTGCCTTAAACCTCCTGTTTGACCCAGTTTGCAATTTCTGCGGAAAATGAACAGGAATAGGGAGAACCAATGAGAGACTAGCTGGAGGTGTCTGGACGGGTAAATTTAACTCTCATTCCCCACCAAGAAGAGGAATTAACCAAAGGCTCAGCGAGCCATGACGGAACCACACTAGGGCCTGAAGCAATCCTGCGGTGTTGCGGCCAGCTCACAAGAAAGCGAGTTGAAGAAAGGAGCTCAGGGCCCCTGTAATTCACAAACCTGCAGAGTTATAAATGACAGCTATCGTCCAAAAATATATTGAAGTAAGGCTGCCAAGAGGACTTGAAAGCGGGGCAGAATTGCAGGAAACCGATTTCAGGAGGTAGACTGGAATTGGATGTAAAGCATAGGAAAAGAGGCAGAACGTCCACAATGATGCACTTGGCCAAAAAGGGCGTATGCGTTTTTTCCTGAATATATTCAGGAAAAAACGCATACGCCCTTTTTGGCCACCCAAGCAAGCTTGCAAAGGAAATCTGCACTACAATGAAGTCTCACTGCCCCCCGGTCAAAAGGGCCATCTGAAAAAAGTGTAAAATCCATAAAGGCAGGACAGGCCATGGAGAACTGGGAGCCTTGTTATGCTGATGGGTGGGATGTAAATTGCCAACAGCCACTCTGGAGAAGTGTATGGTGTTTCCTGAAACATCTAAAAAACAAAGCAACAGAGCCTAGGGCACTTCCACTTATGGTCCTATAGATTAGGGAAATTAAAATCAAAAAGACACAGCCACCCCAAAGTTTGGGACAGCTCTGTTTACAAGAACCTCGTTTACGGTACAAGTTCAATATCGCAGAAAGCGAAAAATGGATAAAGAAGTTGTGGTACTAACGTACAATGCAATATCACTCAGCAATGAAATCTATGTCATCAGGCCAGTAGCAGCATAATGAGTGGATTCAGGTACGATGATTCTAAGTGAAATAAGTCACACCGAAAAAGAAACATCATAAGATATCACTAATACACGGAATGTAAACTTGGCTACACAGGAACTGAATTACAAAACAGAATAGGGTCTCAAATGTAGAAAACCAACTTATGCTTGCTTAAGGGGAAAGGTGAGTTGGGGTGCTGCATAAAACCAGAGATTGAAATTAGCACAGATACCTTTCCATAAGCCAAATATGTAATAGACAAGAGCTACTGCTTGCTCAACGAAGTGGACTCAACATCCCATATTAAACACCTAAGAATATACCTGACTAGTAAGAATCTTAAAACCTATGGATTTATGTGTCTCCGAAAGAGAATCAAGCGTGTGTACAGCGGCATAAACGCAGCAGTGATAGGATTGGTGAGGTTCGGTGAGCAAAGGCAGACCCTTTGAAGTCATATTGCATGGTACCCATTCCATGGTTCTCAACTCTCCAGGTTTAAGGGATTCTTCCTTCAGCTAAAACATGCATGTGGAACCCAGAGGATGATCCACCGTGTGATCGGGAAACGTATTGAAATGTGTCTCAGTTTTCATCCCCTGGTACTCGGGTGCAACATTCCAGATGCTTTACTAACACTCTCCCCACTTGGAGAGTCAGTGCCTTTAACCTCCTGTTTGGCCCAGTTTGCAATTTCTGCGGAAAATGAACAGGAATAGGGAGAACCAATGAGAGACTAGCTGAAGGAGTCTGGACGGGCAAATTTAATGCTCATTTCCCAACAGGAAGAGGAATTAACCAAAGGCTCAGTGAGCCATGCCGGAACCACACTAGGGCCTGAAGCAATCCTGCGGTGTTGCGGCCAGCTCACAAGAAAGCGAGTTGAAGAAAGGAGCTCAGGGGCCCAGTAATTCACACACCTGCAGAGTTATAAATGACAGCTATCATCCAAAAATATATTGAAGTAAGGCTGCCAAGAGGACTTGAAAGCGGGGCAGAATTGCAGGAAACCAATTTCAGGAGGTAGACTGGAATTGCATGTAAAGCATAGGAAAAGAGGCAGAACGTCCACAATGATGCACTTGGCCAAAAAGGGCGTATGCGTTTTTTCCTGAATATACTCAGGAAAAAACTCATATGCACTTTTTGGGCAACCAAGCAAGCTTGCAAAGGAAATCTGAACTACAATGAAGTCTCACTGCCCCCCGGTCAAAAGGGCCATCTGATAAAAGTGTAAAATCCATAAAGGCAGGACAGGCCATGGAGAACTGGGAGCCTAGTTAGACTGATGGGCGGGATGTAAATTGCCAACAGCCACTCTGGAGAAGTGTATGGTGTTTCCTGAAACATCTAAAAAACAAAGCAACAGAGCCTAGGGCACTTCCACTTATGGTCCTATAGATTAGGGAAATTAAAATCAAAAAGACACAGCCACCCCAAAGTTTGGGACGGCTCTGTTTACAAGAACCTCGTTTACGGTACAAGTTCAATATCGCAGAAAGCGAAAAATGGATAAAGAAGTTGTGGTACTTACGTACAATGCAATATCACTCAGCAATGAAATCTATGTCATCAGGCCAGTAGCAGCATAATGAGTGGATTCAGGTACGATGATTCTAAGTGAAATAAGTCACACAGAAAAAGAAACATCATAAGATATCACTAATACACGGAATGTAAACTTGGCTACACAGGAACTGAATTACAAAACAGAATAGGGTCTCAAATGTAGAAAACCAACTTATGCTTGCTTAAGGGGAAAGGTGAGTTGGGGTGCTGCATAAAACCAGAGATTGAAATTAGCACAGATACCTTTCCATAAGCCAAATATGTAATAGACAAGAGCTACTGCTTGCTCAACGAAGTGGACTCAACACCCCATATTAAACGCCTAAGAATATACCTGACTAGTAAGAATCTTAAAACCTATGGATTTATGTGTCTCCGAAAGAGAATCAAGCGTGTGTACAGCGGCATAAACGCAGCAGTGATAGGATTGGTGAGGTTCGGTGAGCAAAGGCAGACCCTTTGAAGTCATATTGCATGGTACCCATTCCATGGTTCTCAACTCTCCAGGTTTAAGGGATTCTTCCTTCAGCTAAAACATGCATGTGGAACCCAGAGGATGATCCACCGTGTGATCGGGAAACGTATTGAAATGTGTCTCAGTTTTCATCCCCTGGTACTCGGGTGCAACATTCCAGATGCTTTACTAACACTCTCCCCACTTGGAGAGTCAGTGCCTTTAACCTCCTGTTTGGCCCAGTTTGCAATTTCTGCGGAAAATGAACAGGAATAGGGAGAACCAATGAGAGACTAGCTGAAGGAGTCTGGACGGGCAAATTTAATGCTCATTTCCCAACAGGAAGAGGAATTAACCAAAGGCTCAGTGAGCCATGCCGGAACCACACTAGGGCCTGAAGCAATCCTGCGGTGTTGCGGCCAGCTCACAAGAAAGCGAGTTGAAGAAAGGAGCTCAGGGGCCCAGTAATTCACACACCTGCAGAGTTATAAATGACAGCTATCATCCAAAAATATATTGAAGTAAGGCTGCCAAGAGGACTTGAAAGCGGGGCAGAATTGCAGGAAACCAATTTCAGGAGGTAGACTGGAATTGCATGTAAAGCATAGGAAAAGAGGCAGAACGTCCACAATGATGCACTTGGCCAAAAAGGGCGTATGCGTTTTTTCCTGAATATACTCAGGAAAAAACTCATATGCACTTTTTGGGCAACCAAGCAAGCTTGCAAAGGAAATCTGAACTACAATGAAGTCTCACTGCCCCCCGGTCAAAAGGGCCATCTGATAAAAGTGTAAAATCCATAAAGGCAGGACAGGCCATGGAGAACTGGGAGCCTAGTTAGACTGATGGGCGGGATGTAAATTGCCAACAGCCACTCTGGAGAAGTGTATGGTGTTTCCTGAAACATCTAAAAAACAAAGCAACAGAGCCTAGGGCACTTCCACTTATGGTCCTATAGATTAGGGAAATTAAAATCAAAAAGACACAGCCACCCCAAAGTTTGGGACGGCTCTGTTTACAAGAACCTCGTTTACGGTACAAGTTCAATATCGCAGAAAGCGAAAAATGGATAAAGAAGTTGTGGTACTTACGTACAATGCAATATCACTCAGCAATGAAATCTATGTCATCAGGCCAGTAGCAGCATAATGAGTGGATTCAGGTACGATGATTCTAAGTGAAATAAGTCACACAGAAAAAGAAACATCATAAGGTATCACTAATACATGGAATGTAAACTTGGCTACACAGGAACTGAATTACAAAACAGAACAGGGTCTCAAATGTAGAAAACCAACTTATGCTTGTTTAAGGGGAAAGGTGAGTTGGGGTGGTGCATAAAACCAGAGATAGAAATTAGCACAGATACCGTTCCATAAGCCAAATATGTAATAAACAAGAGCTACTCCTTGCTCAACGAAGTGGACCCAACACCCCATATTAAACGCCTAAGAATATACCTGACTAGTAAGAATCTTAAAACCTATGGATTTATATGTCTCCGAAAGAGAATCAAGCATGTGTACAGCGGCATAAACGCAGCAGTGATAGGATTGGTGAGGTTCGGTGAGCAAATGCAGACCCTTTGAAGTCATATTGCATGGTACCCATTCCATGGTTCTCAACTCTCCAGGTTTAAGGGATTCTTCCTTCAGCTAAAACATGCATGTGGAACCCAGAGGATGATCCACCGTGTGATCGGGAAACATGTTCAAATGTGTCTCAGTTTTCGTCCCCTGGTACTCGGGTGCAACATTCCAGACGCTTTACTAACACTCTCCCCACTTGGAGAGTCAGTGCCTTAAACCTCCTGTTTGACCCAGTTTGCAATTTCTGCGGAAAATGAACAGGAATAGGGAGAACCAACGAGAGACTAGCTGGAGGTGTCTGGATGGGTAAATTTAACTCTCATTTCCCACCAAGAAGAGGAATTAACCAAAGGCTCAGCGAGCCATGCCGGAACCACACTAGGGCCTGAAGCAATCCTGCGGTGTTGCGGCCAGCTCACAAGAAAGCGAGTTGAAGAAAGGAGCTCAGGGGCCCTGTAATTCACACACCTGCAGAGTTATAAATGACAGCAGTCGTCCAAAAATATATTGAAGTAAGGCTGCCAAGAGGACTTGAAAGCGGGGCAGAATTGCAGGAAACCGATTTCAGGAGGTAGACTGGAATTGCATGTAAAGCATAGGAAAAGAGGCAGAACGTCCACAATGATGCACTTGGCCAAAAAGGGCGTATGCGTTCTTTCCTGAATATATTCAGGAAAAAACGCATACGCACTTTTTGGCCAACCAAGCAAGCTTGCAAAGGAAATCTGCACTACAATGAAGTCTCACTGCCCCCCGGTCAAAAGGGACATCTGAAAAAAGTGTAAAATCCAGAAAGGCAGGACAGCCCATGGAGAACTGGGAGCCTTGTTATGCTGATGCGTGGGATGTAAATTGCCAACAGCCACTCTGGAGAAGTGTATGGTGTTTCCTGAAACATCTAAAAAACAAAGCAACAGAGCCTAGGGCACTTCCAGTTATGGTCCTATAGATTAGGGAAATTAAAATCAAAAAGACACAGCCACCCCAAAGTTTGGGACGGCTCTGTTTACAAGAACCTCGTTTACGGTACAAGTTCAATATCGCAGAAAGCGAAAAATGGATAAAGAAGTTGTGGTACTAACGTACAATGCAATATTACTCAGCAATGAAATCTATGTCATCAGGCCCATAGCAGGATAATGAGTGGATTCAGGTACGATGATTCTAAGTGAAATAAGTCACACAGAAAAAGAAACATCATAAGATATCACTAATACACGGAATGTAAGCTTGGCTACACAGGAACTGAATTAGAAAACAGAACACGGTCTCAAATGCAGAAAACCAACTAATGCTTGCTTAAGGGGAAAGGTGAGTTGGGGTGCTGCATAAAACCAGAGATTGAAATTAACACAGATACCTTTCCATAAGACAAATATGTAATAGACAAGAGCTACTGCTTGCTCAACGAAGTGGACTCAACACCCCATATTAAACGCCTAAGAATATACCTGACTAGTAAGAATCTTAAAACCTATGGATTTATATGTCTCCGAAAGAGAATCAAGCATGTGTACAGCGGCATAAACGCAGCAGTGATAGGATTGGTGAGGTTCGGTGAGCAAATGCAGACCCTTTGAAGTCATATTGCATGGTACCCATTCCATGGTTCTCAACTCTCCAGGTTTAAGGGATTCTTCCTTCAGCTAAAACATGCATGTGGAACCCAGAGGATGATCCACCGTGTGATCGGGAAACATGTTCAAATGTGTCTCAGTTTTCGTCCCCTGGTACTCGGGTGCAACATTCCAGACGCTTTACTAACACTCTCCCCACTTGGAGAGTCAGTGCCTTAAACCTCCTGTTTGACCCAGTTTGCAATTTCTGCGGAAAATGAACAGGAATAGGGAGAACCAATGAGAGACTAGCTGGAGGTGTCTGGACGGGTAAATTTAACTCTCATTCCCCACCAAGAAGAGGAATTAACCAAAGGCTCAGCGAGCCATGACGGAACCACACTAGGGCCTGAAGCAATCCTGCGGTGTTGCGGCCAGCTCACAAGAAAGCGAGTTGAAGAAAGGAGCTCAGGGGCCCTGTAATTCACAAACCTGCAGAGTTATAAATGACAGCTATCGTCCAAAAATATATTGAAGTAAGGCTGCCAAGAGGACTTGAAAGCGGGGCAGAATTGCAGGAAACCGATTTCAGGAGGTAGACTGGAATTGGATGTAAAGCATAGGAAAAGAGGCAGAACGTCCACAATGATGCACTTGGCCAAAAAGGGCGTATGCGTTTTTTCCTGAATATATTCAGGAAAAAACGCATACGCCCTTTTTGGCCACCCAAGCAAGCTTGCAAAGGAAATCTGCACTACAATGAAGTCTCACTGCCCCCCGGTCAAAAGGGCCATCTGAAAAAAGTGTAAAATCCATAAAGGCAGGACAGGCCATGGAGAACTGGGAGCCTTGTTATGCTGATGGGTGGGATGTAAATTGCCAACAGCCACTCTGGAGAAGTGTATGGTGTTTCCTGAAACATCTAAAAAACAAAGCAACAGAGCCTAGGGCACTTCCACTTATGGTCCTATAGATTAGGGAAATTAAAATCAAAAAGACACAGCCACCCCAAAGTTTGGGACAGCTCTGTTTACAAGAACCTCGTTTACGGTACAAGTTCAATATCGCAGAAAGCGAAAAATGGATAAAGAAGTTGTGGTACTAACGTACAATGCAATATCACTCAGCAATGAAATCTATGTCATCAGGCCAGTAGCAGCATAATGAGTGGATTCAGGTACGATGATTCTAAGTGAAATAAGTCACACCGAAAAAGAAACATCATAAGATATCACTAATACACGGAATGTAAACTTGGCTACACAGGAACTGAATTACAAAACAGAATAGGGTCTCAAATGTAGAAAACCAACTTATGCTTGCTTAAGGGGAAAGGTGAGTTGGGGTGCTGCATAAAACCAGAGATTGAAATTAGCACAGATACCTTTCCATAAGCCAAATATGTAATAGACAAGAGCTACTGCTTGCTCAACAAAGTGGACTCAACATCCCATATTAAACACCTAAGAATATACCTGACTAGTAAGAATCTTAAAACCTATGGATTTATGTGTCTCCGAAAGAGAATCAAGCGTGTGTACAGCGGCATAAACGCAGCAGTGATAGGATTGGTGAGGTTCGGTGAGCAAAGGCAGACCCTTTGAAGTCATATTGCATGGTACCCATTCCATGGTTCTCAACTCTCCAGGTTTAAGGGATTCTTCCTTCAGCTAAAACATGCATGTGGAACCCAGAGGATGATCCACCGTGTGATCGGGAAACGTATTGAAATGTGTCTCAGTTTTCATCCCCTGGTACTCGGGTGCAACATTCCAGATGCTTTACTAACACTCTCCCCACTTGGAGAGTCAGTGCCTTTAACCTCCTGTTTGGCCCAGTTTGCAATTTCTGCGGAAAATGAACAGGAATAGGGAGAACCAATGAGAGACTAGCTGAAGGAGTCTGGACGGGCAAATTTAATGCTCATTTCCCAACAGGAAGAGGAATTAACCAAAGGCTCAGTGAGCCATGCCGGAACCACACTAGGGCCTGAAGCAATCCTGCGGTGTTGCGGCCAGCTCACAAGAAAGCGAGTTGAAGAAAGGAGCTCAGGGGCCCAGTAATTCACACACCTGCAGAGTTATAAATGACAGCTATCATCCAAAAATATATTGAAGTAAGGCTGCCAAGAGGACTTGAAAGCGGGGCAGAATTGCAGGAAACCAATTTCAGGAGGTAGACTGGAATTGCATGTAAAGCATAGGAAAAGAGGCAGAACGTCCACAATGATGCACTTGGCCAAAAAGGGCGTATGCGTTTTTTCCTGAATATACTCAGGAAAAAACTCATATGCACTTTTTGGGCAACCAAGCAAGCTTGCAAAGGAAATCTGAACTACAATGAAGTCTCACTGCCCCCCGGTCAAAAGGGCCATCTGATAAAAGTGTAAAATCCATAAAGGCAGGACAGGCCATGGAGAACTGGGAGCCTAGTTAGACTGATGGGCGGGATGTAAATTGCCAACAGCCACTCTGGAGAAGTGTATGGTGTTTCCTGAAACATCTAAAAAACAAAGCAACAGAGCCTAGGGCACTTCCACTTATGGTCCTATAGATTAGGGAAATTAAAATCAAAAAGACACAGCCACCCCAAAGTTTGGGACGGCTCTGTTTACAAGAACCTCGTTTACGGTACAAGTTCAATATCGCAGAAAGCGAAAAATGGATAAAGAAGTTGTGGTACTTACGTACAATGCAATATCACTCAGCAATGAAATCTATGTCATCAGGCCAGTAGCAGCATAATGAGTGGATTCAGGTACGATGATTCTAAGTGAAATAAGTCACACAGAAAAAGAAACATCATAAGGTATCACTAATACATGGAATGTAAACTTGGCTACACAGGAACTGAATTACAAAACAGAACAGGGTCTCAAATGTAGAAAACCAACTTATGCTTGCTTAAGGGGAAAGGTGAGTTGGGGTGGTGCATAAAACCAGAGATAGAAATTAGCACAGATACCGTTCCATAAGCCAAATATGTAATAAACAAGAGCTACTCCTTGCTCAACGAAGTGGACCCAACACCCCATATTAAACGCCTAAGAATATACCTGACTAGTAAGAATCTTAAAACCTATGGATTTATATGTCTCCGAAAGAGAATCAAGCATGTGTACAGCGGCATAAACGCAGCAGTGATAGGATTGGTGAGGTTCGGTGAGCAAATGCAGACCCTTTGAAGTCATATTGCATGGTACCCATTCCATGGTTCTCAACTCTCCAGGTTTAAGGGATTCTTCCTTCAGCTAAAACATGCATGTGGAACCCAGAGGATGATCCACCGTGTGATCGGGAAACATGTTCAAATGTGTCTCAGTTTTCGTCCCCTGGTACTCGGGTGCAACATTCCAGACGCTTTACTAACACTCTCCCCACTTGGAGAGTCAGTGCCTTAAACCTCCTGTTTGACCCAGTTTGCAATTTCTGCGGAAAATGAACAGGAATAGGGAGAACCAACGAGAGACTAGCTGGAGGTGTCTGGATGGGTAAATTTAACTCTCATTTCCCACCAAGAAGAGGAATTAACCAAAGGCTCAGCGAGCCATGCCGGAACCACACTAGGGCCTGAAGCAATCCTGCGGTGTTGCGGCCAGCTCACAAGAAAGCGAGTTGAAGAAAGGAGCTCAGGGGCCCTGTAATTCACACACCTGCAGAGTTATAAATGACAGCAGTCGTCCAAAAATATATTGAAGTAAGGCTGCCAAGAGGACTTGAAAGCGGGGCAGAATTGCAGGAAACCGATTTCAGGAGGTAGACTGGAATTGCATGTAAAGCATAGGAAAAGAGGCAGAACGTCCACAATGATGCACTTGGCCAAAAAGGGCGTATGCGTTCTTTCCTGAATATATTCAGGAAAAAACGCATACGCCCTTTTTGGCCACCCAAACAAGCTTGCAAAGGAAATCTGCACTACAATGAAGTCTCACTGCCCCCCGGTCAAAAGGGCCATCTGAAAAAAGTGTAAAATCCAGAAAGGCAGGACAGGCCATGGAGAACTGGGAGCCTTGTTATGCTGATGGGCGTGATGTAAATTGCCAACAGCCACTCTGGAGAAGTGTATGGTGTTTCCTGAAATATCTAAGAAACAAAGCAACAGAGCCTAGGGCACTTCCACTTATGGTCCTATAGCTTAGGGAAATTAAAATCAAAAAGACAGAGCCACCCCAAAATTTGGGACGGCTCTGTTTACAAGAACCTCGTTTCCGGTACAATTTGAATATTGCAGAAAGCGAAAAATGGATAAAGAAGTTGTGGTACTAACGTACAATGCAATATCACTCAGCAATGAAATCTCTGTCATCAGGCCCATAGCAGCATAATGAGTGGATTCAGGTACGATGATTCTAAGTGAAATATGTCACACAGAAAAAGAAACATCATAAGATATCACTAATACACGGAATGTAAACTTGGCTACACAGGAACTGAATTACAAAACAGAATAGGGTCTCAAATGTAGAAAACCAACTTATGCTTGCTTAAGGGGAAAGGTGAGTTGGGGTGCTGCATAAAACCAGAGATTGAAATTAGCACAGATACCTTTCCATAAGCCAAATATGTAATAGCCAAGAGCTACTGCTTGCTCAACGAAGTGGACTCAACACCCCATATTAAACGCCTAAGAATATACTTGACTAGTAAGAATCTTAAAACCTATGGATTTATATGTCTCCGAAAGAGAATCAAGCATGTGTACAGTGGCATAAACGCAGCACTGATAGGATTGGTGAGGTTCGGTGAGCAAATGCAGACCCTTTGAAGTCATATTGCATGGTACCCATTCCATGGTTCTCAACTCTCCAGGTTTAAGGGATTCTTCCTTCAGCTAAAACATGCATGTGGAACCCAGAGGATGATCCACCGTGTGATCGGGAAACGTGTTCAAATGTGTCTCAGTTTTCGTCCCCTGGTACTCGGGTGCAACATTCCAGACGCTTTACTAACACTCTCCCCACTTGGAGAGTCAGTGCCTTTAACCTCCTGTTTGGCCCAGTTTGCAATTTCTGCGGAAAATGAACAGGAATAGGGAGAACCAATGAGAGACTAGCTGGAGGTGTCTCGACGGGTAAATTTAACTCTAATTTCCCACCAAGAAGAGGAATTAACCAAAGGCTCAGCGAGCCATGCCGGAACCACACTAGGGCCTGAAGCAATCCTGCGGTGTTGCGGCCAGCTCACAAGAAAGCGAGTTGAAGAAAGGAGCTCAGGGGCCCTGTAATTCACACACCTGCAGAGTTATAAATGACAGCTATCGTCCAAAAATATATTGAAGTAAGGCTGCCAAGAGGACTTGAAAGCGGGGCAGAATTGCAGGAAACCGATTTCAGGAGGTAGACTGGAATTGCATGTAAAGCATAGGAAAAGAGGCAGAACGTCCACAATGATGCACTTGGCCAAAAAGGGCGTATGCGTTTTTTCCTGAATATATTCAGGAAAAAACGCATACGCCCTTTTTGGCCAACCAAGCAAGCTTGCAAAGGAAATCTGCACTACAATGAAGTCTCACTGCCCCCCGGTCAAAAGGGCCATCTGAAAAATGTGTAAAATCCAGAAAGGCAGGACAGGCCATGGAGAACTGGGAGCCTTTTTGTGCTTATGGGCAGGATGTAAATTGCCAACAGCCACTCTGGAGAAGTGTATGGTGTTTCCTGAAACATCTAAAAAACAAAGCAACAGAGCCTAGGGCACTTCCACTTATGGTCCTATAGCTTAGGGAAATTAAAATCAAAAAGACACAGCCACCCCAAAGTTTGGGACGGCTCTGTTTACAAGAACCTCGTTTACAGTACAAGTTCAATATCGCAGAAAGCGAAAAATGGATAAAGAAGTTGTGGTACTTACGTACAATGCAATATCACTCAGCAATGAAATCTATGTCATCAGGCCCATAGCAGGATAATGAGTGGATTCAGGTACGATGATTCTAAGTGAAATAAGTCACACAGAAAAAGAAACATCATAAGATATCACTAATACACGGAATGTAAGCTTGGCTACACAGGAACTGAATTACAAAACAGAACAGGGTCTCAAATGCAAAAAAGCAACTTATGCTTGCTTAAGGGGAAAGGTGAGTTGGGGTGCTGCATAAAACCAGAGATTGAAATTAGCACAGATACCTTTCCATAAGCCAAATATGTAATAGACAAGAGCTACTGCTTTCTCAACGAAGTGGACTCAACACCACATATTAAACGCCTAAAAATATACCTGACTAGTAAGAATCTTAAAACCTATGGATTTATATGTCTCCGAAAGAGAATCAAGCATGTTTACAGTGGCATAAACGCAGCAGTGATAGGATTGGTGAGGTTCGGTGAGCAATTGCAGACCCTTTGAAGTCATATTGCATGGTACCCATTCCATGGTTCTCAACTCTCCAGGTTTAAGGGATTCTTCCTTCAGCTAAAACATGCATGTGGAACCCAGAGTATGATCCACCGTGTGATCGGGAAACGTGTTCAAATGTGTCTCAGTTTTCGTCCCCTGGTACTCGGGTGCAACATTCCAGACGCTTTACTAACACTCTCCCCACTTGGAGAGTCAGTGCCTTTAACCTCCTGTTTGGCCCAGTTTGCAAATTCTGCGGAAAATGAACAGGAATAGGGAGAACCAATGAGAGACTAGCTGGAGGAGTCTGGACGGGCAAATTTAACTCTCATTTCCCACCAAGAAGAGGAATTAACCAAAGGCTCAGCGAGCCATGCCGGAACCACACTAGGGCCTGAAGCAATCCTGCGGTGTTGCGGCCAGCTCACAAGAAAGCCAGTTGAAGAAAGGAGCTCAGGGTCCCTGTAATTCACACACATGCAGAGTTCTAAATGACAGCTATCGTCCAAAAATATATTGAAGTAAGGCTGCCAAGAGGACTTGAAAGCGGGGCAGAATTGCAGGAAACCGATTTCAGGAGGTAGACTGGAATTGCATGTAAAGCATTGGAAAAGAGGCAGAACGTCCACAATGATGCACTTGGCCAAAAAGGGCGTATGCGTTTTTTCCTGAATATATTCAGGAAAAAACGCATACGCCCTTTTTGGCCAACCAAGCAAGCTTGCAAATGAAATCTGCACTACAATGAAGTCTCACTGCCCCCCGGTCAAAAGGGCCATCTGAAAAAAGTGTAAAATCCAGAAAGGTAGGACAGGCCATGGAGAACTGGGAGCCTTGTTATGCTGATGGGCGTGATGTAAATTGCCAACAGCCACTCTGGAGAAGTGTATGGTGTTTCCTGAAACATCTAAAAAACAAAGCAACAGAGCCTAGGGCACTTCCACTTATGGTCCTATAGCTTAGGGAAATTAAAATCAAAAAGACACAGCCACCCCAAAGTTTGGGACGGCTCTGTTTACAAGAACCTCGTTTACGGTACAAGTTCAATATCGCAGAAAGCGAAAAATGGATAAAGAAGTTGTGGTACTAACGTACAATGCAATATCACTCAGCAATGAAATCTATGTCATCAGGCCCATAGCAGGATAATGAGTGGATTCAGGTACGATGATTCTAAGTGAAATAAGTCACACAGAAAAAGAAACATCATAAGATATCACTAATACACGGAATGTAAGCTTGGCTACACAGGAACTGAATTAGAAAACAGAACACGGTCTCAAATGCAGAAAACCAACTAATGCTTGCTTAAGGGGAAAGGTGAGTTGGGGTGCTGCATAAAACCAGAGATTGAAATTAACACAGATACCTTTCCATAAGCCAAATATGTAATAGACAAGAGCTACTGCTTGCTCAACCAAGTGGACTCAACACCCCATATTAAACGCCTAAGAATATACCTGACTAGTAAGAATCTTAAAACCTATGGATTTATATGTCTCCGAAAGAGAATCAAGCATGTGTACAGCGGCATAAACGCAGCAGTGATAGGATTGGTGAGGTTCGGTGAGCAAATGCAGACCCTTTGAAGTCATATTGCATGGTACCCATTCCATGGTTCTCAACTCTCCAGGTTTAAGGGATTCTTCCTTCAGCTAAAACATGCATGTGGAACCCAGAGGATGATCCACCGTGTGATCGGGAAACATGTTCAAATGTGTCTCAGTTTTCGTCCCCTGGTACTCGGGTGCAACATTCCAGACGCTTTACTAACACTCTTCCCACTTGGAGAGTCAGTGCCTTAAACCTCCTGTTTGACCCAGTTTGCAATTTCTGCGGAAAATGAACAGGAATAGGGAGAACCAACGAGAGACTAGCTGGAGGTGTCTGGATGGGTAAATTTAACTGTCATTTCCCACCAAGAAGAGGAATTAACCAAAGGCTCAGCGAGCCATGCCGGAACCACACTAGGGCCTGAAGCAATCCTGCGGTGTTGCGGCCAGCTCACAAGAAAGCGAGTTGAAGAAAGGAGCTCAGGGGCCCTGTAATTCACACACCTGCAGAGTTATAAATGACAGCTATCGTCCAAAAATATATTGAAGTAAGGCTGCCAAGAGGACTTGAAAGCGGGGCAGAATTGCAGGAAACCGATTTCAGGAGGTAGACTGGAATTGCATGTAAAGCATAGGAAAAGAGGCAGAACGTCCACAATGATGCACTTGGCCAAAAAGGGCGTATGCGTTTTTTCCTGAATATATTCAGGAAAAAACGCATACGCCCTTTTTGGACAACCAAGCAAGCTTGCAAAGGAAATCTGCACTACAATGAAGTCTTACTGCCCCCCGGTTAAAAGGGCCATCTGAAAAAAGTGTAAAATCCAGAAAGGCAGGACAGGCCATGGAGAACTGGGAGCCTTCTTATGCTGATGGGTGGGATGTAAATTGCAAACAGCCACTCTGGAGAAGTGTATGGTGTTTCCTGAAATATCTAAAAAACAAAGCAACAGAGCCTAGGGCACTTCCACTTATGGTCCTATAGCTTAGGGAAATTAAAATCAAAAAGACACAGCCACCCCAATGTTCGGGACGGCTCTGTTTACAAGAACCTCGTTTACGGTACAAGTTCAATATCGCAGAAAGCGAAAAATGCATAAAGAATTTGTGGTACTTACGTACAATGCAATATCACTCAGCAATGAAATCTATGTCATCAGGCCAGTAGCAGCATAATGAGTGGATTCAGGTACGATGATTCTAAGTGAAATAAATCACACAGAAAAAGAAACATCATAAGTTATCACTAATACACGGAATGTAAACATGGCTACACAGGAACTGAATTACAAAACAGAATAGGGTCTCAAATGAAGAAAACCAACTTACGCTTGCTTAAGAGGAAAGGTTAGTTGGGGTGCTGCATAAAACCAGAGATTGAAATTAGCACAGATACCTTTCCATAAGCCAAATATGTAATAGACAAGAGCTACTGCTTGCTCAACGAAGTGGACTCAACACCCCATATTAAACGCCTAAGAATATACCTGACTAGTAAGAATCTTAAAACCTATGGATTTATATGTCTCCGAAAGAGAATCAAGCGTGTGTACAGCGGCATAAACGCAGCAGTGATAGGATTGGTGAGGTTCGGTGAGCAAATGCAGACCCTTTGAAGTCATATTGCATGGTACCCATTCCATGGTTCTCAACTCTCCAGGTTTAAGGGATTCTTCCTTCAGCTAAAACATGCATGTGGAACCCAGAGTATGATCCACCATGTGATCGGGAAACGTGTTCAAATGTGTCTCAGTTTTCGTCCCCTGGTACTCGGGTGCAACATTCCAGATGCTTTACTAACACTCTCCCCACTTGGAGAGTCAGCGCCTTTAACCTCCTGTTTGGCCCAGTTTGCAATTTCTGCGGAAAATGAACAGGAATAGGGAGAACCAATGAGAGACTAGCTGGAGGTGTCTGGACGGGCAAATTTAACTCTAATTTCCCACCAAGAAGAGGAATTAACCAAAGGCTCAGCGAGCCATGCCGGAACCACACTAGGGCCTGAAGCAATCCTGCGGTGTTGCGGCCAGCTCACAAGAAAGCGAGTTGAAGAAAGGAGCTCAGGGGCCCTGTAATTCACAAACCTGCAGAGTTATAAATGACAGCTATCGTCCAAAAATATATTGAAGTAAGGCTGCCAAGAGGACTTGAAAGCGGGGCAGAATTGCAGGAAACCGATTTCAGGAGGTAGACTGGAATTGGATGTAAAGCATAGGAAAAGAGGCAGAACGTCCACAATGATGCACTTGGCCAAAAAGGGCGTATGCGTTTTTTCCTGAATATATTCAGGAAAAAACGCATACGCCCTTTTTGGCCACCCAAGCAAGCTTGCAAAGGAAATCTGCACTACAATGAAGTCTCACTGCCCCCCGGTCAAAAGGGCCATCTGAAAAAAGTGTAAAATCCATAAAGGCAGGACAGGCCATGGAGAACTGGGAGCCTTGTTATGCTGATGGGTGGGATGTAAATTGCCAACAGCCACTCTGGAGAAGTGTATGGTGTTTCCTGAAACATCTAAAAAACAAAGCAACAGAGCCTAGGGCACTTCCACTTATGGTCCTATAGATTAGGGAAATTAAAATCAAAAAGACACAGCCACCCCAAAGTTTGGGATGGCTCTGTTTACAAGAACCTCGTTTACGGTACAAGTTCAATATCGCAGAAAGCGAAAAATGGATAAAGAAGTTGTGGTACTAACGTACAATGCAATATCACTCAGCAATGAAATCTATGTCATCAGGCCAGTAGCAGCATAATGAGTGGATTCAGGTACGATGATTCTAAGTGAAATAAGTCACACCGAAAAAGAAACATCATAAGATATCACTAATACACGGAATGTAAACTTGGCTACACAGGAACTGAATTACAAAACAGAATAGGGTCTCAAATGTAGAAAACCAACTTATGCTTGCTTAAGGGGAAAGGTGAGTTGGGGTGCTGCATAAAACCAGAGATTGAAATTAGCACAGATACCTTTCCATAAGCCAAATATGTAATAGACAAGAGCTACTGCTTGCTCAACGAAGTGGACTCAACATCCCATATTAAACACCTAAGAATATACCTGACTAGTAAGAATCTTAAAACCTATGGATTTATGTGTCTCCGAAAGAGAATCAAGCGTGTGTACAGCGGCATAAACGCAGCAGTGATAGGATTGGTGAGGTTCGGTGAGCAAATGCAGACCCTTTGAAGTCATATTGCATGGTACCCATTCCATGGTTCTCAACTCTCCAGGTTTAAGGGATTCTTCCTTCAGCTAAAACATGCATGTGGAACCCAGAGGATGATCCACCGTGTGATCGGGAAACGTATTGAAATGTGTCTCAGTTTTCATCCCCTGGTACTCGGGTGCAACATTCCAGATGCTTTACTAACACTCTCCCCACTTGGAGAGTCAGTGCCTTTAACCTCCTGTTTGGCCCAGTTTGCAATTTCTGCGGAAAATGAACAGGAATAGGGAGAACCAATGAGAGACTAGCTGAAGGAGTCTGGACGGGCAAATTTAATGCTCATTTCCCAACAGGAAGAGGAATTAACCAAAGGCTCAGTGAGCCATGCCGGAACCACACTAGGGCCTGAAGCAATCCTGCGGTGTTGTGGCCAGCTCACAAGAAAGCGAGTTGAAGAAAGGAGCTCAGGGGCCCAGTAATTCACACACCTGCAGAGTTATAAATGACAGCTATCATCCAAAAATATATTGAAGTAAGGCTGCCAAGAGGACTTGAAAGCGGGGCAGAATTGCAGGAAACCAATTTCAGGAGGTAGACTGGAATTGCATGTAAAGCATAGGAAAAGAGGCAGAACGTCCACAATGATGCACTTGGCCAAAAAGGGCGTATGCGTTTTTTCCTGAATATACTCAGGAAAAAACTCATATGCACTTTTTGGGCAACCAAGCAAGCTTGCAAAGGAAATCTGAACTACAATGAAGTCTCACTGCCCCCCGGTCAAAAGGGCCATCTGATAAAAGTGTAAAATCCATAAAGGCAGGACAGGCCATGGAGAACTGGGAGCCTAGTTAGACTGATGGGCGGGATGTAAATTGCCAACAGCCACTCTGGAGAAGTGTATGGTGTTTCCTGAAACATCTAAAAAACAAAGCAACAGAGCCTAGGGCACTTCCACTTATGGTCCTATAGATTAGGGAAATTAAAATCAAAAAGACACAGCCACCCCAAAGTTTGGGACGGCTCTGTTTACAAGAACCTCGTTTACGGTACAAGTTCAATATCGCAGAAAGCGAAAAATGGATAAAGAAGTTGTGGTACTTACGTACAATGCAATATCACTCAGCAATGAAATCTATGTCATCAGGCCAGTAGCAGCATAATGAGTGGATTCAGGTACGATGATTCTAAGTGAAATAAGTCACACAGAAAAAGAAACATCATAAGGTATCACTAATACATGGAATGTAAACTTGGCTACACAGGAACTGAATTACAAAACAGAACAGGGTCTCAAATGTAGAAAACCAACTTATGCTTGCTTAAGGGGAAAGGTGAGTTGGGGTGGTGCATAAAACCAGAGATAGAAATTAGCACAGATACCGTTCCATAAGCAAAATATGTAATAAACAAGAGCTACTCCTTGCTCAACGAAGTGGACCCAACACCCCATATTAAACGCCTAAGAATATACCTGACTAGTAAGAATCTTAAAACCTATGGATTTATATGTCTCCGAAAGAGAATCAAGCATGTGTACAGCGGCATAAACGCAGCAGTGATAGGATTGGTGAGGTTCGGTGAGCAAATGCAGACCCTTTGAAGTCATATTGCATGGTACCCATTCCATGGTTCTCAACTCTCCAGGTTTAAGGGATTCTTCCTTCAGCTAAAACATGCATGTGGAACCCAGAGGATGATCCACCGTGTGATCGGGAAACATGTTCAAATGTGTCTCAGTTTTCGTCCCCTGGTACTCGGGTGCAACATTCCAGACGCTTTACTAACACTCTCCCCACTTGGAGAGTCAGTGCCTTAAACCTCCTGTTTGACCCAGTTTGCAATTTCTGCGGAAAATGAACAGGAATAGGGAGAACCAACGAGAGACTAGCTGGAGGTGTCTGGATGGGTAAATTTAACTCTCATTTCCCACCAAGAAGAGGAATTAACCAAAGGCTCAGCGAGCCATGCCGGAACCACACTAGGGCCTGAAGCAATCCTGCGGTGTTGCGGCCAGCTCACAAGAAAGCGAGTTGAAGAAAGGAGCTCAGGGGCCCTGTAATTCACACACCTGCAGAGTTATAAATGACAGCAGTCGTCCAAAAATATATTGAAGTAAGGCTGCCAAGAGGACTTGAAAGCGGGGCAGAATTGCAGGAAACCGATTTCAGGAGGTAGACTGGAATTGCATGTAAAGCATAGGAAAAGAGGCAGAACGTCCACAATGATGCACTTGGCCAAAAAGGGCGTATGCGTTTTTTCCTGAATATATTCAGGAAAAAACGCATACGCACTTTTTGGCCAACCAAGCAAGCTTGCAAAGGAAATCTGCACTACAATGAAGTCTCACTGCCCCCCGGTCAAAAGGGACATCTGAAAAAAGTGTAAAATCCAGAAAGGCAGGACAGCCCATGGAGAACTGGGAGCCTTGTTATGCTGATGCGTGGGATGTAAATTGCCAACAGCCACTCTGGAGAAGTGTATGGTGTTTCCTGAAACATCTAAAAAACAAAGCAACAGAGCCTAGGGCACTTCCACTTATGGTCCTATAGATTAGGGAAATTAAAATCAAAAAGACACAGCCACCCCAAAGTTTGGGACGGCTCTGTTTACAAGAACCTCGTTTACGGTACAAGTTCAATATCGCAGAAAGCGAAAAATGGATAAAGAAGTTGTGGTACTTACGTACAATGCAATATCACTCAGCAATGAAATCTATGTCATCAGGCCAGTAGCAGCATAATGAGTGGATTCAGGTACGATGATTCTAAGTGAAATAAGTCACACCGAAAAAGAAACATCATAAGATATCACTAATACACGGAATGTAAACTTGGCTACACAGGAACTGAATTACAAAACAGAATAGGGTCTCAAATGTAGAAAACCAACTTATGCTTGCTTAAGGGGAAAGGTGAGTTGGGGTGCTGCATAAAACCAGAGATTGAAATTAGCACAGATACCTTTCCATAAGCCAAATATGTAATAGACAAGAGCTACTGCTTGCTCAACGAAGTGGACTCAACACCCCATATTAAACGCCTAAGAATATACCTGACTAGTAAGAATCTTAAAACCTATGGATTTATATGTCTCCGAAAGAGAATCAAGCGTGTGTACAGCGGCATAAACGCAGCAGTGATAGGATTGGTGAGGTTCGGTGAGCAAATGCAGACCCTTTGAAGTCATATTGCATGGTACCCATTCCATGGTTCTCAACTCTCCAGGTTTAAGGGATTCTTCCTTCAGCTAAAACATGCATGTGGAACCCAGAGTATGATCCACCATGTGATCGGGAAACGTGTTCAAATGTGTCTCAGTTTTCGTCCCCTGGTACTCGGGTGCAACATTCCAGACGCTTTACTAACACTCTCCCCACTTGGAGAGTCAGCGCCTTTAACCTCCTGTTTGGCCCAGTTTGCAATTTCTGCGGAAAATGAACAGGAATAGGGAGAACCAATGAGAGACTAGCTGGAGGAGTCTGGACGGGCAAATTTAACTCTCATTTCAGAACAGGAAGAGGAATTAACCAAAGGCTCAGCGAGCCATGCCGGAACCACACTAGGGCCTGAAGCAATCCTGCGGTGTTGCGGCCAGCTCACAAGAAAGCGAGTTGAAGAATGGAGCTGAAGGGCCCTGTAATTCACACACCTGCAGAGATCTAAATGACAGCTATCGTCCAAAAATATATTGAAGTAAGGCTGCCAAGAGGACTTGAAAGCGGGGCAGAATTGCAGGAAACCGATTTCAGGAGGTAGACTGGAATTGCATGTAAAGCATAGGAAAAGAGGCAGAACGTCCACAATGATGCACTTGGCCAAAAAGGGCGTATGCGTTTTTTCCTGAATATATTCAGGAAAAAACGCATACGCCCTTTTTGGCCAACCAAGCAAGCTTGCAAAGGAAATCTGCACTACAATGAAGTCTCACTGCCCCCCGGTCAAAAGGGCCATCTGAAAAAAGTGTAAAATCCAGAAAGGCAGGACAGGCCATGGAGAACTGGGAGCCTTGTTATGCTGATGGGCGTGATGTAAATTGCCAACAGCCACTCTGGAGAAGTGTATGGTGTTTCCTGAAATATCTAAGAAACAAAGCAACAGAGCCTAGGGCACTTCCACTTATGGTCCTATAGCTTAGGGAAATTAAAATAAAAAAGACAGAGCCACCCTAAAATTTGGGACGGCTCTGTTTACAAGAACCTCGTTTCCGGTACAAGTTGAATATTGCAGAAAGCGAAAAATGGATAAAGAAGTTGTGGTACTAACGTACAATGCAATATCACTCAGCAATGAAATCTCTGTCATCAGGCCCATAGCAGCATAATGAGTGGATTCAGGTACGATGATTCTAAGTGAAATATGTCACACAGAAAAAGAAACATCATAAGATATCACTAATACACGGAATGTAAACTTGGCTACACAGGAACTGAATTACAAAACAGAATAGGGTCTCAAATGTAGAAAACCAACTTATGCTTGCTTAAGGGGAAAGGTGAGTTGGGGTGCTGCATAAAACCAGAGATTGAAATTAGCACAGATACCTTTCCATAAGCCAAATATGTAATAGCCAAGAGCTACTGCTTGCTCAACGAAGTGGACTCAACACCCCATATTAAACGCCTAAGAATATACTTGACTAGTAAGAATCTTAAAACCTATGGATTTATATGTCTCCGAAAGAGAATCAAGCATGTGTACAGTGGCATAAACGCAGCACTGATAGGATTGGTGAGGTTCGGTGAGCAAATGCAGACCCTTTGAAGTCATATTGCATGGTACCCATTCCATGGTTCTCAACTCTCCAGGTTTAAGGGATTCTTCCTTCAGCTAAAACATGCATGTGGAACCCAGAGGATGATCCACCGTGTGATCGGGAAACGTGTTCAAATGTGTCTCAGTTTTCGTCCCCTGGTACTCGGGTGCAACATTCCAGACGCTTTACTAACACTCTCCCCACTTGGAGAGTCAGTGCCTTTAACCTCCTGTTTGGCCCAGTTTGCAATTTCTGCGGAAAATGAACAGGAATAGGGAGAACCAATGAGAGACTAGCTGGAGGTGTCTCGACGGGTAAATTTAACTCTAATTTCCCACCAAGAAGAGGAATTAACCAAAGGCTCAGCGAGCCATGCCGGAACCACACTAGGGCCTGAAGCAATCCTGCGGTGTTGCGGCCAGCTCACAAGAAAGCGAGTTGAAGAAAGGAGCTCAGGGGCCCTGTAATTCACACACCTGCAGAGTTATAAATGACAGCTATCGTCCAAAAATATATTGAAGTAAGGCTGCCAAGAGGACTTGAAAGCGGGGCAGAATTGCAGGAAACCGATTTCAGGAGGTAGACTGGAATTGCATGTAAAGCATAGGAAAAGAGGCAGAACGTCCACAATGATGCACTTGGCCAAAAAGGGCGTATGCGTTTTTTCCTGAATATATTCAGGAAAAAACGCATACGCCCTTTTTGGCCAACCAAGCAAGCTTGCAAAGGAAATCTGCACTACAATGAAGTCTCACTGCCCCCCGGTCAAAAGGGCCATCTGAAAAATGTGTAAAATCCAGAAAGGCAGGACAGGCCATGGAGAACTGGGAGCCTTTTTGTGCTTATGGGCAGGATGTAAATTGCCAACAGCCACTCTGGAGAAGTGTATGGTGTTTCCTGAAACATCTAAAAAACAAAGCAACAGAGCCTAGGGCACTTCCACTTATGGTCCTATAGATTAGGGAAATTAAAATCAAAAAGACACAGCCACCCCAAAGTTTGGGACGGCTCTGTTTACAAGAACCTCGTTTACGGTACAAGTTCAATATCGCAGAAAGCGAAAAATGGATAAAGAAGTTGTGGTACTTACGTACAATGCAATATCACTCAGCAATGAAATCTATGTCATCAGGCCAGTAGCAGCATAATGAGTGGATTCAGGTACGATGATTCTAAGTGAAATAAGTCACACAGAAAAAGAAACATCATAAGGTATCACTAATACATGGAATGTAAACTTGGCTACACAGGAACTGAATTACAAAACAGAACAGGGTCTCAAATGTAGAAAACCAACTTATGCTTGCTTAAGGGGAAAGGTGAGTTGGGGTGGTGCATAAAACCAGAGATAGAAATTAGCACAGATACCGTTCCATAAGCCAAATATGTAATAAACAAGAGCTACTCCTTGCTCAACGAAGTGGACCCAACACCCCATATTAAACGCCTAAGAATATACCTGACTAGTAAGAATCTTAAAACCTATGGATTTATATGTCTCCGAAAGAGAATCAAGCATGTGTACAGCGGCATAAACGCAGCAGTGATAGGATTGGTGAGGTTCGGTGAGCAAATGCAGACCCTTTGAAGTCATATTGCATGGTACCCATTCCATGGTTCTCAACTCTCCAGGTTTAAGGGATTCTTCCTTCAGCTAAAACATGCATGTGGAACCCAGAGGATGATCCACCGTGTGATCGGGAAACATGTTCAAATGTGTCTCAGTTTTCGTCCCCTGGTACTCGGGTGCAACATTCCAGATGCTTTACTAACACTCTCCCCACTTGGAGAGTCAGTGCCTTAAACCTCCTGTTTGACCCAGTTTGCAATTTCTGCGGAAAATGAACAGGAATAGGGAGAACCAACGAGAGACTAGCTGGAGGTGTCTGGATGGGTAAATTTAACTCTCATTTCCCACCAAGAAGAGGAATTAACCAAAGGCTCAGCGAGCCATGCCGGAACCACACTAGGGCCTGAAGCAATCCTGCGGTGTTGCGGCCAGCTCACAAGAAAGCGAGTTGAAGAAAGGAGCTCAGGGGCCCTGTAATTCACACACCTGCAGAGTTATAAATGACAGCAGTCGTCCAAAAATATATTGAAGTAAGGCTGCCAAGAGGACTTGAAAGCGGGGCAGAATTGCAGGAAACCGATTTCAGGAGGTAGACTGGAATTGCATGTAAAGCATAGGAAAAGAGGCAGAACGTCCACAATGATGCACTTGGCCAAAAAGGGCGTATGCGTTCTTTCCTGAATATATTCAGGAAAAAACGCATACGCCCTTTTTGGCCACCCAAGCAAGCTTGCAAAGGAAATCTGCACTACAATGAAGTCTCACTGCCCCCCGGTCAAAAGGGCCATCTGAAAAAAGTGTAAAATCCAGAAAGGCAGGACAGGCCATGGAGAACTGGGAGCCTTGTTATGCTGATGGGCGTGATGTAAATTGCCAACAGCCACTCTGGAGAAGTGTATGGTGTTTCCTGAAATATCTAAGAAACAAAGCAACAGAGCCTAGGGCACTTCCACTTATGGTCCTATAGCTTAGGGAAATTAAAATCAAAAAGACAGAGCCACCCCAAAATTTGGGACGGCTCTGTTTACAAGAACCTCGTTTCCGGTACAAGTTGAATATTGCAGAAAGCGAAAAATGGATAAAGAAGTTGTGGTACTAACGTACAATGCAATATCACTCAGCAATGAAATCTCTGTCATCAGGCCCATAGCAGCATAATGAGTGGATTCAGGTACGATGATTCTAAGTGAAATATGTCACACAGAAAAAGAAACATCATAAGATATCACTAATACACGGAATGTAAACTTGACTACACAGGAACTGAATTACAAAACAGAATAGGGTCTCAAATGTAGAAAACCAACTTATGCTTGCTTAAGGGGAAAGGTGAGTTGGGGTGCTGCATAAAACCAGAGATTGAAATTAGCACAGATACCTTTCCATAAGCCAAATATGTAATAGCCAAGAGCTACTGCTTGCTCAACGAAGTGGACTCAACACCCCATATTAAACGCCTAAGAATATACTTGACTAGTAAGAATCTTAAAACCTATGGATTTATATGTCTCCGAAAGAGAATCAAGCATGTGTACAGTGGCATAAACGCAGCACTGATAGGATTGGTGAGGTTCGGTGAGCAAATGCAGACCCTTTGAAGTCATATTGCATGGTACCCATTCCATGGTTCTCAACTCTCCAGGTTTAAGGGATTCTTCCTTCAGCTAAAACATGCATGTGGAACCCAGAGGATGATCCACCGTGTGATCGGGAAACGTGTTCAAATGTGTCTCAGTTTTCGTCCCCTGGTACTCGGGTGCAACATTCCAGACGCTTTACTAACACTCTCCCCACTTGGAGAGTCAGTGCCTTTAACCTCCTGTTTGGCCCAGTTTGCAATTTCTGCGGAAAATGAACAGGAATAGGGAGAACCAATGAGAGACTAGCTGGAGGTGTCTCGACGGGTAAATTTAACTCTAATTTCCCACCAAGAAGAGGAATTAACCAAAGGCTCAGCGAGCCATGCCGGAACCACACTAGGGCCTGAAGCAATCCTGCGGTGTTGCGGCCAGCTCACAAGAAAGCGAGTTGAAGAAAGGAGCTCAGGGGCCCTGTAATTCACACACCTGCAGAGTTATAAATGACAGCTATCGTCCAAAAATATATTGAAGTAAGGCTGCCAAGAGGACTTGAAAGCGGGGCAGAATTGCAGGAAACCGATTTCAGGAGGTAGACTGGAATTGCATGTAAAGCATAGGAAAAGAGGCAGAACGTCCACAATGATGCACTTGGCCAAAAAGGGCGTATGCGTTTTTTCCTGAATATATTCAGGAAAAAACGCATACGCCCTTTTTGGCCAACCAAGCAAGCTTGCAAAGGAAATCTGCACTACAATGAAGTCTCACTGCCCCCCGGTCAAAAGGGCCATCTGAAAAATGTGTAAAATCCAGAAAGGCAGGACAGGCCATGGAGAACTGGGAGCCTTTTTGTGCTTATGGGCAGGATGTAAATTGCCAACAGCCACTCTGGAGAAGTGTATGGTGTTTCCTGAAACATCTAAAAAACAAAGCAACAGAGCCTAGGGCACTTCCACTTATGGTCCTATAGCTTAGGGAAATTAAAATCAAAAAGACACAGCCACCCCAAAGTTTGGGACGGCTCTGTTTACAAGAACCTCGTTTACAGTACAAGTTCAATATCGCAGAAAGCGAAAAATGGATAAAGAAGTTGTGGTACTTACGTACAATGCAATATCACTCAGCAATGAAATCTATGTCATCAGGCCCATAGCAGGATAATGAGTGGATTCAGGTACGATGATTCTAAGTGAAATAAGTCACACAGAAAAAGAAACATCATAAGATATCACTAATACACGGAATGTAAGCTTGGCTACACAGGAACTGAATTACAAAACAGAACAGGGTCTCAAATGCAAAAAAGCAACTTATGCTTGCTTAAGGGGAAAGGTGAGTTGGGGTGCTGCATAAAACCAGAGATTGAAATTAGCACAGATACCTTTCCATAAGCCAAATATGTAATAGACAAGAGCTACTGCTTTCTCAACGAAGTGGACTCAACACCACATATTAAACGCCTAAAAATATACCTGACTAGTAAGAATCTTAAAACCTATGGATTTATATGTCTCCGAAAGAGAATCAAGCATGTTTACAGTGGCATAAACGCAGCAGTGATAGGATTGGTGAGGTTCGGTGAGCAAATGCAGACCCTTTGAAGTCATATTGCATGGTACCCATTCCATGGTTCTCAACTCTCCAGGTTTAAGGGATTCTTCCTTCAGCTAAAACATGCATGTGGAACCCAGAGTATGATCCACCGTGTGATCGGGAAACGTGTTCAAATGTGTCTCAGTTTTCGTCCCCTGGTACTCGGGTGCAACATTCCAGACGCTTTACTAACACTCTCCCCACTTGGAGAGTCAGTGCCTTTAACCTCCTGTTTGGCCCAGTTTGCAAATTCTGCGGAAAATGAACAGGAATAGGGAGAACCAATGAGAGACTAGCTGGAGGAGTCTGGACGGGCAAATTTAACTCTCATTTCCCACCAAGAAGAGGAATTAACCAAAGGCTCAGCGAGCCATGCCGGAACCACACTAGGGCCTGAAGCAATCCTGCGGTGTTGCGGCCAGCTCACAAGAAAGCCAGTTGAAGAAAGGAGCTCAGGGTCCCTGTAATTCACACACATGCAGAGTTCTAAATGACAGCTATCGTCCAAAAATATATTGAAGTAAGGCTGCCAAGAGGACTTGAAAGCGGGGCAGAATTGCAGGAAACCGATTTCAGGAGGTAGACTGGAATTGCATGTAAAGCATTGGAAAAGAGGCAGAACGTCCACAATGATGCACTTGGCCAAAAAGGGCGTATGCGTTTTTTCCTGA
Source organism: Pseudorca crassidens (assembly GCF_039906515.1). Classification (NCBI taxonomy): domain Eukaryota; kingdom Metazoa; phylum Chordata; class Mammalia; order Artiodactyla; family Delphinidae; genus Pseudorca; species Pseudorca crassidens. Next base: position 3,154,997 of record NW_027135939.1, read on the forward strand.
ATATATTCAGGAAAAAACGCATACGCCCTTTTTGGCCAACCAAGCAAGCTTGCAAATGAAATCTGCACTACAATGAAGTCTCACTGCCCCCCGGTCAAAAGGGCCATCTGAAAAAAGTGTAAAATCCAGAAAGGTAGGACAGGCCATGGAGAACTGGGAGCCTTGTTATGCTGATGGGCGTGATGTAAATTGCCAACAGCCACTCTGGAGAAGTGTATGGTGTTTCCTGAAACATCTAAAAAACAAAGCAACAGAGCCTAGGGCACTTCCACTTATGGTCCTATAGCTTAGGGAAATTAAAATCAAAAAGACACAGCCACCCCAAAGTTTGGGACGGCTCTGTTTACAAGAACCTCGTTTACGGTACAAGTTCAATATCGCAGAAAGCGAAAAATGGATAAAGAAGTTGTGGTACTAACGTACAATGCAATATCACTCAGCAATGAAATCTATGTCATCAGGCCCATAGCAGGATAATGAGTGGATTCAGGTACGATGATTCTAAGTGAAATAAGTCACACAGAAAAAGAAACATCATAAGATATCACTAATACACGGAATGTAAGCTTGGCTACACAGGAACTGAATTAGAAAACAGAACACGGTCTCAAATGCAGAAAACCAACTAATGCTTGCTTAAGGGGAAAGGTGAGTTGGGGTGCTGCATAAAACCAGAGATTGAAATTAACACAGATACCTTTCCATAAGCCAAATATGTAATAGACAAGAGCTACTGCTTGCTCAACCAAGTGGACTCAACACCCCATATTAAACGCCTAAGAATATACCTGACTAGTAAGAATCTTAAAACCTATGGATTTATATGTCTCCGAAAGAGAATCAAGCATGTGTACAGCGGCATAAACGCAGCAGTGATAGGATTGGTGAGGTTCGGTGAGCAAATGCAGACCCTTTGAAGTCATATTGCATGGTACCCATTCCATGGTTCTCAACTCTCCAGGTTTAAGGGATTCTTCCTTCAGCTAAAACATGCATGTGGAACCCAGAGGATGATCCACCGTGTGATCGGGAAACATGTTCAAATGTGTCTCAGTTTTCGTCCCCTGGTACTCGGGTGCAACATTCCAGACGCTTTACTAACACTCTTCCCACTTGGAGAGTCAGTGCCTTAAACCTCCTGTTTGACCCAGTTTGCAATTTCTGCGGAAAATGAACAGGAATAGGGAGAACCAACGAGAGACTAGCTGGAGGTGTCTGGATGGGTAAATTTAACTGTCATTTCCCACCAAGAAGAGGAATTAACCAAAGGCTCAGCGAGCCATGCCGGAACCACACTAGGGCCTGAAGCAATCCTGCGGTGTTGTGGCCAGCTCACAAGAAAGCGAGTTGAAGAAAGGAGCTCAGGGGCCCTGTAATTCACACACCTGCAGAGTTATAAATGACAGCTATCGTCCAAAAATATATTGAAGTAAGGCTGCCAAGAGGACTTGAAAGCGGGGCAGAATTGCAGGAAACCGATTTCAGGAGGTAGACTGGAATTGCATGTAAAGCATAGGAAAAGAGGCAGAACGTCCACAATGATGCACTTGGCCAAAAAGGGCGTATGCGTTTTTTCCTGAATATATTCAGGAAAAAACGCATACGCCCTTTTTGGACAACCAAGCAAGCTTGCAAAGGAAATCTGCACTACAATGAAGTCTTACTGCCCCCCGGTTAAAAGGGCCATCTGAAAAAAGTGTAAAATCCAGAAAGGCAGGACAGGCCATGGAGAACTGGGAGCCTTCTTATGCTGATGGGTGGGATGTAAATTGCAAACAGCCACTCTGGAGAAGTGTATGGTGTTTCCTGAAATATCTAAAAAACAAAGCAACAGAGCCTAGGGCACTTCCACTTATGGTCCTATAGCTTAGGGAAATTAAAATCAAAAAGACACAGCCACCCCAATGTTCGGGACGGCTCTGTTTACAAGAACCTCGTTTACGGTACAAGTTCAATATCGCAGAAAGCGAAAAATGCATAAAGAATTTGTGGTACTTACGTACAATGCAATATCACTCAGCAATGAAATCTATGTCATCAGGCCAGTAGCAGCATAATGAGTGGATTCAGGTACGATGATTCTAAGTGAAATAAATCACACAGAAAAAGAAACATCATAAGTTATCACTAATACACGGAATGTAAACATGGCTACACAGGAACTGAATTACAAAACAGAATAGGGTCTCAAATGAAGAAAACCAACTTACGCTTGCTTAAGAGGAAAGGTTAGTTGGGGTGCTGCATAAAACCAGAGATTGAAATTAGCACAGATACCTTTCCATAAGCCAAATATGTAATAGACAAGAGCTACTGCTTGCTCAACGAAGTGGACTCAACACCCCATATTAAACGCCTAAGAATATACCTGACTAGTAAGAATCTTAAAACCTATGGATTTATATGTCTCCGAAAGAGAATCAAGCGTGTGTACAGCGGCATAAACGCAGCAGTGATAGGATTGGTGAGGTTCGGTGAGCAAATGCAGACCCTTTGAAGTCATATTGCATGGTACCCATTCCATGGTTCTCAACTCTCCAGGTTTAAGGGATTCTTCCTTCAGCTAAAACATGCATGTGGAACCCAGAGTATGATCCACCATGTGATCGGGAAACGTGTTCAAATGTGTCTCAGTTTTCGTCCCCTGGTACTCGGGTGCAACATTCCAGATGCTTTACTAACACTCTCCCCACTTGGAGAGTCAGCGCCTTTAACCTCCTGTTTGGCCCAGTTTGCAATTTCTGCGGAAAATGAACAGGAATAGGGAGAACCAATGAGAGACTAGCTGGAGGTGTCTGGACGGGCAAATTTAACTCTCATTTCCCACCAAGAAGAGGAATTAACCAAAGGCTCAGCGAGCCATGCCGGAACCACACTAGGGCCTGAAGCAATCCTGCGGTGTTGCGGCCAGCTCACAAGAAAGCGAGTTGAAGAAAGGAGCTCAGGGGCCCTGTAATTCACAAACCTGCAGAGTTATAAATGACAGCTATCGTCCAAAAATATATTGAAGTAAGGCTGCCAAGAGGACTTGAAAGCGGGGCAGAATTGCAGGAAACCGATTTCAGGAGGTAGACTGGAATTCCATGTAAAGCATATGAAAGGAGTCAGAACGTCCACAATGATGCACTTGGCCAAAAAGGGCGTATACGTTTTTTCCTGAATATATTCAGGAAAAAACACATACGCACTTTTTGGCCAACCAAGCAAGCTTGCAGAGGAAATCTGCACTACAATGAAGTCTCACTGCCCCCCGGTCAAAAGGGCCATCTGAAAAAAGTGTAAAATCCAGAAAGTCAGGACAGGCCATGGAGAACTGGGAGCCTAGTTAGGCTGATGGGCGGGATGTAAATTGCCAACAGCCACTCTGCAGAAGTGTATGGTGTTTCCTGAAACATCTAAAAAACAAAGCAACAGAGCCTAGGGTACTTCCACTTATTGTCCTATAGATTAGGGAAATTAAAATCGAAAAGACACAGCCACCCCAAAGTTTGGGATGGCTCTGTTTACAAGAACCTCGTTTACGGTAAGAGTTCAATATCACAGAAAGCGAAAAATGGATAAAGAAGTTGTGGTACTAACGTACAATGCAATATCACTCAGCAATGAAATCTATGTCATCAGGCCAGTAGCAGCATAATGAGTGGATTCAGGTACGATGATTCTAAGTGAAATAAGTCACACCGAAAAAGAAACATCATAAGATATCACTAATACACGGAATGTAAACTTGGCTACACAGGAACTGAATTACAAAACAGAATAGGGTCTCAAATGTAGAAAACCAACTTATGCTTGCTTAAGGGGAAAGGTGAGTTGGGGTGCTGCATAAAACCAGAGATTGAAATTAGCACAGATACCTTTCCATAAGCCAAATATGTAATAGACAAGAGCTACTGCTTGCTCAACGAAGTGGACTCAACACCCCATATTAAACGCCTAAGAATATACCTGACTAGTAAGAATCTTAAAACCTATGGATTTATATGTCTCCGAAAGAGAATCAAGCGTGTGTACAGCGGCATAAACGCAGCAGTGATAGGATTGGTGAGGTTCGGTGAGCAAATGCAGACCCTTTGAAGTCATATTGCATGGTACCCATTCCATGGTTCTCAACTCTCCAGGTTTAAGGGATTCTTCCTTCAGCTAAAACATGCATGTGGAACCCAGAGGATGATCCACCGTGTGATCGGGAAACATGTTCAAATGTGTCTCAGTTTTCGTCCCCTGGTACTCGGGTGCAACATTCCAGACGCTTTACTAACACTCTCCCCACTTGGAGAGTCAGTGCCTTAAACCTCCTGTTTGACCCAGTTTGCAATTTCTGCGGAAAATGAACAGGAATAGGGAGAACCAACGAGAGACTAGCTGGAGGTGTCTGGATGGGTAAATTTAACTCTCATTTCCCACCAAGAAGAGGAATTAACCAAAGGCTCAGCGAGCCATGCCGGAACCACACTAGGGCCTGAAGCAATCCTGCGGTGTTGCGGCCAGCTCACAAGAAAGCGAGTTGAAGAAAGGAGCTCAGGGGCCCTGTAATTCATACACCTGCACAGTTCTAAATGACAGCTATCGTCCAAAAATATATTGAAGTAAGGCTGCCAAGAGGACTTGAAAGCGGGGCAGAATTGCAGGAAACCGATTTCAGGAGGTAGACTGGAATTGCATGTAAAGCATAGGAAAAGAGGCAGAACGTCCACAATGATGCACTTGGCCAAAAAGGGCGTATGCGTGTTTTCCTGAATATATTCAGGAAAAAACGCATACGCCCTTTTTGGCCAACCAAGCAAGCTTGCAAAGGAAATCTGCACTACAATGAAGTCTCACTGCCCCCCGGTCAAAAGGGCCATCTGAAAAAAGTGTAAAATCCAGAAAGGCAGGACAGGCCATGGAAAACTGGGAGCCTTGTTATGCTGATGGGCGTGATGTAAATTGCCAACAGCCACTCTGGAGAAGTGTATGGTGTTTCCTGAAACATCTAAAAAAGAAAGCAACAGAGCCTAGGGTACTTCCACTTATGGTCCTATAGCTTAGGGAAATTAAAATCAAACAGACACAGCCACCACAAAATTTGGGACGGCTCTGTTTACAAGAACCTCATTTACGGTACAAGTTCAATATCAGAGAAAGCGAAAAATGGATAAAGATGTTGTGGTACTAACGTACAATGCAATATCACTCAGCAATGAAATCTATGTCATCAGGCCCATAGCAGGATAATGAGTGGATTCAGGTACGATGATTCTAAGTGAAATAAGTCACACAGAAAAAGAAACATCATAAGATATCACTAATACACGGAATGTAAGCTTGGCTACACAGGAACTGAATTACAAAACAGAACACGGTCTCAAATGCAGAAAACCAACTAATGCTTGCTTAAGGGGAAAGGTGAGTTGGGGTGCTGCATAAAACCAGAGATTGAAATTAGCACAGATACCTTTCCATAAGCCAAATATGTAATAGACAAGAGCTACTGCTTGCTCAACGAAGTGGACTCAACACCCCATATTAAACGCCTAAGAATATACCTGACTAGTAAGAATCTTAAAACCTATGGATTTATATGTCTCCGAAAGAGAATCAAGCATGTGTACAGCGGCATAAACGCAGCAGTGATAGGATTGGTGAGGTTCGGTGAGCAAATGCAGACCCTTTGAAGTCATATTGCATGGTACCCATTCCATGGTTCTCAACTCTCCAGGTTTAAGGGATTCTTCCTTCAGCTAAAACATGCATGTGGAACCCAGAGGATGATCCACCGTGTGATCGGGAAACATGTTCAAATGTGTCTCAGTTTTCGTCCCCTGGTACTCGGGTGCAACATTCCAGACGCTTTACTAACACTCTCCCCACTTGGAGAGTCAGTGCCTTAAACCTCCTGTTTGACCCAGTTTGCAATTTCTGCGGAAAATGAACAGGAATAGGGAGAACCAACGAGAGACTAGCTGGAGGTGTCTGGATGGGTAAATTTAACTCTCATTTCCCACCAAGAAGAGGAATTAACCAAAGGCTCAGCGAGCCATGCCGGAACCACACTAGGGCCTGAAGCAATCCTGCGGTGTTGCGGCCAGCTCACAAGAAAGCGAGTTGAAGAAAGGAGCTCAGGGGCCCTGTAATTCACACACCTGCAGAGTTCTAAATGACAGCTATCGTCCAAAAATATATTGAAGTAAGGCTGCCAAGAGGACTTGAAAGCGGGGCAGAATTGCAGGAAACCGATTTCAGGAGGTAGACTGGAATTGCATGTAAAGCATAGGAAAAGAGGCAGAACGTCCACAATGATGCACTTGGCCAAAAAGGGCGTATGCGTTTTTTCCTGAATATATTCAGGAAAAAACGCATACGCCCTTTTTGGGCAACCAAGCAAGCTTGCAAAGGAAATCTGCACTACAATGAAGTCTCACTGCCCCCCGGTCAAAAGGGCCATCTGAAAAAAGTGTAAAATCCAGAAAGGCAGGACAGGCCATGGAAAACTGGGAGCCTTGTTATGCTGATGGGCGTGATGTAAATTGCCAACAGCCACTCTGGAGAAGTGTATGGTGTTTCCTGAAACATCTAAAAAAGAAAGCAACAGAGCCTAGGGTACTTCCACTTATGGTCCTATAGCTTAGGGAAATTAAAATCAAACAGACACAGCCACCACAAAATTTGGGACGGCTCTGTTTACAAGAACCTCATTTACGGTACAAGTTCAATATCAGAGAAAGCGAAAAATGGATAAAGATGTTGTGGTACTAACGTACAATGCAATATCACTCAGCAATGAAATCTATGTCATCAGGCCCATAGCAGGATAATGAGTGGATTCAGGTACGATGATTCTAAGTGAAATAAGTCACACAGAAAAAGAAACATCATAAGATATCACTAATACACGGAATGTAAGCTTGGCTACACAGGAACTGAATTACAAAACAGAACACGGTCTCAAATGCAGAAAACCAACTAATGCTTGCTTAAGGGGAAAGGTGAGTTGGGGTGCTGCATAAAACCAGAGATTGAAATTAGCACAGATACCTTTCCATAAGCCAAATATGTAATAGACAAGAGCTACTGCTTGCTCAACGAAGTGGACTCAACACCCCATATTAAACGCCTAAGAATATACCTGACTAGTAAGAATCTTAAAACCTATGGATTTATATGTCTCCGAAAGAGAATCAAGCATGTGTACAGCGGCATAAACGCAGCAGTGATAGGATTGGTGAGGTTCGGTGAGCAAATGCAGACCCTTTGAAGTCATATTGCATGGTACCCATTCCATGGTTCTCAACTCTCCAGGTTTAAGGGATTCTTCCTTCAGCTAAAACATGCATGTGGAACCCAGAGGATGATCCACCGTGTGATCGGGAAACATGTTCAAATGTGTCTCAGTTTTCGTCCCCTGGTACTCGGGTGCAACATTCCAGACGCTTTACTAACACTCTCCCCACTTGGAGAGTCAGTGCCTTAAACCTCCTGTTTGACCCAGTTTGCAATTTCTGCGGAAAATGAACAGGAATAGGGAGAACCAACGAGAGACTAGCTGGAGGTGTCTGGATGGGTAAATTTAACTCTCATTTCCCACCAAGAAGAGGAATTAACCAAAGGCTCAGCGAGCCATGCCGGAACCACACTAGGGCCTGAAGCAATCCTGCGGTGTTGCGGCCAGCTCACAAGAAAGCGAGTTGAAGAAAGGAGCTCAGGGGCCCTGTAATTCACACACCTGCAGAGTTCTAAATGACAGCTATCGTCCAAAAATATATTGAAGTAAGGCTGCCAAGAGGACTTGAAAGCGGGGCAGAATTGCAGGAAACCGATTTCAGGAGGTAGACTGGAATTGCATGTAAAGCATAGGAAAAGAGGCAGAACGTCCACAATGATGCACTTGGCCAAAAAGGGCGTATGCGTTTTTTCCTGAATATATTCAGGAAAAAACGCATACGCCCTTTTTGGGCAACCAAGCAAGCTTGCAAAGGAAATCTGCACTACAATGAAGTCTCACTGCCCCCCGGTCAAAAGGGCCATCTGAAAAAAGTGTAAAATCCAGAAAGGCAGGACAGCCCATGGAGAACTGGGAGCCTTGTTATGCTGATGGGCGGGATGTAAATTGCCAACAGCCACTCTGGAGAAGTGTATGGTGTTTCCTGAAACATCTAAAAAACAAAGCAACAGAGCCTAGGGCACTTCCACTTATGGTCCTATAGCTTAGGGAAATTAAAATCAAAAAGACACAGCCACCCCAAAGTTTGGGATGGCTCTGTTTACAAGAACCTCGTTTACGGTAAGAGTTCAATATCACAGAAAGCGAAAAATGGATAAAGAAGTTGTGGTACTAACGTACAATGCAATATCACTCAGCAATGAAATCTATGTCATCAGGCCAGTAGCAGCATAATGAGTGGATTCAGGTACGATGATTCTAAGTGAAATAAGTCACACAGAAAAAGAAACATCATAAGATATCACTAATACACGGAATGTAAACTTGGCTACACAGGAACTGAATTACAAAACAGAATAGGGTCTCAAATGTAGAAAACCAACTTCTGCTTGCTTAAGGGGAAAGGTGAGTTGGGGTGCTGCATAAAACCAGAGATTGAAATTAGCACAGATACCTTTCCATAAGCCAAATATGTAATAGACAAGAGCTACTGCTTGCTCAACGAAGTGGACTCAACATCCCATATTAAACACCTAAGAATATACCTGACTAGTAAGAATCTTAAAACCTATGGATTTATAAGTCTCCGAAAGAGAATCAAGCGTGTGTACAGCGGCATAAACGCAGCAGTGATAGGATTGGTGAGGTTCGGTGAGCAAATGCAGACCCTTTGAAGTCATATTGCATGGTACCCATTCCATGGTTCTCAACTCTCCAGGTTTAAGGGATTCTTCCTTCAGCTAAAACATGCATGTGGAACCCAGAGGATGATCCACCGTGTGATCGGGAAACGTGTTCAAATGTGTCTCAGTTTTCGTCCCCTGGTACTCGGGTGCAACATTCCAGACGCTTTACTAACACTCTCCCCACTTGGAGAGTCAGCGCCTTTAACCTCCTGTTTGGCCCAGTTTGCAATTTCTGCGGAAAATGAACAGGAATAGGGAGAACCAATGAGAGACTAGCTGGAGGTGTCTGGACGGGCAAATTTAACTCTCATTTCCCAACAGGAAGAGGAATTAACCAAAGGCTCAGCGAGCCATGCCGAAACCACACTAGGGCCTGAAGCAATCCTGCGGTGTTGCGGCCAGCTCACAAGAAAGCGAGTTGAAGAAAGAAGCTCAGGGGCACTGTAATTCACAAACCTGCAGAGTTATAAATGACAGCTATCATCCAAAAATATATTGAAGTAAGGCTGCCAAGAGGACTTGAAAACGGGGCAGAATTGCAGGAAACCGATTTCAGGAGGTAGACTGGAATTGCATGAAAAGCATAGGAAAAGAGGCAGAACGACCACAATGATGCACTTGGCCAAAAAGGACGTATGCGTTTTTTCCTGAATATATTCAGGAAAAAACGCATACGCCCTTTTTGGCCAACCAAGCAAGCTTGCAAAGGAAATCTGCACTACAATGAAGTCTCACTGCCCCCCGGTCAAAAGGGCCATCTGAAAAAAGTGTAAAATCCAGAAAGGCAGGACAGGCCATGGAGAACTGGGAGCCTTCTTATGCTGATGGGCGGGATGTAAATTGCCAACAGCCACTCTGGAGAAGTGTATGGTGTTTCCTGAAACATCTAAAAAACAAAGCAACAGAGCCTAGGGCACTTCCACTTATGGTCCTATAGCTTAGGGAAATTAAAATCAAAAAGACACAGCCACCCCAAAGTTTGTGACGGCTCTGTTTACAAGAACCTCGTTTACGGTACAAGTTCAATATCGCAGAAAGCGAAAAATGGATAAAGAAGTTGTGGGACTTATGTACAATGCAATGTCATTCAGCAATGAAATCTATGTCATCATGCCCGTAGCAGCATAATGAGTGGATTCAGGTACGATGATTCTAAGTGAAATATGTCACACAGAAAAAGAAACATCATAAGATATCACTAATACACGGAATGTAAAGTTGGCTACACAGGAACTGAATTACAAAACAGAATAGGGTCTCAAATGTAGAAAACCAACTTATGCTTGCTTAAGGGGAAAGGTGAGTTGGGGTGCTGCATAAAACCAGAGATGGAAATTAGCACAGATACCTTTCCATAAGCCAAATATGTAATAGACAAGAGCTACTGCTTGCTCAACGAAGTGGACTCAACACCCCATATTAAACGCCTAAGAATATACCTGACTAGTAAGAATCTTAAAACCTATGGATTTATACGTCTCCGAAAGAGAATCCAGCATGTGTACAGCGGCATAAACGCAGCAGTGATAGGATTGGTGAGGTTCGGTGAGCAAATGCAGACCTTTTGAAGTCATATTGCATGGTACCCTTTCCATGGTTCTCAACTCTCCAGGTTTAAGGGATTCTTCCTTCAGCTAAAACATGCATGTGGAACCCAGAGTATGATCCACCGTGTGATCGGGAAACATGTTCAAATGTGTCTCAGTTTTCGCCCCCTGGTACTCGGGTGCAACATTCCAGACGCTTTACTAACACTCTCCCCACTTGGAGAGTCAGTGCCTTTAACCTCCTGTTTGGCCCAGTTTGCAATTTCTGCGGAAAATGAACAGGAATAGGGAGAACCAATGAGAGACTAGCTGGAGGTGTCTGGACGGGCAAATTTAACTCTCATTTCCCACCAAGAAGAGGAATTAACCAAAGGCTCAGCGAGCCATGCGGAACCACACTAGAGCCTGAAGCAATCCTGCGGTGTTGCGGCCAGCTCACAAGAAAGCGAGTTGAAGAAAGGAGCTCAGGGGCCCTGTAATTCACACACCTGCAGAGTTCTAAATGACAGCTATCGTCCAAAAATATATTGAAGTAAGGCTGCCAAGAGGACTTGAAAGCGGGGCAGAATTGCAGGAAACCGATTTCAGGAGGTAGACTGGAATTGCATGTAAAGCATAGGAAAAGAGGCAGAACGTCCACAATGATGCACTTGGCCAAAAAGGGCGTATGCGTTTTTTCCTGAATATATTCAGGAAAAAACGCATACGCCCTTTTTGGCCAACCAAGCAAGCTTGCAAAGGAAATCTGCACTACAATGAAGTCTCACTGCCCCCCGGTCAAAAGGGCCATCTGAAAAAAGTGTAAAATCCAGAAAGGCAGGACAGGCCATGGAGAACTGGGAGCCTTGTTATGCTGATGGGCGGGATGTAAATTGCCAACAGCCACTCTGGAGAAGTGTATGGTGTTTCCTGAAACATCTAAAAAACAAAGCAACAGAGCCTAGGGCACTTCCACTTACAGTCCTATAGATTAGGGAAATTAAAATCAAAAAGACACAGGCACCCCAAAGTTTGGGACGGCTCTGTTTACAAGAACCTTGTTTACGGTACAAGTTCAATATCGCAGAAAGCGAAAAATGGATAAAGAAGTTGTGGTACTTACGTACAATGCAATATCACTCAGCAATGAAATCTATGTCATCAGGCCAGTAGCAGCATAATGAGTGGATTCAGGTACGATGATTCTAAGTGATATAAGTCACACAGAAAAAGAAACATCATAAGATATCACTAATACACAGAATGTAAACTTGGCTACACAGGAACTGAATTACAAAACAGAATAGGGTCTCAAATGTAGAAAACCAACTTATGCTTGCTTAAGGGGAAAGGTGAGTTGAGGTGCTGCATAAAACCAGAGATTGAAATTAGCACAGATACCTTTCCATAAGCCAAATATGTAATAGACAAGAGCTACTGCTTTCTCAACGAAGTGGACTCAACACCCCATATTAAACGCCTAAGAATATACCTGACTAGTAAGAATCTTAAAGCCTATGGATTTATATGTCTCCGAAAGAGAATCAAGCGTGTGTACAGCGGCATAAACGTAGCAGTGATAGGATTGGTGAGGTTCGGTGAGCAAATGCAGACCCTTTGAAGTCATATTGCATGGTACCCATTCCATGGTTCTCAACTCTCCAGGTTTAAGGGATTCTTCCTTCAGCTAAAACATGCATGTGGAACCCAGAGTATGATCCACCGTGTGATCGGGAAACGTGTTCAAATGTGTCTCAGTTTTCGTCCCCTGGTACTCGGGTGCAACATTCCAGACGCTTTACTAACACTCTCCCCACTTGGAGAGTCAGTGCCTTTAACCTCCTGTTTGGCCCAGTTTGCAATTTCTGCGGAAAATGAACAGGAATAGGGAGAACCAATGAGAGACTAGCTGGAGGTGTCTGGACGGGTAAATTTAACTCTCAATTCCCACCAAGAAGAGGAATTAACCAAAGGCTCAGCGAGCCATGCCGGAACCACACTAGGGCCTGAAGCAATCCTGCGGTGTTGCGGCCAGCTCACAAGAAAGCGAGTTGAAGAAAGGAGCTCAGGGGCCCTGTAATTTACACACCTGCAGAGTTCTAAATGACAGCTATCGTCCAAAAATATATTGAAGTAAGGCTGCCAAGAGGACTTGAAAGCGGGGCAGAATTGCAGGAAACCGATTTCAGGAGGTAGACTGGAATTGCATGTAAAGCATAGGAAAAGAGGCAGAACGTCCACAATGATGCACTTGGCCAAAAAGGGCGTATGCGTTTTTTCCTGAATATATTCAGGAAAAAACGCATACGCCCTTTTTGGCCAACCAAGCAAGCTTGCAAAGGAAATCTGCACTACAATGAAGTCTCACTGCCCCCCGGTCAAAAGGGCCATCTGAAAAAAGTGTAAAATCCAGAAAGGCAGGACAGGCCATGGAGAACTGGGAGCCTTGTTATGCTGATGGGCGTGATGTAAATTGCCAACAGCCACTCTGGAGAAGTTTATGGTGTTTCCTGAAACATCTAAAAAACAAAGCAACAGAGCCTAGGGCACTTCCAATTATGGTCCTATAGCTTAGAGAAATTAAAATCAAAAAGACACAGCCACCCCAAAGTTTGGGACGGCTCTGTTTACAAGAACCTCGTTTACGGTACAAGTTCAATATCGCAGAAAGCGAAAAATGGATAAAGAAGTTGTGGGACTTACGTACAATGCAATATCATTCAGCAATGAAATCTATGTCATCATGCCCGTAGCAGCATAATGAGTGGATTCAGGTACGATGATTCTAAGTGAAATATGTCACACAGAAAAAGAAACATCATAAGATATCACTAATACACGGAATGTAACATTGGCTACACAGGAACTGAATTACAAAACAGAATAGGGTCTCAAATGTAGAAAACCAACTTATGCTTGCTTAAGGGGAAAGGTGAGTTGGGGTGCTGCATAAAACCAGAGATGGAAATTAGCACAGATACCTTTCCATAAGCCAAATATGTAATAGACAAGAGCTACTGCTTGCTCAACGAAGTGGACTCAACACCCCATATTAAACGCCTAAGAATATACTTGACTAGTAAGAATCTTAAAACCTATGGATTTATATGTCTCCGAAGGAGAATCAAGCGTGTGTACAGCGGCATAAACGCAGCAGTGATAGGATTGGTGAGGTTCGGTGAGCAAATGCAGACCCTTTGAAGTCATATTGCATGGTACCCATTCCATGGTTCTCAACTCTCCAGGTTTAAGGGATTCTTTCTTCAGCTAAAACATGCATGTGGAACCCAGAGTATGATCCACCGTGTGATCGGGAAACGTGTTCAAATGTGTCTCAGTTTTCGCCAACTGGTACTCGGGTGCAACATTCCAGACGCTTTACTAACACTCTCCCCACTTGCAGAGTCAGTGCCTTTAACCTCCTGTTTGGCCCAGTTTGCAATTTCTGCGGAAAATGAACAGGAATAGGGAGAACCAATGAGAGACTAGCTGGAGGTGTCTGGACGGGCAAATTTAACTCTCATTTCCCACCAAGAAGAGGAATTAACCAAAGGCTCAGCGAGCCATGCCGGAACCACACTAGAGCCTGAAGCAATCCTGCGGTGTTGCGGCCAGCTCACAAGAAAGCGAGTTGAAGAAAGGAGCTCAGGGGCCCTGTAATTCACACACCTGCAGAGTTCTAAATGACAGCTATCGTCCAAAAATATATTGAAGTAAGGCTGCCAAGAGGACTTGAAAGCGGGGCAGAATTGCAGGAAACCGATTTCAGGAGGTAGACTGGAATTGCATGTAAAGCATAGGAAAAGAGGCAGAACGTCCACAATGATGCACTTGGCCAAAAAGGGCGTATGCGTTTTTTCCTGAATATATTCAGGAAAAAACGCATACGCCCTTTTTGGCCAACCAAGCAAGCTTGCAAAGGAAATCTGCACTACAATGAAGTCTCACTGCCCCCCGGTCAAAAGGGCCATCTGAAAAAAGTGTAAAATCCAGAAAGGCAGGACAGGCCATGGAGAACTGGGAGCCTTGTTATGCTGATGGGCGTGATGTAAATTGCCAACAGCCACTCTGGAGAAGTGTATGGTGTTTCCTGAAACATCTAAAAAACAAAGCAACAGAGCCTAGGGCACTTCCACTTATGGTCCTATAGATTTCGGAAATTAAAATCAAAAAGACACAGGCACCCCAAAGTTTGGGACGGCTCTGTTTACAAGAACCTCGTTTACGGTACAAGTTCAATATCGCAGAAAGCGAAAAATGGATAAAGAAGTTGTGGTACTTACGTACAATGCAATATCACTCAGCAATGAAATCTATGTCATCAGGCCAGTAGCAGCATAATGAGTGGATTCAGGTACGATGATTCTAAGTGAAATAAGTCACACAGAAAAAGAAACATCATAAGATATCACTAATACACGGAATGTAAACTTGGCTACACAGGAACTGAATTACAAAACAGAATAGGGTCTCAAATGTAGAAAACCAACTTATGCTTGCTTAAGGGGAAAGGTGAGTTGAGGTGCTGCATAAAACCAGAGATTGAAATTAGCACAGATACCTTTCCATAAGCCAAATACGTAATAGACAAGAGCTACTGCTTGCTCAACGAAGTGGACTCAACACCCCATATTAAACGCCTAAGAATATACCTGACTAGTAAGAATCTTAAAACCTATGGATTTATACGTCTCCGAAAGAGAATCAAGCGTGTGTACAGCGGCATAAATGCAGCAGTGATAGGATTGGTGAAGTTCGGTGAGCAAATGCAGACCCTTTGAAGTCATATTGCATGGTACCCTTTCCATGGTTCTCAACTCTCCAGGTTTAAGGGATTCTTCCTTCAGCTAAAACATGCATGTGGAACCCAGAGTATGATCCACCGTGTGATCGGGAAACGTGTTCAAATGTGTCTCAGTTTTCGTCCCCTGGTACTCGGGTGCAACATTCCAGACGCTTTACTAACACTCTCCCCACTTGCAGAGTCAGTGCCTTTAACCTCCTGTTTGGCCCAGTTTGCAATTTCTGCGGAAAATGAACAGGAATAGGGAGAACCAATGAGAGACTAGCTGGAGGTGTCTGCACGGGTAAATTTAACTCTCATTTCCCACCAAGAAGAGGAATTAACCAAAGGCTCAGCGAGCCATGCCGGAACCACACTAGGGCCTGAAGCAATCCTGTGGTGTTGCGGCCAGCTCACAAGAAAGCGAGTTGAAGAAAGGAGCTCAGGGGCCCTGTAATTCACACACCTGCAGAGTTATAAATGACAGCTATCATCCAAAAATATATTGAAGTAAGGCTGCCAAGAGGACTTGAAAGCGGGGCAGAATTGCAGGAAACCGATTTCAGGAGGTAGACTGGAATTGCATGTAAAGCATAGGAAAAGAGGCAGAACGTCCACAATGATGCACTTGGCCAAAAAGGGCGTATGCGTTTTTTCCTGAATATATTCAGGAAAAAACGCATACGCCCTTTTTGGCCAACCAAGCAAGCTTGCAAAGGAAATCTGCACTACAATGAAGTCTCACTGCCCCCCGGTCAAAAGGGCCATCTGAAAAAAGTGTAAAATCCAGAAAGGCAGGACAGGCCATGGAGAACTGGGAGCCTTGTTATGCTGATGGGCGTGATGTAAATTGCCAAAAGCCACTCTGGAGAAGTGTATGGTGTTTCCTGAAACATCTAAGAAACAAAGCAACAGAGCCTAGGGCAATTCCACTTATGGTCCTATAGATTAGGGAAGTAAAATCAAAAAGACACAGGCACCCCAAAGTTTGGGACGGCTCTGTTTACAAGAACCTCGTTTACGGTACAAGTTCAATATCGCAGAAAGCGAAAAATGGATAAAGAAGTTGTGGTACTTACGTACAATGCAATATCACTCAGCAATGAAATCTATGTCATCAGGCCAGTAGCAGCATAATGAGTGGATTCAGGTACGATGATTCTAAGTGAAATAAGTCACACAGAAAAAGAAACATCATAAGATATCACTAATACACGGAATGTAAACTTGGCTACACAGGAACTGAATTACAAAACAGAATAGGGTCTCAAATGTAGAAAACCAACTTATGCTTGCTTAAGGGGAAAGGTGAGTTGGGGTGCTGCATAAAACCAGAGATTGAAATTAGCACAGATACCTTTCCATAAGCCAAATATGTAATAGACAAGAGCTACTGCTTGCTCAACGAAGTGGACTCAACACCCCATATTAAACGCCTAAGAATATACCTGACTAGTAAGAATCTTAAAACCTATGGATTTATACGTCTCCGAAAGAGAATCAAGCGTGTGTACAACGGCATAAACGCAGCAGTGATAGGATTGGTGAGGTTCAGTGAGCAAATGCAGACCCTTTGAAGTCGTATTGCATGGTACCCATTCCATGGGTGTCAACTCTCCAGTTTTAAGGGATTCTTCCTTCAGCTAAAACATGCATGTGGAACCCAGAGTATGATCCACCGTGTGATCGGGAAACGTATTCAAATGTGTCTCACTTTTCATCCACTGGTACTCGGGTGCAACATTCCAGACGCTTTACTAACACTCTCCCCACTTGGAGAGTCAGTGCCTTTAACCTCCTGTTTGGCCCAGTTTGCAATTTCTGCGGAAAATGAACAGGAATAGGGAGAACCAATGAGAGACTAGCTGGAGGTGTCTGCACGGGTAAATTTAACTCTCATTTCCCACCAAGAAGAGGAATTAACCAAAGGCTCAGCGAGCCATGCCGGAACCACACTAGGGCCTGAAGCAATCCTGCGGTGTTGCGGCCAGCTCACAAGAAAGCGAGTTGAAGAAAGGAGCTCAGGGGCCCTGTAATTCACACACCTGCAGAGTTATAAATGACAGCTATCATCCAAAAATATTTTGAAGTAAGGCTGCCAAGAGGACTTGAAAGCGGGGCAGAATTGCAGGAAACCGATTTCAGGAGGTAGACTGGAATTGCATGTAAAGCATAGGAAAAGAGGCAGAACGTCCACAATGATGCACTTGGCCAAAAAGGGCGTATGCGTTTTTTCCCAGGAAAAAACACATACGCCCTTTTTGGCCAACCAAGCAAGCTTGCAAAGGAAATCTGCACTACAATGAAGTCTCACTGCCCCCCGGTCAAAAGGGCCATCTGAAAAAAGTGTAAAATCCAGAAAGGCAGGACAGGCCATGGAGAACTGGGAGCCTTGTTATGCTGATGGGCGTGATGTAAATTGCCAAAAGCCACTCTGGAGAAGTGTATGGTGTTTCCTGAAACATCTAAGAAACAAAGCAACAGAGCCTAGGGCACTTCCACTTATGGTCCTATAGATTAGGGAAGTAAAATCAAAAAGACACAGGCACCCCAAAATTTGGGATGGCTCTGTTTACAAGAACCTCGTTTACGGTATAAGTTCAATATTACAGAAAGCGAAAAATGGATAAAGAAGTTGTGGTACTTACGTATAATGCAATATCCCTCAGCAATGAAATCTATGTCATCAGGCCAGTAGCAGCATAATGAGTGGATTCAGGTACGATGATTCTAAGTGAAATAAGTCACACAGAAAAAGAAACATCATAAGATATCACTAATACACGGAATGTAAACTTGGCTACACAGGAACTGAATTACAAAACAGAATAGGGTCTCAAATGTAGAAAACCAACTTATGCTTGCTTAAGGGGAAAGGTGAGTTGTGGTGCTGCAAAAAACCAGAGATTGAAATTAGCACAGATACTTTTCCATAAGCCAAATATGTAATAGACAAGAGCTACTGCTTGCTCAACGAAGTGGACTCAACACCCCATATTAAACGCCTAAGAATATACCTGACTAGTAAGAATCTTAAAACCTATGGATTTATACGTCTCCGAAAGAGAATCAAGCGTGTGTACAGCGGCATAAACGCAGCAGTGATAGGATTGGTGAGGTTCGGTGAGCAATGCAGACCCTTTGAAGTCGTATTGCATGGTACCCATTCCATGGGTCTCAACTCTCCAGGTTTAAGGGATTCTTCCTTCAGCTAAAACATGCATGTGGAACCCAGAGGATGATCCACCGTGTGATCGGGAAACGTGTTCAAATGTGTCTCAGTTTTCATCCCCTGGTACTCGGGTGCAACATTCCAGACGCTTTACTAACACTCTCCCCACTTGGAGAGTCAGTGCCTTTAACCTCCTGTTTGGTCCAGTTGGCAATTTCTGCGGAAAATGAACAGGAATAGGGAGAACCAATGAGAGACTAGCTGGAGGTGTCTGGACGGGTAAATTTAACTCTCATTTCCCACCAAGAAGAGGAATTAACCAAAGGCTCAGCGAGCCATTCCGAAAGCACACTAGGGCCTGAAGCAATCCTGCGGTGTTGCGGCCAGCTCACAAGAAAGCGAGTTGAAGAAAGGAGCTCAGGGGCCCTGTAATTCACACACCTGCAGAGTTATAAATGACAGCTATCGTCCAAAAATATATTGAAGTAAGGCTGCCAAGAGGACTTGAAAGCGGGGCAGAATTGCAGGAAACCGATTTCAGGAGGTAGACTGGAATTGCATGTAAAGCATAGGAAAAGAGGCAGAACGTCCACAATGATGCACTTGGCCAAAAAGGGCGTATGCTTTTTTTCCTGAATATATTCAGGAAAAAAAGCATACGCCCTTTTTGGACAACCAAGCAAGCTTGCAAAGAAATCTGCACTACAATGAAGTCTCACTGCCCCCCGGTCAAAAGGGACATCTGAAAAAAGTGTAAAATCCAGAAAGGCAGGACAGGCCATGGAGAAATGGGAGCCTTCTTATGCTGATGGGCGGGATGTAAATTGCCAACAGCCACTCTGGAGAAGTGTATGGTGTTTCCTGAAACATCTAAAAAACAAAGCAACAGAGCCTAGGGCACTTCCACTTATGGTGCTATAGCTTAGGGAAATGAAAATCAAAAAGACACAGCCACCCCAAAGTTTGGGACGGCTCTGTTTACAAGAACCTCGTTTACGGTACAAGTTCAATATCGCAGAAAGCGAAAAATGGATAAAGAAGTTGTGGTACTAACGTACAATGCAATATCACTCAGCAATGAAATCTCTTTCATCAGGCCCATAGCAGCATAATGAGTGGATTCAGGTACGATGATTCTAAGTGAAATATGTCACACAGAAAAAGAAACATCATAAGATATCACTAATACACGGAATGTAAACTTGGCTACACAGGAACTGAATTACAAAACAGAATAGGGTCTCAAATGTAGAAAACCAACTTATGCTTGCTTAAGGGGAAAGGTGAGTTGGGGTGCTGCATAAAACCAGAGATTGAAATTAGCACAGATACCTTTCCATAAGCCAAATATGTAATAGACAAGAGCTACTGCTTGCTCAACGAAGTGGACTCAACACCCCATATTAAACGCCTAAGAATATACTTGACTAGTAAGAATCTTAAAACCTATGGATTTATATGTCTCCGAAGGAGAATCAAGCGTGTGTACAGCGGCATAAACGCAGCAGTGATAGGATTGGTGAGGTTCGGTGAGCAAATGCAGACCCTTTGAAGTCATATTGCATGGTACCCATTCCATGGTTCTCAACTCTCCAGGTATAAGGGATTCTTCCTTCAGCTAAAACATGCATGTGGAACCCAGAGTATGATCCACCGTGTGATCGGGAAACGTGTTCAAATGTGTCTCAGTTTTCGCCCCCTGGTACTCGGGTGCAACATTCCAGACGCTTTACTAACACTCTCCCCACTTGGAGAGTCAGTGCCTTTAACCTCCTGTTTGGCCCAGTTTGCAATTTCTGCGGAAAATGAACAGGAATAGGGAGAACCAATGAGAGACTAGCTGGAGGTGTCTGCACGGGTAAATTTAACTCTCATTTCCCACCAAGAAGAGGAATTAACCAAAGGCTCAGCGAGCCATGCCGGAACCACACTAGGGCCTGAAGCAATCCTGCGGTGTTGCGGCCAGCTCACAAGAAAGCGAGTTGAAGAAAGGAGCTCAGGGGCCCTGTAATTCACACACCTGCAGAGTTATAAATGACAGCTATCATCCAAAAATATATTGAAGTAAGGCTGCCAAGAGGACTTGAAAGCGGGGCAGAATTGCAGGAAACCGATTTCAGGAGGTAGACTGGAATTGCATGTAAAGCATAGGAAAAGAGGCAGAACGTCCACAATGATGCACTTGGCCAAAAAGGGCGTATGCTTTTTTTCCTGAATATATTCAGGAAAAAAAGCATACGCCCTTTTTGGCCAACCAAGCAAGCTTGCAAAGAAATCTGCACTACAATGAAGTCTCACTGCCCCCCGGTCAAAAGGGACATCTGAAAAAAGTGTAAAATCCAGAAAGGCAGGACAGGCCATGGAGAAATGGGAGCCTTCTTATGCTGATGGGCGGGATGTAAATTGCCAACAGCCACTCTGGAGAAGTGTATGGTGTTTCCTGAAACATCTAAAAAACAAAGCAACAGAGCCTAGGGCACTTCCACTTATGGTGCTATAGCTTAGGGAAATTAAAATCAAAAAGACACAGCCACCCCAAAGTTTGGGACGGCTCTGTTTACGAGAACCTCGTTTACGGTACAAGTTCAATATCGCAGAAAGCGAAAAATGGATAAAGAAGTTGTGGTACTAACGTACAATGCAATATCACTCAGCAATGAAATCTCTTTCATCAGGCCCATAGCAGCATAATGAGTGGATTCAGGTACGATGATTCTAAGTGAAATATGTCACACAGAAAAAGAAACATCATAAGATATCACTAATACACGGAATGTAAACTTGGCTACACAGGAACTGAATTACAAAACAGAATAGGGTCTCAAATGTAGAAAACCAACTTATGCTTGCTTAAGGGGAAAGGTGAGTTGGGGTGCTGCATAAAACCAGAGATTGAAATTAGCACAGATACCTTTCCATAAGCCAAATATGTAATAGACAAGAGCTACTGCTTGCTCAACGAAGTGGACTCAACACCCCATATTAAACGCCTAAGAATATACTTGACTAGTAAGAATCTTAAAACCTATGGATTTATATGTCTCCGAAGGAGAATCCAGCGTGTGTACAGCGGCATAAACGCAGCAGTGATAGGATTGGTGAGGTTCGGTGAGCAAATGCAGACCCTTTGAAGTCATATTGCATGGTACCCATTCCATGGTTCTCAACTCTCCAGGTTTAAGGGATTCTTCCTTCAGCTAAAACATGCATGTGGAACCCAGAGTATGATCCACCGTGTGATCGGGAAACGTGTTCAAATGTGTCTCAGTTTTCGCCCCCTGGTACTCGGGTGCAACATTCCAGACGCTTTACTAACACTCTCCCCACTTGGAGAGTCAGTGCCTTTAACCTCCTGTTTGGCCCAGTTTGCAATTTCTGCGGAAAATGAACAGAAATAGGGAGAACCAATGAGAGACTAGCTGGAGGTGTCTGGACGGGCAAATTTAACTCTCATTTCCCACCAAGAAGAGGAATTAACCAAAGGCTCAGCGAGCCATGCCGGAACCACACTAGGGCCTGAAGCAATCCTGCGGTGTTGCGGCCAGCTCACAAGAAAGCGAGTTGAAGAAAGGAGCTCAGGGGCCCTGTAATTCACACACCTGCAGAGTTCTAAATGACAGCTATCGTCCAAAAATATATTGAAGTAAGGTTGCCAAGAGGACTTGAAAGCGGGGCAGAATTGCAGGAAACCGATTTCAGGAGGTAGACTGGAATTGCATGTAAAGCATAGGAAAAGAGGCAGAACGTCCACAATGATGCACTTGGCCAAAAAGGGCATATGCGTTTTTTCCTGAATATATTCAGGAAAAAACGCATACACCCTTTTTGGCCAACCAAGCAAGCTTGCAAAGGAAATCTGCACTACAATGAAGTCTCACTGCCCCCCGGTCAAAAGGGCCATCTGAAAAAAGTGTAAAATCCAGAAAGGCAGGACAGACCATGGAGAACTGGGAGCCTTGTTATGCTGATGGGCGTGATGTAAATTGCCAACAGCCACTCTGGAGAAGTGTATGGTGTTTCCTGAAACATCTAAAAAACAAAGCAACAGAGCCTAGGGCACTTCCACTTATGGTCCTATAGATTAGGGAAATTAAAATCAAAAAGACACAGGCACCCCAAAGTTTGGGACGGCTCTGTTTACAAGAACCTCGTTTACGGTACAAGTTCAATATCGCAGAAAGCGAAAAATGGATAAAGAAGTTGTGGTACTTACGTACAATGCAATATCACTCAGCAATGAAATCTATGTCATCAGGCCAGTAGCAGCATAATGAGTGGATTCAGGTACGATGATTCTAAGTGATATAAGTCACACAGAAAAAGAAACATCATAAGATATCACTAATACATGGAATGTAAACTTGGCTACACAGGAACTGAATTACAAAACAGAATAGGGTCTCAAATGTAGAAAACCAACTTATGCTTGCTTAAGGGGAAAGGTGAGTTGAGGTGCTGCATAAAACCAGAGATTGAAATTAGCACAGATACCTTTCCATAAGCCAAATATGTAATAGACAAGAGCTACTGCTTTCTCAACGAAGTGGACTCAACACCCCATATTAAACGCCTAAGAATATACTTGACTAGTAAGAATCTTAAAGCCTATGGATTTATATGTCTCCGAAAGAGAATCAAGCGTGTGTACAGCGGCATAAACGCAGCAGTGATAGGATTGGTGAGGTTCGGTGAGCAAATGCAGACCCTTTGAAGTCATATTGCATGGTACCCATTCCATGGTTCTCAACTCTCCAGGTTTAAGGGATTCTTCCTTCAGCTAAAACATGCATGTGGAACCCAGAGTATGATCCACCGTGTGATCGGGAAACGTGTTCAAATGTGTCTCAGTTTTCGTCCCCTGGTACTCGGGTGCAACATTCCAGACGCTTTACTAAGACTCTCCCCACTTGGAGAGTCAGTGCCTTTAACCTCCTGTTTGGCCCAGTTTGCAATTTCTGCGGAAAATGAACAGGAATAGGGAGAACCAATGAGAGACTAGCTGGAGGTGTCTGGACGGGTAAATTTAACTCTCAATTCCCACCAAGAAGAGGAATTAACCAAAGGCTCAGCGAGCCATGCCGGAACCACACTAGGGCCTGAAGCAATCCTGCGGTGTTGCGGCCAGCTCACAAGAAAGCGAGTTGAAGAAAGGAGCTCAGGGGCCCTGTAATTCACACACCTGCAGAGTTCTAAATGACAGCTATCGTCCAAAAATATATTGAAGTAAGGCTGCCAAGAGGACTTGAAAGCGGGGCAGAATTGCAGGAAACCGATTTCAGGAGGTAGACTGGAATTGCATGTAAAGCATAGGAAAAGAGGCAGAACGTCCACAATGATGCACTTGGCCAAAAAGGGCGTATGCGTTTTTTCCTGAATATATTCAGGAAAAAACGCATACGCCCTTTTTGGCCAACCAAGCAAGCTTGCAAAGGAAATCTGCACTACAATGAAGTCTCACTGCCCCCCGGTCAAAAGGGCCATCTGAAAAAAGTGTAAAATCCAGAAAGGCAGGACAGGCCATGGAGAACTGGGAGCCTTGTTATGCTGATGGGCGTGATGTAAATTGCCAACAGCCACTCTGGAGAAGTTTATGGTGTTTCCTGAAACATCTAAAAAACAAAGCAACAGAGCCTAGGGCACTTCCAATTATGGTCCTATAGCTTAGAGAAATTAAAATCAAAAAGACACAGCCACCCCAAAGTTTGGGACGGCTCTGTTTACAAGAACCTCGTTTCCGGTACAAGTTCAATATCGCAGAAAGCGAAAAATGGATAAAGAAGTTGTGGGACTTACGTACAATGCAATATCATTCAGCAATGAAATCTATGTCATCATGCCCGTAGCAGCATAATGAGTGGATTCAGGTACGATGATTCTAAGTGAAATATGTCACACAGAAAAAGAAACATCATAAGATATCACTAATACACGGAATGTAACGTTGGCTACACAGGAACTGAATTACAAAACAGAATAGGGTCTCAAATGTAGAAAACCAACTTATGCTTGCTTAAGGGGAAAGGTGAGTTGGGGTGCTGCATAAAACCAGAGATGGAAATTAGCACAGATACCTTTCCATAAGCCAAATACGTAATAGACAAGAGCTACTGCTTGCTCAACGAAGTGGACTCAACACCCCATATTAAACGCCTAAGAATATACCTGACTAGTAAGAATCTTAAAACCTATGGATTTATACGTCTCCGAAAGAGAATCAAGCGTGTGTACAGCGGCATAAATGCAGCAGTGATAGGATTGGTGAAGTTCGGTGAGCAAATGCAGACCCTTTGAAGTCATATTGCATGGTACCCTTTCCATGGTTCTCAACTCTCCAGGTTTAAGGGATTCTTCCTTCAGCTAAAACATGCATGTGGAACCCAGAGTATGATCCACCGTGTGATCGGGAAACGTGTTCAAATGTGTCTCAGTTTTCGTCCCCTGGTACTCGGGTGCAACATTCCAGACGCTTTACTAACACTCTCCCCACTTGCAGAGTCAGTGCCTTTAACCTCCTGTTTGGCCCAGTTTGCAATTTCTGCGGAAAATGAACAGGAATAGGGAGAACCAATGAGAGACTAGCTGGAGGTGTCTGCACGGGTAAATTTAACTCTCATTTCCCACCAAGAAGAGGAATTAACCAAAGGCTCAGCGAGCCATGCCGGAACCACACTAGGGCCTGAAGCAATCCTGCGGTGTTGCGGCCAGCTCACAAGAAAGCGAGTTGAAGAAAGGAGCTCAGGGGCCCTGTAATTCACACACCTGCAGAGTTATAAATGACAGCTATCATCCAAAAATATATTGAAGTAAGGCTGCCAAGAGGACTTGAAAGCGGGGCAGAATTGCAGGAAACCGATTTCAGGAGGTAGACTGGAATTGCATGTAAAGCATAGGAAAAGAGGCAGAACGTCCACAATGATGCACTTGGCCAAAAAGGGCGTATGCGTTTTTTCCTGAATATATTCTGGAAAAAACGCATACGCCCTTTTTGGCCAACCAAGCAAGCTTGCAAAGGAAATCTGCACTACAATGAAGTCTCACTGCCCCCCGGTCAAAAGGGCCATCTGAAAAAAGTGTAAAATCCACAAAGGCAGGACAGGCCATGGAGAACTGGGAGCCTTGTTATGCTGATGGGCGTGATGTAAATTGCCAAAAGCCACTC
The DNA here is from genome assembly GCF_039906515.1 of Pseudorca crassidens. Lineage (NCBI taxonomy): Eukaryota > Metazoa > Chordata > Mammalia > Artiodactyla > Delphinidae > Pseudorca > Pseudorca crassidens. Next base: position 3,180,466 of record NW_027135939.1, read on the forward strand.
TGGAGAAGTGTATGGTGTTTCCTGAAACATCTAAGAAACAAAGCAACAGAGCCTAGGGCAATTCCACTTATGGTCCTATAGATTAGGGAAGTAAAATCAAAAAGACACAGGCACCCCAAAGTTTGGGACGGCTCTGTTTACAAGAACCTCGTTTACGGTACAAGTTCAATATCGCAGAAAGCGAAAAATGGATAAAGAAGTTGTGGTACTTACGTACAATGCAATATCACTCAGCAATGAAATCTATGTCATCAGGCCAGTAGCAGCATAATGAGTGGATTCAGGTACGATGATTCTAAGTGAAATAAGTCACACAGAAAAAGAAACATCATAAGATATCACTAATACACGGAATGTAAACTTGGCTACACAGGAACTGAATTACAAAACAGAATAGGGTCTCAAATGTAGAAAACCAACTTATGCTTGCTTAAGGGGAAAGGTGAGTTGGGGTGCTGCATAAAACCAGAGATTGAAATTAGCACAGATACCTTTCCATAAGCCAAATATGTAATAGACAAGAGCTACTGCTTGCTCAACGAAGTGGACTCAACACCCCATATTAAACGCCTAAGAATATACCTGACTAGTAAGAATCTTAAAACCTATGGATTTATACGTCTCTGAAAGAGAATCAAGCGTGTGTACAACGGCATAAACGCAGCAGTGATAGGATTGGTGAGGTTCAGTGAGCAAATGCAGACCCTTTGAAGTCGTATTGCATGGTACCCATTCCATGGGTGTCAACTCTCCAGTTTTAAGGGATTCTTCCTTCAGCTAAAACATGCATGTGGAACCCAGAGTATGATCCACCGTGTGATCGGGAAACGTGTTCAAATGTGTCTCACTTTTCATCCACTGGTACTCGGGTGCAACATTCCAGACGCTTTACTAACACTCTCCCCACTTGGAGAGTCAGTGCCTTTAACCTCCTGTTTGGCCCAGTTTGCAATTTCTGCGGAAAATGAACAGGAATAGGGAGAACCAATGAGAGACTAGCTGGAGGTGTCTGGACGGGTAAATTTAACTCTCATTTCCCACCAAGAAGAGGAATTAACCAAAGGCTCAGCGAGCCATGCCGGAACCACACTAGGGCCTGAAGCAATCCTACGGTGTTGCGGCCAGCTCACAAGAAAGCGAGTTGAAGAAAGGAGCTCAGGGGCCCTGTAATTCACACACCTGCAGAGTTATAAATGACAGCTATCATCCAAAAATATATTGAAGTAAGGCTGCCAAGAGGACTTGAAAGCGGGGCAGAATTGCAGGAAACCGATTTCAGGAGGTAGACTGGAATTGCATGTAAAGCATAGGAAAAGAGGCAGAACGTCCACAATGATGCACTTGGCCAAAAAGGGCGTATGCGTTTTTTCCCAGGAAAAAACACATACGCCCTTTTTGGCCAACCAAGCAAGCTTGCAAAGGAAATCTGCACTACAATGAAGTCTCACTGCCCCCCGGTCAAAAGGGCCATCTGAAAAAAGTGTAAAATCCAGAAAGGCAGGACAGGCCATGGAGAACTGGGAGCCTTGTTATGCTGATGGGCGTGATGTAAATTGCCAAAAGCCACTCTGGAGAAGTGTATGGTGTTTCCTGAAACATCTAAGAAACAAAGCAACAGAGCCTAGGGCACTTCCACTTATGGTCCTATAGATTAGGGAAGTAAAATCAAAAAGACACAGGCACCCCAAAATTTGGGATGGCTCTGTTTACAAGAACCTCGTTTACGGTATAAGTTCAATATTACAGAAAGCGAAAAATGGATAAAGAAGTTGTGGTACTTACGTATAATGCAATATCCCTCAGCAATGAAATCTATGTCATCAGGCCAGTAGCAGCATAATGAGTGGATTCAGGTACGATGATTCTAAGTGAAATAAGTCACACAGAAAAAGAAACATCATAAGATATCACTAATACACGGAATGTAAACTTGGCTACACAGGAACTGAATTACAAAACAGAATAGGGTCTCAAATGTAGAAAACCAACTTATGCTTGCTTAAGGGGAAAGGTGAGTTGTGGTGCTGCAAAAATCCAGAGATTGAAATTAGCACAGATACTTTTCCATAAGCCAAATATGTAATAGACAAGAGCTACTGCTTGCTCAACGAAGTGGACTCAACACCCCATATTAAACGCCTAAGAATATACCTGACTAGTAAGAATCTTAAAACCTATGGATTTATAAGTCTCCGAAAGAGAATCAAGCGTGTGTACAGCGGCATAAACGCAGCAGTGATAGGATTGGTGAGGTTCGGTGAGCAATGCAGACCCTTTGAAGTCGTATTGCATGGTACCCATTCCATGGGTCTCAACTCTCCAGGTTTAAGGGATTCTTCCTTCAGCTAAAACATGCATGTGGAACCCAGAGGATGATCCACCGTGTGATCGGGAAACGTGTTCAAATGTGTCTCAGTTTTCATCCCCTGGTACTCGGGTGCAACATTCCAGACGCTTTACTAACACTCTCCCCACTTGGAGAGTCAGTGCCTTTAACCTCCTGTTTGGTCCAGTTGGCAATTTCTGCGGAAAATGAACAGGAATAGGGAGAACCAATGAGAGACTAGCTGGAGGTGTCTGGACGGGTAAATTTAACTCTCATTTCCCACCAAGAAGAGGAATTAACCAAAGGCTCAGCGAGCCATTCCGAAAGCACACTAGGGCCTGAAGCAATCCTGCGGTGTTGCGGCCAGCTCACAAGAAAGCGAGTTGAAGAAAGGAGCTCAGGGGCCCTGTAATTCACACACCTGCAGAGTTATAAATGACAGCTATCGTCCAAAAATATATTGAAGTAAGGCTGCCAAGAGGACTTGAAAGCGGGGCAGAATTGCAGGAAACCGATTTCAGGAGGTAGACTGGAATTGCATGTAAAGCATAGGAAAAGAGGCAGAACGTCCACAATGATGCACTTGGCCAAAAAGGGCGTATGCGTTTTTTCCTGAATATATTCAGGAAAAAACGCATACGCCCTTTTTGGCCAACCAAGCAAGCTTGCAAAGAAATCTGCACTACAATGAAGTCTCACTGCCCCCCGGTCAAAAGGGACATCTGAAAAAAGTGTAAAATCCAGAAAGGCAGGACAGGCCATGGAGAAATGGGAGCCTTCTTATGCTGATGGGCGGGATGTAAATTGCCAACAGCCACTCTGGAGAAGTGTATGGTGTTTCCTGAAACATCTAAAAAACAAAGCAACAGAGCCTAGGGCACTTCCACTTATGGTGCTATAGCTTAGGGAAATGAAAATCAAAAAGACACAGCCACCCCAAAATTTGGGACGGCTCTGTTTACAAGAACCTCGTTTACGGTACAAGTTCAATATCGCAGAAAGCGAAAAATGGATAAAGAAGTTGTGGTACTAACGTACAATGCAATATCACTCAGCAATGAAATCTCTTTCATCAGGCCCATAGCAGCATAATGAGTGGATTCAGGTACGATGATTCTAAGTGAAATATGTCACACAGAAAAAGAAACATCATAAGATATCACTAATACACGGAATGTAAACTTGGCTACACAGGAACTGAATTACAAAACAGAATAGGGTCTCAAATGTAGAAAACCAACTTATGCTTGCTTAAGGGGAAAGGTGAGTTGGGGTGCTGCATAAAACCAGAGATTGAAATTAGCACAGATACCTTTCCATAAGCCAAATATGTAATAGACAAGAGCTACTGCTTGCTCAACGAAGTGGACTCAACACCCCATATTAAACGCCTAAGAATATACTTGACTAGTAAGAATCTTAAAACCTATGGATTTATATGTCTCCGAAGGAGAATCAAGCGTGTGTACAGCGGCATAAACGCAGCAGTGATAGGATTGGTGAGGTTCGGTGAGCAAATGCAGACCCTTTGAAGTCATATTGCATGGTACCCATTCCATGGTTCTCAACTCTCCAGGTTTAAGGGATTCTTCCTTCAGCTAAAACATGCATGTGGAACCCAGAGTATGATCCACCGTGTGATCGGGAAACGTGTTCAAATGTGTCTCAGTTTTCGCCCCCTGGTACTCGGGTGCAACATTCCAGACGCTTTACTAACACTCTCCCCACTTGGAGAGTCAGTGCCTTTAACCTCCTGTTTGGCCCAGTTTGCAATTTCTGCGGAAAATGAACAGGAATAGGGAGAACCAATGAGAGACTAGCTGGAGGTGTCTGCACGGGTAAATTTAACTCTCATTTCCCACCAAGAAGAGGAATTAACCAAAGGCTCAGCGAGCCATGCCGGAACCACACTAGGGCCTGAAGCAATCCTGCGGTGTTGCGGCCAGCTCACAAGAAAGCGAGTTGAAGAAAGGAGCTCAGGGGCCCTGTAATTCACACACCTGCAGAGTTATAAATGACAGCTATCATCCAAAAATATATTGAAGTAAGGCTGCCAAGAGGACTTGAAAGCGGGGCAGAATTGCAGGAAACCGATTTCAGGAGGTAGACTGGAATTGCATGTAAAGCATAGGAAAAGAGGCAGAACGTCCACAATGATGCACTTGGCCAAAAAGGGCGTATGCGTTTTTTCCCAGGAAAAAACACATACGCCCTTTTTGGCCAACCAAGCAAGCTTGCAAAGGAAATGTGCACTACAATGAAGTCTCACTGCCCCCCGGTCAAAAGGGCCATCTGAAAAAAGTGTAAAATCCAGAAAGGCAGGACAGGCCATGGAGAACTGGGAGCCTTGTTATGCTGATGGGCGTGATGTAAATTGCCAAAAGCCACTCTGGAGAAGTGTATGGTGTTTCCTGAAACATCTAAGAAACAAAGCAACAGAGCCTAGGGCACTTCCACTTATGGTCCTATAGATTAGGGAAGTAAAATCAAAAAGACACAGGCACCCCAAAATTTGGGATGGCTCTGTTTACAAGAACCTCGTTTACGGTATAAGTTCAATATTACAGAAAGCGAAAAATGGATAAAGAAGTTGTGGTACTTACGTATAATGCAATATCCCTCAGCAATGAAATCTATGTCATCAGGCCAGTAGCAGCATAATGAGTGGATTCAGGTACGATGATTCTAAGTGAAATAAGTCACACAGAAAAAGAAACATCATAAGATATCACTAATACACGGAATGTAAACTTGGCTACACAGGAACTGAATTACAAAACAGAATAGGGTCTCAAATGTAGAAAACCAACTTATGCTTGCTTAAGGGGAAAGGTGAGTTGTGGTGCTGCAAAAAACCAGAGATTGAAATTAGCACAGATACTTTTCCATAAGCCAAATATGTAATAGACAAGAGCTACTGCTTGCTCAACGAAGTGGACTCAACACCCCATATTAAACGCCTAAGAATATACCTGACTAGTAAGAATCTTAAAACCTATGGATTTATACGTCTCCGAAAGAGAATCAAGCGTGTGTACAGCGGCATAAACGCAGCAGTGATAGGATTGGTGAGGTTCGGTGAGCAATGCAGACCCTTTGAAGTCGTATTGCATGGTACCCATTCCATGGGTCTCAACTCTCCAGGTTTAAGGGATTCTTCCTTCAGCTAAAACATGCATGTGGAACCCAGAGGATGATCCACCGTGTGATCGGGAAACGTGTTCAAATGTGTCTCAGTTTTCATCCCCTGGTACTCGGGTGCAACATTCCAGACGCTTTACTAACACTCTCCCCACTTGGAGAGTCAGTGCCTTAAACCTCCTGTTTGGCCCAGTTTGCAATTTCTGCGGAAAATGAACAGGAATAGGGAGAACCAATGAGAGACTAGCTGGAGGTGTCTGGACGGGTAAATTTAACTCTCATTCCCCACCAAGAAGAGGAATTAACCAAAGGCTCAGCGAGCCATTCCGAAAGCACACTAGGGCCTGAAGCAATCCTGCGGTGTTGCGGCCAGCTCACAAGAAAGCGAGTTGAAGAAAGGAGCTCAGGGGCCCTGTAATTCACACACCTGCAGAGTTATAAATGACAGCTATCTTCCAAAAATATATTGAAGTAAGGCTGCCAAGAGGACTTGAAAGCGGGGCAGAATTGCAGGAAACCGATTTCAGGAGGTAGACTGGAATTGCATGTAAAGCATAGGAAAAGAGGCAGAACGTCCACAATGATGCACTTGGCCAAAAAGGGCGTATGCTTTTTTTCCTGAATATATTCAGGAAAAAAAGCATACGCCCTTTTTGGCCAACCAAGCAAGCTTGCAAAGAAATCTGCACTACAATGAAGTCTCACTGCCCCCCGGTCAAAAGGGACATCTGAAAAAAGTGTAAAATCCAGAAAGGCAGGACAGGCCATGGAGAAATGGGAGCCTTCTTATGCTGATGGGCGGGATGTAAATTGCCAACAGCCACTCTGGAGAAGTGTATGGTGTTTCCTGAAACATCTAAAAAACAAAGCAACAGAGCCTAGGGCACTTCCACTTATGGTGCTATAGCTTAGGGAAATTAAAATCAAAAAGACACAGCCACCCCAAAGTTTGGGACGGCTCTGTTTACAAGAACCTCGTTTACGGTACAAGTTCAATATCGCAGAAAGCGAAAAATGGATAAAGAAGTTGTGGTACTAACGTACAATGCAATATCACTCAGCAATGAAATCTCTTTCATCAGGCCCATAGCAGCATAATGAGTGGATTCAGGTACGATGATTCTAAGTGAAATATGTCACACAGAAAAAGAAACATCATAAGATATCACTAATACACGGAATGTAAACTTGGCTACACAGGAACTGAATTACAAAACAGAATAGGGTCTCAAATGTAGAAAACCAACTTATGCTTGCTTAAGGGGAAAGGTGAGTTGGGGTGCTGCATAAAACCAGAGATGGAAATTAGCACAGATACCTTTCCATAAGCCAAATATGTAATAGACAAGAGCTACTGCTTGCTCAACGAAGTGGACTCAACACCCCATATTAAACGCCTAAGAATATACTTGACTAGTAAGAATCTTAAAACCTATGGATTTATATGTCTCCGAAGGAGAATCCAGCGTGTGTACAGCGGCATAAACGCAGCAGTGATAGGATTGGTGAGGTTCGGTGAGCAAATGCAGACCCTTTGAAGTCATATTGCATGGTACCCATTCCATGGTTCTCAACTCTCCAGGTTTAAGGGATTCTTCCTTCAGCTAAAACATGCATGTGGAACCCAGAGTATGATCCACCGTGTGATCGGGAAACCTGTTCAAATGTGTCTCAGTTTTCGCCCCCTGGTACTCGGGTGCAACATTCCAGACGCTTTACTAACACTCTCCCCACTTGGAGAGTCAGTGCCTTTAACCTCCTGTTTGGCCCAGTTTGCAATTTCTGCGGAAAATGAACAGAAATAGGGAGAACCAATGAGAGACTAGCTGGAGGTGTCTGGACGGGCAAATTTAACTCTCATTTCCCACCAAGAAGAGGAATTAACCAAAGGCTCAGCGAGCCATGCGGAACCACACTAGAGCCTGAAGCAATCCTGCGGTGTTGCGGCCAGCTCACAAGAAAGCGAGTTGAAGAAAGGAGCTCAGGGGCCCTGTAATTCACACACCTGCAGAGTTCTAAATGACAGCTATCGTCCAAAAATATATTGAAGTAAGGTTGCCAAGAGGACTTGAAAGCGGGGCAGAATTGCAGGAAACCGATTTCAGGAGGTAGACTGGAATTGCATGTAAAGCATAGGAAAAGAGGCAGAACGTCCACAATGATGCACTTGGCCAAAAAGGGCGTATGCGTTTTTTCCTGAATATATTCAGGAAAAAACGCATACGCCCTTTTTGGCCAACCAAGCAAGCTTGCAAAGGAAATCTGCACTACAATGAAGTCTCACTGCCCCCCGGTCAAAAGGGCCATCTGAAAAAAGTGTAAAATGCAGAAAGGCAGGACAGACCATGGAGAACTGGGAGCCTTGTTATGCTGATGGGCGTGATGTAAATTGCCAACAGCCACTCTGGAGAAGTGTATGGTGTTTCCTGAAACATCTAAAAAACAAAGCAACAGAGCCTAGGGCACTTCCACTTATGGTCCTATAGATTAGGGAAATTAAAATCAAAAAGACACAGGCACCCCAAAGTTTGGGACGGCTCTGTTTACAAGAACCTCGTTTACGGTACAAGTTCAATATCGCAGAATGCGAAAAATGGATAAAGAAGTTGTGGTACTTACGTACAATGCAATATCACTCAGCAATGAAATCTATGTCATCAGGCCAGTAGCAGCATAATGAGTGGATTCAGGTACGATGATTCTAAGTGAAATAAGTCACACAGAAAAAGAAACATCATAAGATATCACTAATACACGGAATGTAAACTTGGCTACACAGGAACTGAATTACAAAACAGAATAGGGTCTCAAATGTAGAAAACCAACTTATGCTTGCTTAAGGGGAAAGGTGAGTTGAGGTGCTGCATAAAACCAGAGATTGAAATTAGCACAGATACCTTTCCATAAGCCAAATACGTAATAGACAAGAGCTACTGCTTGCTCAACGAAGTGGACTCAACACCCCATATTAAACGCCTAAGAATATACCTGACTAGTAAGAATCTTAAAACCTATGGATTTATACGTCTCCGAAAGAGAATCAAGCGTGTGTACAGCGGCATAAATGCAGCAGTGATAGGATTGGTGAAGTTCGGTGAGCAAATGCAGACCCTTTGAAGTCATATTGCATGGTACCCTTTCCATGGTTCTCAACTCTCCAGGTTTAAGGGATTCTTCCTTCAGCTAAAACATGCATGTGGAACCCAGAGTATGATCCACCGTGTGATCGGGAAACGTGTTCAAATGTGTCTCAGTTTTCGTCCCCTGGTACTCGGGTGCAACATTCCAGACGCTTTACTAACACTCTCCCCACTTGCAGAGTCAGTGCCTTTAACCTCCTGTTTGGCCCAGTTTGCAATTTCTGCGGAAAATGAACAGGAATAGGGAGAACCAATGAGAGACTAGCTGGAGGTGTCTGGACGGGTAAATTTAACTCTCATTTCCCACCAAGAAGAGGAATTAACCAAAGGCTCAGCGAGCCATGCCGGAACCACACTAGGGCCTGAAGCAATCCTGCGGTGTTGCGGCCAGCTCACAAGAAAGAGAGTTGAAGAAAGGAGCTCAGGGGCCCTGTAATTCACACACCTGCAGAGTTATAAATGACAGCTATCATCCAAAAATATATTGAAGTAAGGCTGCCAAGAGGACTTGAAAGCGGGGCAGAATTGCAGGAAACCGATTTCAGGAGGTAGACTGGAATTGCATGTAAAGCATAGGAAAAGAGGCAGAACGTCCACAATGATGCACTTGGCCAAAAAGGGCGTATGCGTTTTTTCCTGAATATATTCAGGAAAAAACGCATACGCCCTTTTTGGCCAATCAAGCAAGCTTGCAAAGGAAATCTGCACTACAATGAAGTCTCACTGCCCCCCGGTCAAAAGGGCCATCTGAAAAAAGTGTAAAATCCAGAAAGGCAGGACAGGCCATGGAGAACTGGGAGCCTTGTTATGCTGATGGGCGTGATGTAAATTGCCAAAAGCCACTGTGGAGAAGTGTATGGTGTTTCCTGAAACATCTAAGAAACAAAGCAACAGAGCCTAGGGCAATTCCACTTATGGTCCTATAGATTAGGGAAGTAAAATCAAAAAGACACAGGCACCCCAAAGTTTGGGACGGCTCTGTTTACAAGAACCTCGTTTACGGTACAAGTTCAATATCGCAGAAAGCGAAAAATGGATAAAGAAGTTGTGGTACTTACGTACAATGCAATATCACTCAGCAATGAAATCTATGTCATCAGGCCAGTAGCAGCATAATGAGTGGATTCAGGTACGATGCTTCTAAGTGAAATAAGTCACACAGAAAAAGAAACATCATAAGATATCACTAATACACGGAATGTAAACTTGGCTACACAGGAACTGAATTACAAAACAGAATAGGGTCTCAAATGTAGAAAACCAACTTATGCTTGCTTAAGGGGAAAGGTGAGTTGGGGTGCTGCATAAAACCAGAGATTGAAATTAGCACAGATACCTTTCCATAAGCCAAATATGTAATAGACAAGAGCTACTGCTTGCTCAACGAAGTGGACTCAACACCCCATATTAAACGCCTAAGAATATACCTGACTAGTAAGAATCTTAAAACCTATGGATTTATACGTCTCCGAAAGAGAATCAAGCGTGTGTACAACGGCATAAACGCAGCAGTGATAGGATTGGTGAGGTTCAGTGAGCAAATGCAGACCCTTTGAAGTCGTATTGCATGGTACCCATTCCATGGGTGTCAACTCTCCAGTTTTAAGGGATTCTTCCTTCAGCTAAAACATGCATGTGGAACCCAGAGTATGATCCACCGTGTGATCGGGAAACGTGTTCAAATGTGTCTCAGTTTTCGTCCCCTGGTACTCGGGTGCAACATTCCAGACGCTTTACTAACACTCTCCCCACTTGGAGAGTCAGTGCCTTTAACCTCCTGTTTGGCCCAGTTTGCAATTTCTGCGGAAAATGAACAGGAATAGGGAGAACCAATGAGAGACTAGCTGGAGGTGTCTGGACGGGTAAATTTAACTCTCATTTCCCACCAAGAAGAGGAATTAACCAAAGGCTCAGCGAGCCATGCCGGAACCACACTAGGGCCTGAAGCAATCCTGCGGTGTTGCGGCCAGCTCACAAGAAAGCGAGTTGAAGAAAGGAGCTCAGGGGCCCTGTAATTCACACACCTGCAGAGTTATAAATGACAGCTATCATCCAAAAATATATTGAAGTAAGGCTGCCAAGAGGACTTGAAAGCGGGGCAGAATTGAAGGAAACCGATTTCAGGAGGTAGACTGGAATTGCATGTAAAGCATAGGAAAAGAGGCAGAACGTCCACAATGATGCACTTGGCCAAAAAGGGCGTATGCGTTTTTTCCCAGGAAAAAACACATACGCCCTTTTTGGCCAACCAAGCAAGCTTGAAAAGGAAATCTGCACTACAATGAAGTCTCACTGCCCCCCGGTCAAAAGGGCCATCTGAAAAAAGTGTAAAATCCAGAAAGGCAGGACAGGCCATGGAGAACTGGGAGCCTTGTTATGCTGATGGGCGTGATGTAAATTGCCAAAAGCCACTCTGGAGAAGTGTATGGTGTTTCCTGAAACATCTAAGAAACAAAGCAACAGAGCCTAGGGCAATTCCACTTATGGTCCTATAGATTAGGGAAGTAAAATCAAAAAGACACAGGCACCCCAAAGTTTGGGACGGCTCTGTTTACAAGAACCTCGTTTACGGTACAAGTTCAATATCGCAGAAAGCGAAAAATGGATAAAGAAGTTGTGGTACTAACGTACAATGCAATATCACTCAGCAATGAAATCTCTTTCATCAGGCCCATAGCAGCGTAATGAGTGGATTCAGGTACGATGATTCTAAGTGAAATATGTCACACAGAAAAAGAAACATCATAAGATATCACTAATACACGGAATGTAAACTTGGCTACACAGGAACTGAATTACAAAACAGAATAGGGTCTCAAATGTAGAAAACCAACTTATGCTTGCTTAAGGGGAAAGGTGAGTTGGGGTGCTGCATAAAACAAGAGATTGAAATTAGCACAGATACCTTTCCATAAGCCAAATATGTAATAGACAAGAGCTACTGCTTGCTCAACGAAGTGGACTCAACACCCCATATTAAACGCCTAAGAATATACCTGACTAGTAAGAATCTTAAAACCTATGGATTTATACGTCTCCGAAAGAGAATCAAGCGTGTGTACAACGGCATAAACGCAGCAGTGATAGGATTGGTGAGGTTCAGTGAGCAAATGCAGACCCTTTGAAGTCGTATTGCATGGTACCCATTCCATGGGTGTCAACTCTCCAGTTTTAAGGGATTCTTCCTTCAGCTAAAACATGCATGTGGAACCCAGAGTATGATCCACCGTGTGATCGGGAAACGTGTTCAAATGTGTCTCAGTTTTCGTCCCCTGGTACTCGGGTGCAACATTCCAGACGCTTTACTAACACTCTCCCCACTTGGAGAGTCAGTGCCTTTAACCTCCTGTTTGGCCCAGTTTGCAATTTCTGCGGAAAATGAACAGGAATAGGGAGAACCAATGAGAGACTAGCTGGAGGTGTCTGGACGGGTAAATTTAACTCTCATTTCCCACCAAGAAGAGGAATTAACCAAAGGCTCAGCGAGCCATGCCGGAACCACACTAGGGCCTGAAGCAATCCTGCGGTGTTGCGGCCAGCTCACAAGAAAGCGAGTTGAAGAAAGGAGCTCAGGGTCCCTGTAATTCACACACCTGCAGAGTTATAAATGACAGCTATCATCCAAAAATATATTGAAGTAAGGCTGCCAAGAGGACTTGAAAGCGGGGCAGAATTGCAGGAAACCGATTTCAGGAGGTAGACTGGAATTGCATGTAAAGCATAGGAAAAGAGGCAGAACGTCCACAATGATGCACTTGGCCAAAAAGGGCGTATGCGTTTTTTCCCAGGAAAAAACACATACGCCCTTTTTGGCCAACCAAGCAAGCTTGCAAAGGAAATCTGCACTACAATGAAGTCTCACTGCCCCCCGGTCAAAAGGGGCATCTGAAAAAAGTGTAAAATCCAGAAAGGCAGGACAGGCCATGGAGAACTGGGAGCCTTGTTATGCTGATGGGCGTGATGTAAATTGCCAAAAGCCACTCTGGAGAAGTGTATGGTGTTTCCTGAAACATCTAAGAAACAAAGCAACAGAGCCTAGGGCAATTCCACTTATGGTCCTATAGATTAGGGAAGTAAAATCAAAAAGACACAGGCACCCCAAAGTTTGGGACGGCTCTGTTTACAAGAACCTCGTTTACGGTACAAGTTCAATATCGCAGAAAGCGAAAAATGGATAAAGAAGTTGTGGTACTAACGTACAATGCAATATCACTCAGCAATGAAATCTCTTTCATCAGGCCCATAGCAGCGTAATGAGTGGATTCAGGTACGATGATTCTAAGTGAAATATGTCACACAGAAAAAGAAACATCATAAGATATCACTAATACACGGAATGTAAACTTGGCTACACAGGAACTGAATTACAAAACAGAATAGGGTCTCAAATGTAGAAAACCAACTTATGCTTGCTTAAGGGGAAAGGTGAGTTGGGGTGCTGCATAAAACCAGAGATTGAAATTAGCACAGATACCTTTCCATAAGCCAAATATGTAATAGACAAGAGCTACTGCTTGCTCAACGAAGTGGACTCAACACCCCATATTAAACGCCTAAGAATATACTTGACTAGTAAGAATCTTAAAACCTATGGATTTATATGTCTCCGAAGGAGAATCAAGCGTGTGTACAGCGGCATAAACGCAGCAGTGATAGGATTGGTGAGGTTCGGTGAGCAAATGCAGACCCTTTGAAGTCATATTGCATGGTACCCATTCCATGGGTGTCAACTCTCCAGGTTTAAGGGATTCTTCCTTCAGCTAAAACATGCATGTGGAACCCAGAGTATGATCCACCGTGTGATCGGGAAACCTGTTCAAATGTGTCTCAGTTTTCGCCCCCTGGTACTCGGGTGCAACATTCCAGACGCTTTACTAACACTCTCCCCACTTGGAGAGTCAGTGCCTTTAACCTCCTGTTTGGCCCAGTTTGCAATTTCTGCGGAAAATGAACAGAAATAGGGAGAACCAATGAGAGACTAGCTGGAGGTGTCTGGACGGGCAAATTTAACTCTCATTTCCCACCAAGAAGAGGAATTAACCAAAGGCTCAGCGAGCCATGCGGAACCACACTAGAGCCTGAAGCAATCCTGCGGTGTTGCGGCCAGCTCACAAGAAAGTGAGTTGAAGAAAGGAGCTCAGGGGCCCTGTAATTCACACACCTGCAGAGTTCTAAATGACAGCTATCGTCCAAAAATATATTGAAGTAAGGCTGCCAAGAGGACTTGAAAGCGGGGCAGAATTGCAGGAAACCGATTTCAGGAGGTAGACTGGAATTGCATGTAAAGCATAGGAAAAGAGGCAGAACGTCCACAATGATGCACTTGGCCAAAAAGGGCGTATGCGTTTTTTCCTGAATATATTCAGGAAAAAACGCATACGCCCTTTTTGGCCAACCAAGCAAGCTTGCAAAGGAAATCTGCACTACAATGAAGTCTCACTGCCCCCCGGTCAAAAGGGCCATCTGAAAAAAGTGTAAAATCCAGAAAGGCAGGACAGGCCATGGAGAACTGGGAGCCTTGTTATGCTGATGGGCGGGATGTAAATTGCCAACAGCCACTCTGGAGAAGTGTATGGTGTTTCCTGAAACATCTAAAAAACAAAGCAACAGAGCCTAGGGCACTTCCACTTACGGTCCTATAGATTAGGGAAATTAAAATCAAAAAGACACAGGCACCCCAAAGTTTGGGACGGCTCTGTTTACAAGAACCTCGTTTCCGGTACAAGTTCAATATCGCAGAAAGCGAAAAATGGATAAAGAAGTTGCGGTACTTACGTACAATGCAATATCACTCAGCAATGAAATCTATGTCATCAGGCCAGTAGCAGCATAATGAGTGGATTCAGGTACGATGATTCTAAGTGAAATAAGTCACACAGAAAAAGAAACATCATAAGATATCACTAATACACGGAATGTAAACTTGGCTACACAGGAACTGAATTACAAAACAGAATAGGGTCTCAAATGTAGAAAACCAACTTATGCTTGCTTAAGGGGAAAGGTGAGTTGGGGTGCTGCATAAAACCAGAGATTGAAATTAGCACAGATACCTTTCCATAAGCCAAATACGTAATAGACAAGAGCTACTGCTTTCTCAACGAAGTGGACTCAACACCCCATATTAAACGCCTAAGAATATACCTGACTAGTAAGAATCTTAAAACCTATGGATTTATACGTCTCCGAAAGAGAATCAAGCATGTGTACAGCGGCATAAACGCAGCAGTGATAGGATTGGTGAGGTTCGGTGAGCAAATGCAGACCCTTTGAAGTCATATTGCATGGTACCCATTCCATGGTTCTCAACTCTCCAGGTTTAAGGGATTCTTCCTTCAGCTAAAACATGCATGTGGAACCCAGAGTATGATCCACCGTGTGATCGGGAAATGTGTTCAAATGTGTCTCAGTTTTCGTCCCCTGGTACTCTGGTGCAACATTCCAGACGCTTTACTAACACTCTCCCCACTTGGAGAGTCAGTGCCTTTAACCTCCTGTTTGGCCCAGTTTGCAATTTCTGCGGAAAATGAACAGGAATAGGGAGAACCAATGAGAGACTAGCTGGAGGTGTCTGGACGGGTAAATTTAACTCTCAATTCCCACCAAGAAGAGGAATTAACCAAAGGCTCAGCGAGCCATGCCGGAACCACACTAGGGCCTGAAGCAATCCTGCGGTGTTGCGGCCAGCTCACAAGAAAGCGAGTTGAAGAAAGGAGCTCAGGGGCCCTGTAATTCACACACCTGCAGAGTTCTAAATGACAGCTATCGTCCAAAAATATATTGAAGTAAGGGTGCCAAGAGGACTTGAAAGCGGTGCAGAATTGCAGGAAACCGATTTCAGGAGGTAGACTGGAATTGCATGTAAAGCATAGGAAAAGAGGCAGAACGTCCACAATGATGCACTTGGCCAAAAAGGGCATATGCGTTTTTTCCTGAATATATTCAGGAAAAAACGCATACGCCCTTTTTGGCCAACCAAGCAAGCTTGCAAAGGAAATCTGCACTACAATGAAGTCTCACTGCCCCCCGTTCAAAAGGGCCATCTGAAAAAAGTGTAAAATCCAGAAAGGCAGGACAGGCCATGGAGAACTGGGAGCCTTGTTATGCTGATGGGCGTGATGTAAATTGCCAACAGCCACTCTGGAGAAGTGTATGGTGTTTCCTGAAACATCTAAAAAACAAAGCAACAGAGCCTAGGGCACTTCCACTTATGGTCCTATAGCTTAGGGAAATTAAAATCAAAAAGACACAGCCACCCCAAAGTTTGGGACGGCTCTGTTTACAAGAACCTCATTTACGGTACAAGTTCAATATCGC
Source organism: Pseudorca crassidens (assembly GCF_039906515.1). Taxonomy (NCBI): domain Eukaryota; kingdom Metazoa; phylum Chordata; class Mammalia; order Artiodactyla; family Delphinidae; genus Pseudorca; species Pseudorca crassidens. The sequence continues at coordinate 3,196,390 of NW_027135939.1, forward strand.
AGAAAGCGAAAAATGGATAAAGAAGTTGTGGGACTTACGTACAATGCAATATCATTCAGCAATGAAATCTATGTCATCATGCCCGTAGCAGCATAATGAGTGGATTCAGGTACGATGATTCTAAGTGAAATATGTCACACAGAAAAAGAAACATCATAAGATATCACTAATACACGGAATGTAAAGTTGGCTACACAGGAACTGAATTACAAAACAGAATAGGGTCTCAAATGTAGAAAACCAACTTATGCTTGCTTAAGGGGAAAGGTGAGTTGGGGTGCTGCATAAAACCAGAGATGGAAATTAGCACAGATACCTTTCCATAAGCCAAATATGTAATAGACAAGAGCTACTGCTTGCTCAACGAAGTGGACTCAACACCCCATATTAAACGCCTAAGAATATACTTGACTAGTAAGAATCTTAAAACCTATGGATTTATATGTCTCCGAAGGAGAATCAAGCGTGTGTACAGCGGCATAAACGCAGCAGTGATAGGATTGGTGAGGTTCGGTGAGCAAATGCAGACCCTTTGAAGTCATATTGCATGGTACCCATTCCATGGTTCTCAACTCTCCAGGTTTAAGGGATTCTTCCTTCAGCTAAAACATGCATGTGGAACCCAGAGTATGATCCACCGTGTGATCGGGAAACCTGTTCAAATGTGTCTCAGTTTTCGCCCCCTGGTACTCGGGTGCAACATTCCAGACGCTTTACTAACACTCTCCCCACTTGGAGAGTCAGTGCCTTTAACCTCCTGTTTGGCCCAGTTTGCAATTTCTGCGGAAAATGAACAGGAATAGGGAGAACCAATGAGAGACTAGCTGGAGGTGTCTGGACGGGCAAATTTAACTCTCATTTCCCACCAAGAAGAGGAATTAACCAAAGGCTCAGCGAGCCATGCCGGAACCACACTAGAGCCTGAAGCAATCCTGCGGTGTTGCGGCCAGCTCACAAGAAAGCGAGTTGAAGAAAGGAGCTCAGGGGCCCTGTAATTCACACACCTGCAGAGTTCTAAATGACAGCTATCGTCCAAAAATATATTGAAGTAAGGCTGCCAAGAGGACTTGAAAGCGGGGCAGAATTGCAGGAAACCGATTTCAGGAGGTAGACTGGAATTGCATGTAAAGCATAGGAAAAGAGGCAGAACGTCCACAATGATGCACTTGGCCAAAAAGGGCGTATGCGTTTTTTCCTGAATATATTCAGGAAAAAACGCATACGCCCTTTTTGGCCAACCAAGCAAGCTTGCAAAGGAAATCTGCACTACAATGAAGTCTCACTGCCCCCCGGTCAAAAGGGCCATCTGAAAAAAGTGTAAAATCCAGAAAGGCAGGACAGGCCATGGAGAACTGGGAGCCTTGTTATGCTGATGGGCGTGATGTAAATTGCCAACAGCCACTCTGGAGAAGTGTATGGTGTTTCCTGAAACATCTAAAAAACAAAGCAACAGAGCCTAGGGCACTTCCACTTATGGTCCTATAGATTAGGGAAATTAAAATCAAAAAGACACAGGCACCCCAAAGTTTGGGACGGCTCTGTTTACAAGAACCTCGTTTACGGTACAAGTTCAATATCGCAGAAAGCGAAAAATGGATAAAGAAGTTGTGGTACTTACGTACAATGCAATATCACTCAGCAATGAAATCTATGTCATCAGGCCAGTAGCAGCATAATGAGTGGATTCAGGTACGATGATTCTAAGTGAAATAAGTCACACAGAAAAAGAAACATCATAAGATATCACTAATACACGGAATGTAAACTTGGCTACACAGGAACTGAATTACAAAACAGAATAGGGTCTCAAATGTAGAAAACCAACTTATGCTTGCTTAAGGGGAAAGGTGAGTTGAGGTGCTGCATAAAACCAGAGATTGAAATTAGCACAGATACCTTTCCATAAGCCAAATACGTAATAGACAAGAGCTACTGCTTGCTCAACGAAGTGGACTCAACACCCCATATTAAACGCCTAAGAATATACCTGACTAGTAAGAATCTTAAAACCTATGGATTTATACGTCTCCGAAAGAGAATCAAGCGTGTGTACAGCGGCATAAACGCAGCAGTGATAGGATTGGTGAGGTTCGGTGAGCAAATGCAGACCCTTTGAAGTCATATTGCATGGTACCCTTTCCATGGTTCTCAACTCTCCAGGTTTAAGGGATTCTTCCTTCAGCTAAAACATGCATGTGGAACCCAGAGTATGATCCACCGTGTGATCGGGAAACTTGTTCAAATGTGTCTCAGTTTTCGTCCCCTGGTACTCGGGTGCAACATTCCAGACGCTTTACTAACACTCTCCCCACTTGGAGAGTCAGTGCCTTTAACCTCCTGTTTGGCCCAGTTTGCAATTTCTGCGGAAAATGAACAGGAATAGGGAGAACCAATGAGAGACTAGCTGGAGGTGTCTGGACGGGTAAATTTAACTCTCATTTCCCACCAAGAAGAGGAATTAATCAAAGGCTCAGCGAGCCATGCCGGAACCACACTAGGGCCTGAAGCAATCCTGCGGTGTTGCGGCCAGCTCACAAGAAAGCGAGTTGAAGAAAGGAGCTCAGGGGCCCTGTAATTCACACACCTGCAGAGTTATAAATGACAGCTATCATCCAAAAATATATTGAAGTAAGGCTGCCAAGAGGACTTGAAAGCGGGGCAGAATTGCAGGAAACCGATTTCAGGAGGTAGACTGGAATTGCATGTAAAGCATAGGAAAAGAGGCAGAACGTCCACAATGATGCACTTGGCCAAAAAGGGCGTATGCGTTTTTTCCTGAATATATTCAGGAAAAAACGCATACGCCCTTTTTGGCCAACCAAGCAAGCTTGCAAAGGAAATCTGCACTACAATGAAGTCTCACTGCCCCCCGGTCAAAAGGGCCATCTGAAAAAAGTGTAAAATCCAGAAAGGCAGGACAGGCCATGGAGAACTGGGAGCCTTGTTATGCTGATGGGCGGGATGTAAATTGCCAACAGCCACTCTGAAGAAGTGTATGGTGTTTCCTGAAACATCTAAAAAACAAAGCAACAGAGCCTAGGGCACTTCCACTTACGGTCCTATAGATTAGGGAAATTAAAATCAAAAAGACACAGGCACCCCAAAGTTTGGGACGGCTCTGTTTACAAGAACCTCGTTTCCGGTACAAGTTCAATATCGCAGAAAGCGAAAAATGGATAAAGAAGTTGCGGTACTTACGTACAATGCAATATCACTCAGCAATGAAATCTATGTCATCAGGCCAGTAGCAGCATAATGAGTGGATTCAGGTACGATGATTCTAAGTGAAATAAGTCACACAGAAAAAGAAACATCATAAGATATCACTAATACACGGAATGTAAACTTGGCTACACAGGAACTGAATTACAAAACAGAATAGGGTCTCAAATGTAGAAAACCAACTTATGCTTGCTTAAGGGGAAAGGTGAGTTGGGGTGCTGCATAAAACCAGAGATTGAAATTAGCACAGATACCTTTCCATAAGCCAAATACGTAATAGACAAGAGCTACTGCTTTCTCAACGAAGTGGACTCAACACCCCATATTAAACGCCTAAGAATATACCTGACTAGTAAGAATCTTAAAACCTATGGATTTATACGTCTCCGAAAGAGAATCAAGCATGTGTACAGCGGCATAAACGCAGCAGTGATAGGATTGGTGAGGTTCGGTGAGCAAATGCAGACCCTTTGAAGTCATATTGCATGGTACCCATTCCATGGTTCTCAACTCTCCAGGTTTAAGGGATTCTTCCTTCAGCTAAAACATGCATGTGGAACCCAGAGTATGATCCACCGTGTGATCGGGAAATGTGTTCAAATGTGTCTCAGTTTTCGTCCCCTGGTACTCGGGTGCAACATTCCAGACGCTTTACTAACACTCTCCCCACTTGGAGAGTCAGTGCCTTTAACCTCCTGTTTGGCCCAGTTTGCAATTTCTGCGGAAAATGAACAGGAATAGGGAGAACCAATGAGAGACTAGCTGGAGGTGTCTGGACGGGTAAATTTAACTCTCAATTCCCACCAAGAAGAGGAATTAACCAAAGGCTCAGCGAGCCATGCCGGAACCACACTAGGGCCTGAAGCAATCCTGCGGTGTTGCGGCCAGCTCACAAGAAAGCGAGTTGAAGAAAGGAGCTCAGGGGCCCTGTAATTCACACACCTGCAGAGTTCTAAATGACAGCTATCGTCCAAAAATATATTGAAGTAAGGGTGCCAAGAGGACTTGAAAGCGGTGCAGAATTGCAGGAAACCGATTTCAGGAGGTAGACTGGAATTGCATGTAAAGCATAGGAAAAGAGGCAGAACGTCCACAATGATGCACTTGGCCAAAAAGGGCATATGCGTTTTTTCCTGAATATATTCAGGAAAAAACGCATACGCCCTTTTTGGCCAACCAAGCAAGCTTGCAAAGGAAATCTGCACTACAATGAAGTCTCACTGCCCCCCGTTCAAAAGGGCCATCTGAAAAAAGTGTAAAATCCAGAAAGGCAGGACAGGCCATGGAGAACTGGGAGCCTTGTTATGCTGATGGGCGTGATGTAAATTGCCAACAGCCACTCTGGAGAAGTGTATGGTGTTTCCTGAAACATCTAAAAAACAAAGCAACAGAGCCTAGGGCACTTCCACTTATGGTCCTATAGCTTAGGGAAATTAAAATCAAAAAGACACAGCCACCCCAAAGTTTGGGACGGCTCTGTTTACAAGAACCTCATTTACGGTACAAGTTCAATATCGCAGAAAGCGAAAAATGGATAAAGAAGTTGTGGGACTTACGTACAATGCAATATCATTCAGCAATGAAATCTATGTCATCATGCCCGTAGCAGCATAATGAGTGGATTCAGGTACGATGATTCTAAGTGAAATATGTCACACAGAAAAAGAAACATCATAAGATATCACTAATACACGGAATGTAAAGTTGGCTACACAGGAACTGAATTACAAAACAGAATAGGGTCTCAAATGTAGAAAACCAACTTATGCTTGCTTAAGGGGAAAGGTGAGTTGGGGTGCTGCATAAAACCAGAGATGGAAATTAGCACAGATACCTTTCCATAAGCCAAATATGTAATAGACAAGAGCTACTGCTTGCTCAACGAAGTGGACTCAACACCCCATATTAAACGCCTAAGAATATACTTGACTAGTAAGAATCTTAAAACCTATGGATTTATATGTCTCCGAAGGAGAATCAAGCGTGTGTACAGCGGCATAAACGCAGCAGTGATAGGATTGGTGAGGTTCGGTGAGCAAATGCAGACCCTTTGAAGTCATATTGCATGGTACCCATTCCATGGTTCTCAACTCTCCAGGTTTAAGGGATTCTTCCTTCAGCTAAAACATGCATGTGGAACCCAGAGTATGATCCACCGTGTGATCGGGAAACCTGTTCAAATGTGTCTCAGTTTTCGCCCCCTGGTACTCGGGTGCAACATTCCAGACGCTTTACTAACACTCTCCCCACTTGGAGAGTCAGTGCCTTTAACCTCCTGTTTGGCCCAGTTTGCAATTTCTGCGGAAAATGAACAGGAATAGGGAGAACCAATGAGAGACTAGCTGGAGGTGTCTGGACGGGCAAATTTAACTCTCATTTCCCACCAAGAAGAGGAATTAACCAAAGGCTCAGCGAGCCATGCCGGAACCACACTAGAGCCTGAAGCAATCCTGCGGTGTTGCGGCCAGCTCACAAGAAAGCGAGTTGAAGAAAGGAGCTCAGGGGCCCTGTAATTCACACACCTGCAGAGTTCTAAATGACAGCTATCGTCCAAAAATATATTGAAGTAAGGCTGCCAAGAGGACTTGAAAGCGGGGCAGAATTGCAGGAAACCGATTTCAGGAGGTAGACTGGAATTGCATGTAAAGCATAGGAAAAGAGGCAGAACGTCCACAATGATGCACTTGGCCAAAAAGGGCGTATGCGTTTTTTCCTGAATATATTCAGGAAAAAACGCATACGCCCTTTTTGGCCAACCAAGCAAGCTTGCAAAGGAAATCTGCACTACAATGAAGTCTCACTGCCCCCCGGTCAAAAGGGCCATCTGAAAAAAGTGTAAAATCCAGAAAGGCAGGACAGGCCATGGAGAACTGGGAGCCTTGTTATGCTGATGGGCGTGATGTAAATTGCCAACAGCCACTCTGGAGAAGTGTATGGTGTTTCCTGAAACATCTAAAAAACAAAGCAACAGAGCCTAGGGCACTTCCACTTATGGTCCTATAGATTAGGGAAATTAAAATCAAAAAGACACAGGCACCCCAAAGTTTGGGACGGCTCTGTTTACAAGAACCTCGTTTACGGTACAAGTTCAATATCGCAGAAAGCGAAAAATGGATAAAGAAGTTGTGGTACTTACGTACAATGCAATATCACTCAGCAATGAAATCTATGTCATCAGGCCAGTAGCAGCATAATGAGTGGATTCAGGTACGATGATTCTAAGTGAAATAAGTCACACAGAAAAAGAAACATCATAAGATATCACTAATACACGGAATGTAAACTTGGCTACACAGGAACTGAATTACAAAACAGAATAGGGTCTCAAATGTAGAAAACCAACTTATGCTTGCTTAAGGGGAAAGGTGAGTTGAGGTGCTGCATAAAACCAGAGATTGAAATTAGCACAGATACCTTTCCATAAGCCAAATACGTAATAGACAAGAGCTACTGCTTGCTCAACGAAGTGGACTCAACACCCCATATTAAACGCCTAAGAATATACCTGACTAGTAAGAATCTTAAAACCTATGGATTTATACGTCTCCGAAAGAGAATCAAGCGTGTGTACAGCGGCATAAACGCAGCAGTGATAGGATTGGTGAGGTTCGGTGAGCAAATGCAGACCCTTTGAAGTCATATTGCATGGTACCCTTTCCATGGTTCTCAACTCTCCAGGTTTAAGGGATTCTTCCTTCAGCTAAAACATGCATGTGGAACCCAGAGTATGATCCACCGTGTGATCGGGAAACGTGTTCAAATGTGTCTCAGTTTTCGTCCCCTGGTACTCGGGTGCAACATTCCAGACGCTTTACTAACACTCTCCCCACTTGGAGAGTCAGTGCCTTTAACCTCCTGTTTGGCCCAGTTTGCAATTTCTGCGGAAAATGAACAGGAATAGGGAGAACCAATGAGAGACTAGCTGGAGGTGTCTGGACGGGTAAATTTAACTCTCATTTCCCACCAAGAAGAGGAATTAATCAAAGGCTCAGCGAGCCATGCCGGAACCACACTAGGGCCTGAAGCAATCCTGCGGTGTTGCGGCCAGCTCACAAGAAAGCGAGTTGAAGAAAGGAGCTCAGGGGCCCTGTAATTCACACACCTGCAGAGTTATAAATGACAGCTATCATCCAAAAATATATTGAAGTAAGGCTGCCAAGAGGACTTGAAAGCGGGGCAGAATTGCAGGAAACCGATTTCAGGAGGTAGACTGGAATTGCATGTAAAGCATAGGAAAAGAGGCAGAACGTCCACAATGATGCACTTGGCCAAAAAGGTCGTATGCGTTTTTTCCCAGGAAAAAACGCATACGCCCTTTTTGGCCAACCAAGCAAGCTTGCAAAGGAAATCTGCACTACAATGAAGTCTCACTGCCCCCCGGTCAAAAGGGCCATCTGAAAAAAGTGTAAAATCCAGAAAGGCAGGACAGGCCATGGAGAACTGGGAGCCTTGTTATGCTGATGGGCGTGATGCAAATTGCCAACAGCCACTCTGGAGAAGTGTATGGTGTTTCCTGAAACATCTAAAAAACAAAGCAACAGAGCCTAGGGCACTTCCACTTATGGTCCTATAGCTTAGGGAAATTAAAATCAAAAAGACACAGCCACCCCAAAGTTTGGGACGGCTCTGTTTACAAGAACCTCGTTTACGGTACAAGTTCAATATCGCAGAAAGCGAAAAATGGATAAAGAAGTTGTGGGACTTACGTACAATGCAATATCATTCAGCAATGAAATCTATGTCATCATGCCCGTAGCAGCATAATGAGTGGATTCAGGTACGATGATTCTAAGTGAAATATGTCACACAGAAAAAGAAACATCATAAGATATCACTAATACACGGAATGTAAAGTTGGCTACACAGGAACTGAATTACAAAACAGAATAGGGTCTCAAATGTAGAAAACCAACTTATGCTTGCTTAAGGGGAAAGGTGAGTTGGGGTGCTGCATAAAACCAGAGATGGAAATTAGCACAGATACCTTTCCATAAGCCAAATATGTAATAGACAAGAGCTACTGCTTGCTCAACGAAGTGGACTCAACACCCCATATTAAACGCCTAAGAATATACTTGACTAGTAAGAATCTTAAAACCTATGGATTTATATGTCTCCGAAGGAGAATCAAGCGTGTGTACAGCGGCATAAACGCAGCAGTGATAGGATTGGTGAGGTTCGGTGAGCAAATGCAGACCCTTTGAAGTCATATTGCATGGTACCCATTCCATGGTTCTCAACTCTCCAGGTTTAAGGGATTCTTCCTTCAGCTAAAACATGCATGTGGAACCCAGAGTATGATCCACCGTGTGATCGGGAAACCTGTTCAAATGTGTCTCAGTTTTCGCCCCCTGGTACTCGGGTGCAACATTCCAGACGCTTTACTAACACTCTCCCCACTTGGAGAGTCAGTGCCTTTAACCTCCTGTTTGGCCCAGTTTGCAATTTCTGCGGAAAATGAACAGGAATAGGGAGAACCAATGAGAGACTAGCTGGAGGTGTCTGGACGGGCAAATTTAACTCTCATTTCCCACCAAGAAGAGGAATTAACCAAAGGCTCAGCGAGCCATGCCGGAACCACACTAGAGCCTGAAGCAATCCTGCGGTGTTGCGGCCAGCTCACAAGAAAGCGAGTTGAAGAAAGGAGCTCAGGGGCCCTGTAATTCACACACCTGCAGAGTTCTAAATGACAGCTATCGTCCAAAAATATATTGAAGTAAGGCTGCCAAGAGGACTTGAAAGCGGGGCAGAATTGCAGGAAACCGATTTCAGGAGGTAGACTGGAATTGCATGTAAAGCATAGGAAAAGAGGCAGAACGTCCACAATGATGCACTTGGCCAAAAAGGGCGTATGCGTTTTTTCCTGAATATATTCAGGAAAAAACGCATACGCCCTTTTTGGCCAACCAAGCAAGCTTGCAAAGGAAATCTGCACTACAATGAAGTCTCACTGCCCCCCGGTCAAAAGGGCCATCTGAAAAAAGTGTAAAATCCAGAAAGGCAGGACAGGCCATGGAGAACTGGGAGCCTTGTTATGCTGATGGGCGTGATGTAAATTGCCAACAGCCACTCTGGAGAAGTGTATGGTGTTTCCTGAAACATCTAAAAAACAAAGCAACAGAGCCTAGGGCACTTCCACTTATGGTCCTATAGATTAGGGAAATTAAAATCAAAAAGACACAGGCACCCCAAAGTTTGGGACGGCTCTGTTTACAAGAACCTCGTTTACGGTACAAGTTCAATATCGCAGAAAGCGAAAAATGGATAAAGAAGTTGTGGTACTTACGTACAATGCAATATCACTCAGCAATGAAATCTATGTCATCAGGCCAGTAGCAGCATAATGAGTGGATTCAGGTACGATGATTCTAAGTGAAATAAGTCACACAGAAAAAGAAACATCATAAGATATCACTAATACACGGAATGTAAACTTGGCTACACAGGAACTGAATTACAAAACAGAATAGGGTCTCAAATGTAGAAAACCAACTTATGCTTGCTTAAGGGGAAAGGTGAGTTGAGGTGCTGCATAAAACCAGAGATTGAAATTAGCACAGATACCTTTCCATAAGCCAAATACGTAATAGACAAGAGCTACTGCTTGCTCAACGAAGTGGACTCAACACCCCATATTAAACGCCTAAGAATATACCTGACTAGTAAGAATCTTAAAACCTATGGATTTATACGTCTCCGAAAGAGAATCAAGCGTGTGTACAGCGGCATAAACGCAGCAGTGATAGGATTGGTGAGGTTCGGTGAGCAAATGCAGACCCTTTGAAGTCATATTGCATGGTACCCATTCCATGGTTCTCAACTCTCCAGGTTTAAGGGATTCTTCCTTCAGCTAAAACATGCATGTGGAACCCAGAGTATGATCCACCGTGTGATCGGGAAACCTGTTCAAATGTGTCTCAGTTTTCGCCCCCTGGTACTCGGGTGCAACATTCCAGACGCTTTACTAACACTCTCCCCACTTGGAGAGTCAGTGCCTTTAACCTCCTGTTTGGCCCAGTTTGCAATTTCTGCGGAAAATGAACAGGAATAGGGAGAACCAATGAGAGACTAGCTGGAGGTGTCTGGACGGGCAAATTTAACTCTCATTTCCCACCAAGAAGAGGAATTAACCAAAGGCTCAGCGAGCCATGCCGGAACCACACTAGAGCCTGAAGCAATCCTGCGGTGTTGCGGCCAGCTCACAAGAAAGCGAGTTGAAGAAAGGAGCTCAGGGGCCCTGTAATTCACACACCTGCAGAGTTCTAAATGACAGCTATCGTCCAAAAATATATTGAAGTAAGGCTGCCAAGAGGACTTGAAAGCGGGGCAGAATTGCAGGAAACCGATTTCAGGAGGTAGACTGGAATTGCATGTAAAGCATAGGAAAAGAGGCAGAACGTCCACAATGATGCACTTGGCCAAAAAGGGCGTATGCGTTTTTTCCTGAATATATTCAGGAAAAAACGCATACGCCCTTTTTGGCCAACCAAGCAAGCTTGCAAAGGAAATCTGCACTACAATGAAGTCTCACTGCCCCCCGGTCAAAAGGGCCATCTGAAAAAAGTGTAAAATCCAGAAAGGCAGGACAGGCCATGGAGAACTGGGAGCCTTGTTATGCTGATGGGCGTGATGTAAATTGCCAACAGCCACTCTGGAGAAGTGTATGGTGTTTCCTGAAACATCTAAAAAACAAAGCAACAGAGCCTAGGGCACTTCCACTTATGGTCCTATAGATTAGGGAAATTAAAATCAAAAAGACACAGGCACCCCAAAGTTTGGGACGGCTCTGTTTACAAGAACCTCGTTTACGGTACAAGTTCAATATCGCAGAAAGCGAAAAATGGATAAAGAAGTTGTGGTACTTACGTACAATGCAATATCACTCAGCAATGAAATCTATGTCATCAGGCCAGTAGCAGCATAATGAGTGGATTCAGGTACGATGATTCTAAGTGAAATAAGTCACACAGAAAAAGAAACATCATAAGATATCACTAATACATGGAATGTAAACTTGGCTACACAGGAACTGAATTACAAAACAGAATAGGGTCTCAAATGTAGAAAACCAACTTATGCTTGCTTAAGGGGAAAGGTGAGTTGAGGTGCTGCATAAAACCAGAGATTGAAATTAGCACAGATACCTTTCCATAAGCCAAATACGTAATAGACAAGAGCTACTGCTTGCTCAACGAAGTGGACTCAACACCCCATATTAAACGCCTAAGAATATACCTGACTAGTAAGAATCTTAAAACCTATGGATTTATACGTCTCCGAAAGAGAATCAAGCGTGTGTACAGCGGCATAAACGCAGCAGTGATAGGATTGGTGAGGTTCGGTGAGCAAATGCAGACCCTTTGAAGTCATATTGCATGGTACCCTTTCCATGGTTCTCAACTCTCCAGGTTTAAGGGATTCTTCCTTCAGCTAAAACATGCATGTGGAACCCAGAGTATGATCCACCGTGTGATCGGGAAACGTGTTCAAATGTGTCTCAGTTTTCGTCCCCTGGTACTCGGGTGCAACATTCCAGACGCTTTACTAACACTCTCCCCACTTGGAGAGTCAGTGCCTTTAACCTCCTGTTTGGCCCAGTTTGCAATTTCTGCGGAAAATGAACAGGAATAGGGAGAACCAATGAGAGACTAGCTGGAGGTGTCTGGACGGGTAAATTTAACTCTCATTTCCCACCAAGAAGAGGAATTAATCAAAGGCTCAGCGAGCCATGCCGGAACCACACTAGGGCCTGAAGCAATCCTGCGGTGTTGCGGCCAGCTCACAAGAAAGCGAGTTGAAGAAAGGAGCTCAGGGGCCCTGTAATTCACACACCTGCAGAGTTATAAATGACAGCTATCATCCAAAAATATATTGAAGTAAGGCTGCCAAGAGGACTTGAAAGCGGGGCAGAATTGCAGGAAACCGATTTCAGGAGGTAGACTGGAATTGCATGTAAAGCATAGGAAAAGAGGCAGAACGTCCACAATGATGCACTTGGCCAAAAAGGTCGTATGCGTTTTTTCCCAGGAAAAAACGCATACGCCCTTTTTGGCCAACCAAGCAAGCTTGCAAAGGAAATCTGCACTACAATGAAGTCTCACTGCCCCCCGGTCAAAAGGGCCATCTGAAAAAAGTGTAAAATCCAGAAAGGCAGGACAGGCCATGGAGAACTGGGAGCCTTGTTATGCTGATGGGCGTGATGCAAATTGCCAACAGCCACTCTGGAGAAGTGTATGGTGTTTCCTGAAACATCTAAAAAACAAAGCAACAGAGCCTAGGGCACTTCCACTTATGGTCCTATAGATTAGGGAAATTAAAATCAAAAAGACACAGGCACCCCAAAGTTTGGGACGGCTCTGTTTACAAGAACCTCGTTTACGGTACAAGTTCAATATCGCAGAAAGCGAAAAATGGATAAAGAAGTTGTGGTACTTACGTACAATGCAATATCACTCAGCAATGAAATCTATGTCATCAGGCCAGTAGCAGCATAATGAGTGGATTCAGGTACGATGATTCTAAGTGAAATAAGTCACACAGAAAAAGAAACATCATAAGATATCACTAATACACGGAATGTAAACTTGGCTACACAGGAACTGAATTACAAAACAGAATAGGGTCTCAAATGTAGAAAACCAACTTATGCTTGCTTAAGGGGAAAGGTGAGTTGAGGTGCTGCATAAAACCAGAGATTGAAATTAGCACAGATACCTTTCCATAAGCCAAATACGTAATAGACAAGAGCTACTGCTTGCTCAACGAAGTGGACTCAACACCCCATATTAAACGCCTAAGAATATACCTGACTAGTAAGAATCTTAAAACCTATGGATTTATACGTCTCCGAAAGAGAATCAAGCGTGTGTACAGCGGCATAAACGCAGCAGTGATAGGATTGGTGAGGTTCGGTGAGCAAATGCAGACCCTTTGAAGTCATATTGCATGGTACCCTTTCCATGGTTCTCAACTCTCCAGGTTTAAGGGATTCTTCCTTCAGCTAAAACATGCATGTGGAACCCAGAGTATGATCCACCGTGTGATCGGGAAACGTGTTCAAATGTGTCTCAGTTTTCGTCCCCTGGTACTCGGGTGCAACATTCCAGACGCTTTACTAACACTCTCCCCACTTGGAGAGTCAGTGCCTTTAACCTCCTGTTTGGCCCAGTTTGCAATTTCTGCGGAAAATGAACAGGAATAGGGAGAACCAATGAGAGACTAGCTGGAGGTGTCTGGACGGGTAAATTTAACTCTCATTTCCCACCAAGAAGAGGAATTAATCAAAGGCTCAGCGAGCCATGCCGGAACCACACTAGGGCCTGAAGCAATCCTGCGGTGTTGCGGCCAGCTCACAAGAAAGCGAGTTGAAGAAAGGAGCTCAGGGGCCCTGTAATTCACACACCTGCAGAGTTATAAATGACAGCTATCATCCAAAAATATATTGAAGTAAGGCTGCCAAGAGGACTTGAAAGCGGGGCAGAATTGCAGGAAACCGATTTCAGGAGGTAGACTGGAATTGCATGTAAAGCATAGGAAAAGAGGCAGAACGTCCACAATGATGCACTTGGCCAAAAAGGTCGTATGCGTTTTTTCCCAGGAAAAAACGCATACGCCCTTTTTGGCCAACCAAGCAAGCTTGCAAAGGAAATCTGCACTACAATGAAGTCTCACTGCCCCCCGGTCAAAAGGGCCATCTGAAAAAAGTGTAAAATCCAGAAAGGCAGGACAGGCCATGGAGAACTGGGAGCCTTGTTATGCTGATGGGCGTGATGCAAATTGCCAACAGCCACTCTGGAGAAGTGTATGGTGTTTCCTGAAACATCTAAAAAACAAAGCAACAGAGCCTAGGGCACTTCCACTTATGGTCCTATAGCTTAGGGAAATTAAAATCAAAAAGACACAGCCACCCCAAAGTTTGGGACGGCTCTGTTTACAAGAACCTCGTTTACGGTACAAGTTCAATATCGCAGAAAGCGAAAAATGGATAAAGAAGTTGTGGGACTTACGTACAATGCAATATCACTCAGCAATGAAATCTATGTCATCAGGCCAGTAGCAGCATAATGAGTGGATTCAGGTACGATGATTCTAAGTGAAATAAGTCACACAGAAAAAGAAACATCATAAGATATCACTAATACACGGAATGTAAACTTGGCTACACAGGAACTGAATTACAAAACAGAATAGGGTCTCAAATGTAGAAAACCAACTTATGCTTGCTTAAGGGGAAAGGTGAGTTGAGGTGCTGCATAAAACCAGAGATTGAAATTAGCACAGATACCTTTCCATAAGCCAAATACGTAATAGACAAGAGCTACTGCTTGCTCAACGAAGTGGACTCAACACCCCATATTAAACGCCTAAGAATATACCTGACTAGTAAGAATCTTAAAACCTATGGATTTATACGTCTCCGAAAGAGAATCAAGCGTGTGTACAGCGGCATAAATGCAGCAGTGATAGGATTGGTGAAGTTCGGTGAGCAAATGCAGACCCTTTGAAGTCATATTGCATGGTACCCTTTCCATGGTTCTCAACTCTCCAGGTTTAAGGGATTCTTCCTTCAGCTAAAACATGCATGTGGAACCCAGAGTATGATCCACCGTGTGATCGGGAAACGTGTTCAAATGTGTCTCAGTTTTCGTCCCCTGGTACTCGGGTGCAACATTCCAGACGCTTTACTAACACTCTCCCCACTTGGAGAGTCAGTGCCTTTAACCTCCTGTTTGGCCCAGTTTGCAATTTCTGCGGAAAATGAACAGGAATAGGGAGAACCAATGAGAGACTAGCTGGAGGTGTCTGGACGGGTAAATTTAACTCTCATTTCCCACCAAGAAGAGGAATTAATCAAAGGCTCAGCGAGCCATGCCGGAACCACACTAGGGCCTGAAGCAATCCTGCGGTGTTGCGGCCAGCTCACAAGAAAGCGAGTTGAAGAAAGGAGCTCAGGGGCCCTGTAATTCACACACCTGCAGAGTTATAAATGACAGCTATCATCCAAAAATATATTGAAGTAAGGCTGCCAAGAGGACTTGAAAGCGGGGCAGAATTGCAGGAAACCGATTTCAGGAGGTAGACTGGAATTGCATGTAAAGCATAGGAAAAGAGGCAGAACGTCCACAATGATGCACTTGGCCAAAAAGGTCGTATGCGTTTTTTCCCAGGAAAAAACGCATACGCCCTTTTTGGCCAACCAAGCAAGCTTGCAAAGGAAATCTGCACTACAATGAAGTCTCACTGCCCCCCGGTCAAAAGGGCCATCTGAAAAAAGTGTAAAATCCAGAAAGGCAGGACAGGCCATGGAGAACTGGGAGCCTTGTTATGCTGATGGGCGTGATGCAAATTGCCAACAGCCACTCTGGAGAAGTGTATGGTGTTTCCTGAAACATCTAAAAAACAAAGCAACAGAGCCTAGGGCACTTCCACTTATGGTCCTATAGATTAGGGAAATTAAAATCAAAAAGACACAGGCACCCCAAAGTTTGGGACGGCTCTGTTTACAAGAACCTCGTTTACGGTACAAGTTCAATATCGCAGAAAGCGAAAAATGGATAAAGAAGTTGTGGTACTTACGTACAATGCAATATCACTCAGCAATGAAATCTATGTCATCAGGCCAGTAGCAGCATAATGAGTGGATTCAGGTACGATGATTCTAAGTGAAATAAGTCACACAGAAAAAGAAACATCATAAGATATCACTAATACACGGAATGTAAACTTGGCTACACAGGAACTGAATTACAAAACAGAATAGGGTCTCAAATGTAGAAAACCAACTTATGCTTGCTTAAGGGGAAAGGTGAGTTGAGGTGCTGCATAAAACCAGAGATTGAAATTAGCACAGATACCTTTCCATAAGCCAAATACGTAATAGACAAGAGCTACTGCTTGCTCAACGAAGTGGACTCAACACCCCATATTAAACGCCTAAGAATATACCTGACTAGTAAGAATCTTAAAACCTATGGATTTATACGTCTCCGAAAGAGAATCAAGCGTGTGTACAGCGGCATAAACGCAGCAGTGATAGGATTGGTGAGGTTCGGTGAGCAAATGCAGACCCTTTGAAGTCATATTGCATGGTACCCTTTCCATGGTTCTCAACTCTCCAGGTTTAAGGGATTCTTCCTTCAGCTAAAACATGCATGTGGAACCCAGAGTATGATCCACCGTGTGATCGGGAAACGTGTTCAAATGTGTCTCAGTTTTCGTCCCCTGGTACTCGGGTGCAACATTCCAGACGCTTTACTAACACTCTCCCCACTTGGAGAGTCAGTGCCTTTAACCTCCTGTTTGGCCCAGTTTGCAATTTCTGCGGAAAATGAACAGGAATAGGGAGAACCAATGAGAGACTAGCTGGAGGTGTCTGGACGGGTAAATTTAACTCTCATTTCCCACCAAGAAGAGGAATTAATCAAAGGCTCAGCGAGCCATGCCGGAACCACACTAGGGCCTGAAGCAATCCTGCGGTGTTGCGGCCAGCTCACAAGAAAGCGAGTTGAAGAAAGGAGCTCAGGGGCCCTGTAATTCACACACCTGCAGAGTTATAAATGACAGCTATCATCCAAAAATATATTGAAGTAAGGCTGCCAAGAGGACTTGAAAGCGGGGCAGAATTGCAGGAAACCGATTTCAGGAGGTAGACTGGAATTGCATGTAAAGCATAGGAAAAGAGGCAGAACGTCCACAATGATGCACTTGGCCAAAAAGGGCGTATGCGTTTTTTCCTGAATATATTCAGGAAAAAACGCATACGCCCTTTTTGGCCAACCAAGCAAGCTTGCAAAGGAAATCTGCACTACAATGAAGTCTCACTGCCCCCCGGTCAAAAGGGCCATCTGAAAAAAGTGTAAAATCCAGAAAGGCAGGACAGGCCATGGAGAACTGGGAGCCTTGTTATGCTGATGGGCGTGATGTAAATTGCCAACAGCCACTCTGGAGAAGTGTATGGTGTTTCCTGAAACATCTAAAAAACAAAGCAACAGAGCCTAGGGCACTTCCACTTATGGTCCTATAGATTAGGGAAATTAAAATCAAAAAGACACAGGCACCCCAAAGTTTGGGACGGCTCTGTTTACAAGAACCTCGTTTACGGTACAAGTTCAATATCGCAGAAAGCGAAAAATGGATAAAGAAGTTGTGGTACTTACGTACAATGCAATATCACTCAGCAATGAAATCTATGTCATCAGGCCAGTAGCAGCATAATGAGTGGATTCAGGTACGATGATTCTAAGTGAAATAAGTCACACAGAAAAAGAAACATCATAAGATATCACTAATACACGGAATGTAAACTTGGCTACACAGGAACTGAATTACAAAACAGAATAGGGTCTCAAATGTAGAAAACCAACTTATGCTTGCTTAAGGGGAAAGGTGAGTTGAGGTGCTGCATAAAACCAGAGATTGAAATTAGCACAGATACCTTTCCATAAGCCAAATACGTAATAGACAAGAGCTACTGCTTGCTCAACGAAGTGGACTCAACACCCCATATTAAACGCCTAAGAATATACCTGACTAGTAAGAATCTTAAAACCTATGGATTTATACGTCTCCGAAAGAGAATCAAGCGTGTGTACAGCGGCATAAATGCAGCAGTGATAGGATTGGTGAAGTTCGGTGAGCAAATGCAGACCCTTTGAAGTCATATTGCATGGTACCCTTTCCATGGTTCTCAACTCTCCAGGTTTAAGGGATTCTTCCTTCAGCTAAAACATGCATGTGGAACCCAGAGTATGATCCACCGTGTGATCGGGAAACGTGTTCAAATGTGTCTCAGTTTTCGTCCCCTGGTACTCGGGTGCAACATTCCAGACGCTTTACTAACACTCTCCCCACTTGGAGAGTCAGTGCCTTTAACCTCCTGTTTGGCCCAGTTTGCAATTTCTGCGGAAAATGAACAGGAATAGGGAGAACCAATGAGAGACTAGCTGGAGGTGTCTGGACGGGTAAATTTAACTCTCATTTCCCACCAAGAAGAGGAATTAATCAAAGGCTCAGCGAGCCATGCCGGAACCACACTAGGGCCTGAAGCAATCCTGCGGTGTTGCGGCCAGCTCACAAGAAAGCGAGTTGAAGAAAGGAGCTCAGGGGCCCTGTAATTCACACACCTGCAGAGTTATAAATGACAGCTATCATCCAAAAATATATTGAAGTAAGGCTGCCAAGAGGACTTGAAAGCGGGGCAGAATTGCAGGAAACCGATTTCAGGAGGTAGACTGGAATTGCATGTAAAGCATAGGAAAAGAGGCAGAACGTCCACAATGATGCACTTGGCCAAAAAGGTCGTATGCGTTTTTTCCCAGGAAAAAACGCATACGCCCTTTTTGGCCAACCAAGCAAGCTTGCAAAGGAAATCTGCACTACAATGAAGTCTCACTGCCCCCCGGTCAAAAGGGCCATCTGAAAAAAGTGTAAAATCCAGAAAGGCAGGACAGGCCATGGAGAACTGGGAGCCTTGTTATGCTGATGGGCGTGATGCAAATTGCCAACAGCCACTCTGGAGAAGTGTATGGTGTTTCCTGAAACATCTAAAAAACAAAGCAACAGAGCCTAGGGCACTTCCACTTATGGTCCTATAGATTAGGGAAATTAAAATCAAAAAGACACAGGCACCCCAAAGTTTGGGACGGCTCTGTTTACAAGAACCTCGTTTATGGTACAAGTTCAATATCGCAGAAAGCGAAAAATGGATAAAGAAGTTGTGGTACTTACGTACAATGCAATATCACTCAGCAATGAAATCTATGTCATCAGGCCAGTAGCAGCATAATGAGTGGATTCAGGTACGATGATTCTAAGTGAAATAAGTCACACAGAAAAAGAAACATCATAAGATATCACTAATACACGGAATGTAAACTTGGCTACACAGGAACTGAATTACAAAACAGAATAGGGTCTCAAATGTAGAAAACCAACTTATGCTTGCTTAAGGGGAAAGGTGAGTTGAGGTGCTGCATAAAACCAGAGATTGAAATTAGCACAGATACCTTTCCATAAGCCAAATACGTAATAGACAAGAGCTACTGCTTGCTCAACGAAGTGGACTCAACACCCCATATTAAACGCCTAAGAATATACCTGACTAGTAAGAATCTTAAAACCTATGGATTTATACGTCTCCGAAAGAGAATCAAGCGTGTGTACAGCGGCATAAACGCAGCAGTGATAGGATTGGTGAGGTTCGGTGAGCAAATGCAGACCCTTTGAAGTCATATTGCATGGTACCCTTTCCATGGTTCTCAACTCTCCAGGTTTAAGGGATTCTTCCTTCAGCTAAAACATGCATGTGGAACCCAGAGTATGATCCACCGTGTGATCGGGAAACGTGTTCAAATGTGTCTCAGTTTTCGTCCCCTGGTACTCGGGTGCAACATTCCAGACGCTTTACTAACACTCTCCCCACTTGGAGAGTCAGTGCCTTTAACCTCCTGTTTGGCCCAGTTTGCAATTTCTGCGGAAAATGAACAGGAATAGGGAGAACCAATGAGAGACTAGCTGGAGGTGTCTGGACGGGTAAATTTAACTCTCATTTCCCACCAAGAAGAGGAATTAATCAAAGGCTCAGCGAGCCATGCCGGAACCACACTAGGGCCTGAAGCAATCCTGCGGTGTTGCGGCCAGCTCACAAGAAAGCGAGTTGAAGAAAGGAGCTCAGGGGCCCTGTAATTCACACACCTGCAGAGTTATAAATGACAGCTATCATCCAAAAATATATTGAAGTAAGGCTGCCAAGAGGACTTGAAAGCGGGGCAGAATTGCAGGAAACCGATTTCAGGAGGTAGACTGGAATTGCATGTAAAGCATAGGAAAAGAGGCAGAACGTCCACAATGATGCACTTGGCCAAAAAGGTCGTATGCGTTTTTTCCCAGGAAAAAACGCATACGCCCTTTTTGGCCAACCAAGCAAGCTTGCAAAGGAAATCTGCACTACAATGAAGTCTCACTGCCCCCCGGTCAAAAGGGCCATCTGAAAAAAGTGTAAAATCCAGAAAGGCAGGACAGGCCATGGAGAACTGGGAGCCTTGTTATGCTGATGGGCGTGATGTAAATTGCCAAAAGCCACTCTGGAGAAGTGTATGGTGTTTCCTGAAACATCTAAGAAACAAAGCAACAGAGCCTAGGGCACTTCCACTTATGGTCTTATAGATTAGGGAAGTAAAATCAAAAAGACACAGGCACCCCAAAGTTTGGGATGGCTCTGTTTACAAGAACCTCGTTTACGGTACAAGTTCAATATCACAGAAAGCGAAAAATGGATAAAGAAGTTGTGGTACTTACGTACAATGCAATATCACTCAGCAATGAAATCTATGTCATCAGGCCAGTAGCAGCATAATGAGTGGATTCAGGTACGATGATTCTAAGTGAAATAAGTCACACAGAAAAAGAAACATCATAAGATATCACTAATACACGGAATGTAAACTTGGCTACACAGGAACTGAATTACAAAACAGAATAGGGTCTCAAATGTAGAAAACCAACTTATGCTTGCTTAAGGTGAAAGGTGAGTTGGGGTGCTGCATAAAACCAGAGATTGAAATTAGCACAGATACCTTTCCATAAGCCAAATATGTAATAGACAAGAGCTACTGCTTGCTCAACGAAGTGGACTCAACACCCCATATTAAACGCCTAAGAATATACCTGACTAGTAAGAATCTTAAAACCTATGGATTTATATGTCTCTGAAAGAGAATCAAGCGTGTGTACAGCGGCATAAACGCAGCAGTGATAGGATTGGTGAGGTTCGGTGAGCAAATGCAGACCCTTTGAAGTCGTATTGCATGGTACCCATTCCATGGGTGTCAACTCTCCAGGTTTAAGGGATTCTTCCTTCAGCTAAAACATGCATGTGGAACCCAGAGTATGATCCACCGTGTGATCGGGAAACGTGTTCAAATGTGTCTCACTTTTCGTCCACTGGTACTCGGGTGCAACATTCCAGACGCTTTACTAACACTCTCCCCACTTGGAGAGTCAGTGCCTTTAACCTCCTGTTTGGCCCAGTTTGCAATTTCTGCGGAAAATGAACAGGAATAGGGAGAACCAATGAGAGACTAGCTGGAGGTGTCTGGACGGGTAAATTTAACTCTCATTTCCCACCAAGAAGAGGAATTAACCAAAGGCTCAGCGAGCCATGCCGGAACCACACTAGGGCCTGAAGCAATCCTGCGGTGTTGCGGCCAGCTCACAAGAAAGCGAGTTGAAGAAAGGAGCTCAGGGGCCCTGTAATTCACACACCTGCAGAGTTATAAATGACAGCTATCATCCAAAAATATATTGAAGTAAGGCTGCCAAGAGGACTTGAAAGCGGGGCAGAATTGCAGGAAACCGATTTCAGGAGGTAGACTGGAATTGCATGTAAAGCATAGGAAAAGAGGCAGAACGTCCACAATGATGCACTTGGCCAAAAAGGTCGTATGCGTTTTTTCCCAGGAAAAAACGCATACGCCCTTTTTGGCCAACCAAGCAAGCTTGCAAAGGAAATCTGCACTACAATGAAGTCTCACTGCCCCCCGGTCAAAAGGGCCATCTGAAAAAAGTGTAAAATCCAGAAAGGCAGGACAGGCCATAGAGAACTGGGAGCCTTGTTATGCTGATGGGCGTGATGTAAATTGCCAAAAGCCACTCTGGAGAAGTGTATGGTGTTTCCTGAAACATCTAAGAAACAAAGCAACAGAGCCTAGGGCACTTCCACTTATGGTCTTATAGATTAGGGAAGTAAAATCAAAAAGACACAGGCACCCCAAAGTTTGGGATGGCTCTGTTTACAAGAACCTCGTTTACGGTACAAGTTCAATATCGCAGAAAGCGAAAAATGGATAAAGAAGTTGTGGTACTTACGTACAATGCAATATCACTCAGCAATGAAATCTATGTCATCAGGCCAGTAGCAGCATAATGAGTGGATTCAGGTACGATGATTCTAAGTGAAATAAGTCACACAGAAAAAGAAACATCATAAGATATCACTAATACACGGAATGTAAACTTGGCTACACAGGAACTGAATTACAAAACAGAATAGGGTCTCAAATGTAGAAAACCAAATTATGCTTGCTTAAGGTGAAAGGTGAGTTGGGGTGCTGCATAAAACCAGAGATTGAAATTAGCACAGATACCTTTCCATAAGCCAAATATGTAATAGACAAGAGCTACTGCTTGCTCAACGAAGTGGACTCAACACCCCATATTAAACGCCTAAGAATATACCTGACTAGTAAGAATCTTAAAACCTATGGATTTATATGTCTCCGAAAGAGAATCAAGCGTGTGTACAGCGGCATAAACGCAGCAGTGATAGGATTGGTGAGGTTCGGTGAGCAAATGCAGACCCTTTGAAGTCGTATTGCATGGTACCCATTCCATGGGTGTCAACTCTCCAGGTTTAAGGGATTCTTCCTTCAGCTAAAACATGCATGTGGAACCCAGAGTATGATCCACCGTGTGATCGGGAAACGTGTTCAAATGTGTCTCACTTTTCGTCCACTGGTACTCGGGTGCAACATTCCAGACGCTTTACTAACACTCTCCCCACTTGGAGAGTCAGTGCCTTTAACCTCCTGTTTGGCCCAGTTTGCAATTTCTGCGGAAAATGAACAGGAATAGGGAGAACCAATGAGAGACTAGCTGGAGGTGTCTGGACGGGTAAATTTAACTCTCATTTCCCACCAAGAAGAGGAATTAACCAAAGGCTCAGCGAGCCATGCCGGAACCACACTAGGGCCTGAAGCAATCCTGCGGTGTTGCGGCCAGCTCACAAGAAAGCGAGTTGAAGAAAGGAGCTCAGGGGCCCTGTAATTCACACACCTGCAGAGTTATAAATGACAGCTATCATCCAAAAATATATTGAAGTAAGGCTGCCAAGAGGACTTGAAAGCGGGGCAGAATTGCAGGAAACCGATTTCAGGAGGTAGACTGGAATTGCATGTAAAGCATAGGAAAAGAGGCAGAACGTCCACAATGATGCACTTGGCCAAAAAGGACGTATGCGTTTTTTCCCAGGAAAAAACACATACGCACTTTTTGGCCAACCAAGCAAGCTTGCAAAGGAAATCTGAACTACAATGAAGTCTCACTGCCACCCGGTCAAAAGGGACATCTGAAAAAAGTGTAAAATCCAGAAAGGCAGGACAGGCCATGGAGAACTGGGAGCCTTGTTATGCTGATGGGCGGGATGTAAATTGCCAAAAGCCACTCTGGAGAAGTGTATGGTGTTTCCTGAAACATCTAAGAAACAAAGCAACAGAGCCTAGGGCACTTCCACTTATGGTCCTATAGATTAGGGAAGTAAAATCAAAAAGACACAGGCACCCCAAAGTTTGGGACAGCTCTGTTTACAAGAACCTCGTTTACGGTATAAGTTCAATATCGCAGAAAGCGAAAAATGGATAAAGAAGTTGTGGTACTTACGTACAATGCAATATCACTCAGCAATGAAATCTATGTCATCAGGCCAGTAGCAGCATAATGAGTGGATTCAGGTACGATGATTCTAAGTGAAATAAGTCACA